>NC_064884.1:44396256-44712850 GCF_929443795.1 Astur gentilis | reverse complement strand
TGTAGACTTCAGTTTCAATAGCATAACACACATCCATCACTCCTAAACCACCGCTCAAAAGCGAACATGAGCATTGCAGCAACTCTTTGCCCAGAAAAGCCCTGTCTGACGTTTAATGCTTTGGAAAGTGCCGTTGGCCTTGGGTGCCAGCTCCCATCCAGTGCTCGGCTGGGAGTGCTTCTATGCCTACGGGAAGAAGGAGCCCCAAATTCCCAAGCACTAGATGGTCCCAAAAAAGGTTCTCCAAAGCAAAGCACTTTAAAGACACCTAGTTTTCAAAGGGCGGAGGGAGACAAGGTTTGAGAAGACATAGTCCCTTCAAAGCATGAGGCTGAGCACCCAAGAAGAAACGTGCCCAAAAGTCGCACGTTAACTTTGGGAAACGCTAGCCACCAGGTCCAATTCTGCTCTTTTCCGTCAATTTTGTCAATCCAAAATAGAACAACCAACTCCAGTTTGCACCAAGATGATCAAGAAATACATTTAACTTCACCAATACTAAATTAAATTTGGGATCACCATAATATTTTATGGTCATTGACAAAACACGTACCAGTCCACAAAAAAGCAAAAACCACCCCCTGCATTGAGACGGATGAAAGACAACAAGGAAGTCATGCTAGATTACACTCACCTTTCAATCTCCTCCACTCAATGACTTCAAAAAGCATCAATGACTTACCATCATCCTGGAAGTCTGATGGAAGTGAAGCATCAGATGTCATGGAAGGGGCCAAACTCCAGCTCTGATTTTCATCAGAACTGTCCTGTCCAAAGCCAACGTCGTGCTGATCATCCCCTAGAAAGAGAAGGAGAGCCTGACTTTAGTGAAGAGGACACATTTCTAAACCCAAATCTTATTGCCTACACTGTGAGACCTTTCCTACTGGTTTCCATCTTCCACTGAAGTTCTCTACAAAACCCCAAACCACTTTTGTGGGTTTAAGGCCAGATTCATCATTTAGGGCCAAGGTGTCATATTCCTGCTGCAAGAACACACCTGCTGGATACGTACAGACTTCACACCTGGAGGGCATACAAGAAGGAGACTGGAAATACCGGTCTTGGGGCCAAACTACCAGAGCTACGTCCAATTCCTTGTTCTTGCCCTCAGTACATGACCTCTGCATAAATCATCCACCTGTAAAACAGAGGACTATGCTACCTGCTTCACTAGAATGAAAAACTTTCCTATATTGTAGGAAAAAGCTTTGAGATCCTTAATTGAAGAGCGGTAGGGAAAAAAAAGATTGACTCCCTATGACAGGCAGTCACATACAAATTAACAAAGCAATGTGTCTGTGTATAGAGGCAGCAGCTATTACCTCCCCATACTCGATGTTGCACTGAATTTTTCTGTAAGCAGACATTTTGCTAGGGAATTTGCTACTGATATTGGATTTTATGCAGAAGGCACTTAGATGCTACAGTGACAGATGTTAATATCAAATTTTAATATAAATGGAGTGCAGCTAGCCTACCTATAGAAGAAAATACTAATCAACCCAAACAAAGGAAAAAAAGCGGTCTTTCAAGCTTTTGCTTTGCATTTCCTGAACACACACATCCCGGACTGCTGATAACAGAGGTAAAGACAGCTGCTTACTCATTCAACACACAACAAACAGCAAGAAAGGTGAGTTTTCAGCTGATGTTAATTGTGTTCAAACACTATAAACAAGTTTTATCTCAGCAAACAGAGGAACTGTGCCCCACAGTTTAAATCAAGCACTGATGAAAGTGTACCAAGGCCTGGAACAGAGGTTTACAATGCTCTTCCTCCCACCAAGAAACACAGTGGAGATGCCATTAAGTCTCCAGCTGCAGAAAGACGTGACACAATATTTTGGATGTGGTTTATTTTCGACATCCCAGGTTGCAACCTTCCCTTGCTCGCTCTGAGTGTGAAGCTCTCGGAGACCCCAGGCTTCTGCATTCAAGGGCACATTTTCAAGAAAACTTCAGTTCTTCACCAAAAAGGAACAGTCTGGCTGTGAAGAACGTAACATGCACAAGATTGTCCTCCTGCAGATCAGTTCCTTAAAAAACAAATCACACTGGGTGCCAGACACCATGACTGTCTTGCTGATGTTATAAGCTCAAAGGTCTTGAAAAACTGATTGAAGATTTGACTTTGCGATTTACCAAAGACCTACGGGGGTCAATGACAGAACCGGGGGATCCCTGGCAGTTCACCCTTTAAGCCATTACAACTTTCCTAACAGGGGAAGAACCCAAGAAACAATCAAATCTTTTTCCAGCTCTATGCTCACTTGGTTCCAACAGTCATCCCAGCATGCAGCGTGGAACATCAGATTCCAGAGAAAAAGGAAATTCAGAAAATAACTTTTCTCCTTTTGGGGAGGTGCATAATTTAACATCTGTGTCGCTAATCTCTCATGCCAAGACGCAAGCTGCAGGTCCCTGGCCCAAAAGGGCAGGCTCGGATCCCTCCTGCAGGATCAGACATCAGCAGCGGTGGTACTGCAGTAGTCTTCCATCCACCGACCGCTTCTCGGTCATGAAGAGTAAGCAAAGCACGTTCCTCTATGCTACAACAAACTGAAATTCATGCACGCACCTCCATGAGGGAAAAAAAAAAAACCAAACAAAAAACCCAATGAGGGGTTAAAAAGCAAAGACTGAAATCCCCCGCTCCACTGGCCAGACTCTGGGAAGCAGAGCGCATCCATGAGCACACCACTGACCGCCTGACCTTGGAGAAGTCATTTCAGTGCTTTGCTCAGTTGTGTGTGACAAGGGGATGTTTCTTCCCCGTTTTACTGTAGCACTTTGAGATCCTCAAATAAAAAGGCTCTAAAAAGCCTATATAAAAAAGCTGCTACCAAACAGCAAGTCGGTGTCGTAGGAAAACACAGCGTTCATTCTAATGAGGATCCTTCCTCCGTGCCGTGCTGCAGCGTTGCGGGCTCGACTATCTGCAGCGATGCGAAGATGCCAGCATTATAAGACAGTTTCCGTAAGCCCGTTCAGCCCCTTAAAAAAGACCATTTTCTTTCAACCAAACTGCACCGTATTAAACCCAGCTTTTCAAACACACACCAAGGTAACAGGTGGTCCCCTATAACGAGATACAGGTGCAGGATTATTGCGATAACGAGCAAACTGTTTCTGGTTTCCGACTAGCAGGAGGCAGCGTGGCACAGTGCAGCCGCCGCGCCGGGGAGGCACGGCTCACGCATCGGTGCATGGCTGCAGTAAACCATTTGGAACAAGAACAAGGGCCCAATCAGGAAAGTTACTTGCAAGAATAAGTCACTGGCTTTAACAGCAGGAGAAGCTGTTACACACATCAACCACGGGGAAGAATCAAGCCACAGGTTTCTGTTTCGGCAGAATAATTCCCAGGCATGAAATATCATACGGGGGGTTGTCACCACAAATGTGCTCTTTCTTGCTGTCCCCACACAGGAATGGAAACTGGGGTTTCACGTGTTCGTGCAAGCTCCCATAACCCACTCAAATATACCCAGGCTGCAGTATGTACATACATGTAGCATGCCAAGCACAGTGGGACTCCAAATTGTGCGAGCTGCTGTGACACAAATCAATACAAAGGCATTTTGTTTGGTTTAGTATTAGGAATATTTTCAAACACCACCTATGGTTTCTGTAACAAAAACAAGATCAACAAAAACTCTGCAGACGTAACTACTTAAACCAAATCCTATTGCCTTTCCATTTGGATTTGCATTATGAGAACTTCTTGTGCTCTAATCCACTTCTCCATAAAGTTTATGGAGCAGCAACAGCTAGTTGAGTCCAAGCAGAAAAAATAACCACCAACTTGTCAGGGGCCAAGCTATTGTTCTGAATGAAGAAAAAACTCATTAGCTTTTAATGAAAACACAGGGAATAAAAACCAAATAGCACAGAACCCCAGCAAATAATTACTCTGCACCTGACGCAAAGCTGCTCTATCTTCCTACTCAAACCCTCAGCAAAATTCCCCAACTTATCGCTCTTTGGAGCATGAACAACAGCAAGATTGACTCTAAGGGAAAGAGCAAGAGGTTTTTTGGGCTTACACCTCATCCACGGGCTCCCCTGGCACTGTTTGGCTACCCCCAAGTGTGCTAAATACCCGGCTTCCTTGCCTCATGATAGTTGTGGCACAGGGGAAAAAAAAAAAAAAGAAATTATGCCATCTTTCAGCCATCTGACATTTTCTGCGGAAACAGTTTCTCGCGCAGCAGCAGAAAGAGGGGCTTGAAGGCATTCTTTGTAATTAACACAGATATCGTGTTTTATATGTATCGCCTTCAAGTAAATTGCAGAAGGGACAGATTGTGTCTCTGGTGACGGGGGTGTCCCCAGCAGCAGAGGGGGTGGCAATTCAGAGCGCGGTGACTTTGGGCAGCAGCGTCAGGCAGGTCGCATCAGTCACACCAGGTCCCTGCAGGACCCACGGACATCACGCAGACCTGGCATCAGGCAGAGACGCAGCCTCGGGCAGACCCCCTGCATTGGAGGAGAAAAAAAAAAATTTACTATGAGGGGAATTAAAAGAACCTAATTAAGCATAACAGGGCTCCAAGCAAGCAGCACAAGTAGGACCTACAGGAAAAAGAGTCACCATGATCAGGGAACACACTGTTGCTTCGTTCTCCACAACCTCAAGAACGCAAACGCTGCTCTCGGCAAGGAAGAGAATAATCTGAACCTACCCGTCCTATTTGCTTTGGGGGTTGCAATCCTGGAGGGTAAAAATAAACAGTCCTACCTCTGCTCTGGCATAGTTGCAGGATCTGGCAGATGACAGGTCTTAGGACAAATGCTAGAAAAACCTCAGTTCAGATTCTAATTTTGGTACAATTCTGTTGTGCAGTGTCAGAACGTGCCTCCATGCCCATCTCCCCTTCTGCAGCAGTGGGGGAAGGACAGTTACTTTCTTTTAAGACTAAAACCTCTTACCGAGACCTCAAAAATCAAATTCCCCAAGACTGAATTTTTTTCTGCACATGAACTGGCAAAGAAGTTTTCCTTTCTTTAAGCTGCAGTTGGCCTCTCATGGGGGTGGGGGGGAAGCTGAATTAATGCATCCTGGCACACACAGGAAGAGAAACAATTTAAATAGGTGAAAGGGCTTTGTAGCAGAAAAAAAAAAATCATCTCCAGTAGCTTGTTAAGAGAACTGCAATTAAGCTTACTTTGCATTCAGTGAAGGTCTTTATCTAGGTACCTAGAGTTTCATTAAGCATCTTTTTAGAGCATAAGAAAAATCAATACCAAGTGAGTTCCATTTACGCTTTTATTATAAGCTTGTTCATGCCAAAGCGGAAGTAAAATCCCCAACTTGAGTTAATATTCAAGGAAACGAAGTTCCTGCTTTAAAGTAATGACTCCTTAGTATCATACCACAAATAAAGGTCTCTGATCCAAATCCCATCTGCCTTCATGCTCGACAGTGTTAATATCTCTAGATTTTCAGGGACTAATTTAGCAGTAATGCATTTCCCTAAGCAGAGCTGTAAAAGTATTATCAATACTATGGTTTAATATCCTTACTACAATCACTTGCTGAAATTATGGAGAATCACATGGAAACACATCAACAGAGATGCACCCACACAGTAAGTACTGCTCACATGTAAATATATTATAGTTTAGCTTTTGTAATGTAGTTAAAGCTCTGTCAACATTGCTATTATAAATTATATACCTTTTTAAACACATTTATGTGCTAGAAAATGTATGGTGTTTCTTTTTTGAATGCCTTAAAGGCTTCATCGGCTCCTAAGCACCCATTTGGATCTGTGTGGTTAGCCCCTGTGATTAATATGCAAATAGCTTAGGTTTTGGTGGATGCAGGTTTTCTGCACCTTCTTCATACAGACTATTGACTTCCGTATAGTGCCAGTGCCTGGGTAACATTATATTTGCCTGAAAATCCCACGTTTTCTATTGCACACCACTGTGGTACACATACGCGTCCATCCTCCCCTCCCCAGGCTATACCAACAACAGCGCTATTGTTAACAAACTACAAGAGAAATTTCTTTATCTACAGATCTCAAAGTGTTTATCCCACTTAATAAATATTGTCTTGGCTGTGGAGATCACGCACAGAAGGAAAATAACTTTGTCCCTGGCTCACGAGGCAAACAAGGCCATGGTGAGAACAGGACCCGTCTCTGCTTACGCTGTGTTTTATCAGTGGGACAGGTCTACCTCACTGCAATAGGGTCAAAAGCAAAGCAAGGGACCTCCTCGCACGCAGGAGGAGCCGATTTATCATTGTTTTAGAAATGTCGACCCAAACAGGTCTTGGCTGGCTGACAAGTGAATCCAGTCCAAGCCTAATTTTGTTCACTCAGTACCCAGTTTTTGCTAATTACGTGTAGTAAAGCAAATTAATGGTCCACTAAAAATGCCACTTATGTTAAAAACCAAGTAGAAAGCGGAAAGCTCTTTTTGCAGAAGGCTCGTTGGCTGCTTGTGGCAGATTTCGGGGCTGCAATGATCCCGTGTGCCCAGCAGGTCGGGCTGCAGCGCGCAGCATCAGCCAGGGGATGCGGCCACCTCCACACAGCCAGAAATCCTGCTGATGGGGAGAAAAAGGCAACAACCTGCCTGGGATTCATCAAGCCCATCAGGCAGAAGCCCGGCAATGCCACCCCTAAAACTTTCTGGGGTGCAAAACCTAATCCTGTTGTCAGGGGGGCCGAGTATTTTATCACACTCAAAAGGAATTCAAGTTTTACAACTCTTGGCTTTGAGCAAATAAACCCAAAGGAGGCTGAGAAGCTCAAAGCAGGCTGGGGTTAAATTATTTTCGCTCCCTGCCACATAGCAAGGAAACATCATGATTATACAAAGTGATAAATAACCTGGAAGTTATTAATTTGTAGACCCTTAATCTGATATGCAGATATTCAAACCAGTCTTCCCACAACTGATTATGGGTTTATTTCTAAAGAGGCAAAAAGCAAGCAACAGCAATAGAAAACCCAAGTCCTACTCACACACCAAAAAGGCCACCCTGCAAACGACATTCAAGAAGTTTGCAACTTGCAAGCCTTGCCCGAAAGACAACTTTGGCAGGGCTGCTCCGTGAGACAGCAAAGCTCATTCTCATAAATCCACAGAGCGGGTGAGGTTGGGGGGGGGGCCTAGATGCCCCCCCCAAGCCCATGGGAGGGGAAGACAAGAAGCTGCTGAGCTCACCCTACATCTCTCCCATTACTCTGTATTTTCCAATCCCCTGCCAGCCCCTTGTGTCATTCCCCAGCTGAGCTCTCCTCTCTGGTTTTCCCTTCCTTTTCTCCCCGTGTGTTTGCTCTCTCCCTCCCTCCCTCCCCCTCCAGCTCCTCTCTCGCAATCCTTGGCACCCTTTCAGGAAAGGCACCGCGTATTCTGCCTCTCAAGTGGGCAGCAGCTACACAGAACAGCTGCCTGACAGGGGAAGCACAGCACAGTTCGGTCTTGCTCGGAACAAGCCTGAAACCCAGCGCCGCAGAAGATTCCCACGGGATGTAAACAAGTAAACAAGATTTATTCTTTCTTTTATGACCCGGTAACACATCAGTGAAATACAAAGCCTGTCCAACGTGAGCAAAACCAGCTTAAAGCTACCAACAGTTTGTATTTCTGTCCACTAATAAATTATTCCTCGTGAGCCTCTTTGAAGAGAGAAGGTCTTCATTTAAAGGATGGGGATACTGAGGCAGAGGAAGATCACAAATCTGCCCTTTGGGTCATCTTCTGAGGTACCAGCTCTGCTAGGAACACAGCAAAACAGTGTCTGTGAAGCCAGACTCCACGCTCGTGCAGGGCAACAATTAACGAACAGTTCTGAACATACAGTCTGGGATCTAAAAAAAGATGTCAACATCATTGGCACCAAATAGGAGACTACACAGGCCAAATAGTTTTGAGTAACGTCCATTTCTGTGTCAGTAGATTCAGCATATTTTCTTAGCCGAAACCCTTCCAAGCGAACAAGGAATAAACAGAACTAACCCATGAGGGAGCTGGAGTTTAGCGAGCATATTCCAATGACAAGACACAAGGAGGCTGTCTTGCCCGTATCTGCAGCAATTTTCACTGTTAAGAAAAAATAAGTACAGACAGCGAATGCAAAGGCAGGAGCGATAGGCACTCTAGGGACTGGAGGAGATGCCCATTAGGCACTTAGGATAACGCAAAGGATGATTTTACAGTCGTGTTTCGGGATGGAGTCTGACTAAAGGGCAGAAATACTACTTTGCAGATGATTTGGATGGGGTTACTACTCTGCAAACCAAAGCAACGCAGAAGTCGTTGTGGAGAGAGGGGGGAAGAGAGACTCAAAACTCCAGAGTTGAACTGGCTGAAGGCTTGGAAGACCCAGGAATCAGGACCCAGCGCTGCACTCCCAAACCTGCTCCCGCTTAGCGAGGGCTATGGATGCAGAAGGCAGTGATTTCTCCGCTCCCCAGCAAGGCTCAAAGGTATACAACAGGGCACTCCTTTTCCTAAGGGCTCCAAAATGTCTTAACAGCCAAAAGAGAGAATTTGCATCCTTTTTCCCCACTTTTGTGGAACAGGAGGGTCTATTACCCACTGTGAGAAAGCTCAGGTGATGGTGTATGTGAACACTCTCATGCTCTAACCCCAGTGGGGCAATTTCTTGAACGTTCTTCTGTTCTGCATGAGCACAGAGCAATGCCTGGGCTGCGCGTTCATCTAAGCACATTACGATAACCCCTGAGATTTCTTTATAAAAAGAAAGCTGCAGCACATTCCTATTACGCAAACAAGTTCAGAAAACACAGAGGGTTCATTTGAGAAGGCTCTCTATCTCCAATGCTGCACATCAGGCAATTTAGGCAATCTAATAATTAGAGTATTTTATTAACTGACCAAAGTGAGAGCAATAGAACTTGTTAATATTTAACTTGCTGGGGCTCCCCAAACTGCTGTATATTTAGCATCTTTACTGACATTTTTACACCTTCGTCGTTATGGTGCATTGCTTTATTCTTAAGAGCGCGGTGTGCTCTGAACTTCCCCGAGGAGGGGAGCACAAGACGCTGCTAAATGTGAACAAAGAGGGCAAGCTCTGCCCCAAGGTGTTACAATTCGGATGGGTTTCAAAGGACTATGGGTGACTCGGTAACTTGAACACTTTGATTAATGAGGTAGAGATCTCCAAGAAGCACCTAGTAATCCAAACCAGGAAACTTTCCTCAAGTTTGCAAGAAGTTTTAAATCAATGGGCTGGTTTAAAAGGAGTTCAAAAAGCCCTCCTCGTTAACCTAATTCTCCTCAATAAAGGTCATGAAAGTTCTGGCATTAACCGCAGGATAACCCAGCCAAACTGCTAGCTGCTGTTACCTGGTCTTTCAATCCTATTACAAATTCTGCAAGTTCTTCATTTGCTAGCTCCGTGTAAAGCTTGATAACAGCAAACCCAATCTTTTTTTCATCAATTGACATGTTTATTC
The DNA here is from genome assembly GCF_929443795.1 of Astur gentilis. Classification (NCBI taxonomy): domain Eukaryota; kingdom Metazoa; phylum Chordata; class Aves; order Accipitriformes; family Accipitridae; genus Astur; species Astur gentilis. Next base: position 44,703,401 of record NC_064884.1, on the reverse strand, counting down.
TTGGAGGCTTTTCCCTTCTCCTCCCCTCATTTCATGTAACGAGCAAGCCCAAGAAGAAAAAAACTGCCTAACATTTCCAAGAAATGCAGAAAAGGCCTTTTGTATTTCCTCGTGCTGCAGCAATATGAATTTCAATCGAGGGTAAACATCTCCCCTTTAATTACTGTGCGCTCATAACCCGCTGAACCCATTTCTGACCACTACAGAGCTGTGTTTGAGGGCACTCACTGGAGCAGACTGGGTCGAGAGGCTTCGTACTCCCAGCCCCATGTTGGGACAAGGCTGGATGTCAGCACACAAGTGCTCTGCCAAGTTTTCTTGTCCTCTCCAGCTGAAGGGTGCTGCATGGGCTGTTGCAGCCCTTGGCTCGGAATCCCAGTTTTTTTAAAAGATTTCAAAGCTTCATAATAAGAGGGAGCTTGGTTTCTGTTTTGAACACTCAAAATGCAATAGCAAGTTTCAAAGTTATACATACCTCTGGATTTTTCTATGTATATATGTAAATAAAAATGCAAATATAGCTCCATACAGCCCTTCCCAGAGCCCAAGCGCATGCCTCCTACCTATGACATTTTTCCAAGCAGAGCATTCTGTTTTCTCCCATAATCTTTACTCGCCTCCAAAATTTGTGCACAATACCTTAGGTAGCAGAATAATTTATAAGTCCATGTAAAAGCAAAGCTGTGCAGCTGCTCAGTTTGCAAAAACTATGAAACAGGAGGGATTTCAATGCAAAAACTACTGTCTCTACGCAGATTAGTTTGCCTAGAACATAATACATACACGGAGGCAAAGAACTGCATGCTCAGAGCTGCAGGAAGCAAAGCTTCAGCGCTGATAAAGGGAGCTGTCAGAAGTGTTGATATTAAAGCTTTTCTTTTTTAAGTTAAAGAACATATGCCTTTGTGTATATTCTATTTTTCATTAATTAACTCCGTTCCACACACCACCCAAACACATCTTGGACTTTAGAAGGCATTCTAACAAAAGTTTTTTTGTTTTCTTTTTGTCTCTATGTGTTATGACATTTCAAGGGTTGTAGCTGGCACTCATGTTTATAAAGGAGGGGAATTCCACGCATGGCGATAGAATAGATATTTTAACAATATGTTACAAATATTGTCAATTCGATATTTTTTCCCTTGCGTTTTCAAACACATCATAAATCTAGACTAGGTTTCTGTGTATGAACCCTGCTTACCACTGAGCTGGAGACTCTTGGCATGAACGCAAAGAGGTTTTTTTATAAATAAAACTTAGTAAAATCACTATGCACTCCATTAATTCAGGAACACTCTGCCGCAGCTTCAAAGGGGATCTTTACAGTAAAGATGGTGTTTTTGCTGCTTTAATGATTTGCTACTTGTACTTGTCATAACTACATGAACCAAATATGCAATACCAGGGAGCAGTGGTTTAGGGAAATGCACAGTTCCGTCTCCCATCCAGCTCCGCTTCAGTTCAATTCAATAGATTTGAGGCTTTATATAGAAAAGCTACTTCATAAATCTAACACTTGAGGCCTTTGTATAATGCCAGTTAACGAAAGACAACTACACGCACGCCTCGGGTATGTGCACACCTCGTGCGCTGCTACAACATCCAACCCCGAGAACGACCGGCGACCCATGAAGTACTTGGTATCCGAGCCAAAGTAAGTAGGGCTGATAGAGGTAAAACGATACGCACTTCATCTAAATAGTATATAATATGAGATAAGTGGCCTACTAAGACTTTCCACATTGTTACTTACTTAATCCTTTTACAGAACATGAAGGATCCCACTTTTTAAGTCACGTTTTATCCCGGTTTGTCCCTTACCCCACCTTCCGGCCACACATTTATATTTATTGCTCCCTGCTTCAGGGACATTTTCTGGGGTTAAGGCTCAGAGCTGGGAGAAGCAGTAAACCTGGACCCCATTCCTGGGCGCACCTGTAGACGCTCTGGTACCTTAAGCACAATCCTTGAGCCTCAATTTTCCTAAGTTTAATAAATGGGGACAGCAATCCTCACTCTCTCACACGTTTTGACTACTTAAGGATATTTTGAGGAACACTACTACTCAGAAAATACTCACGTAGCACTTGAGACAAAATCATTTGGGATGAACTTTTGATGGAAAAAGCAAAAATGTTACCATAAGCTCGGTGAAAATAAATCTGGTTTTATTCATCTATTTGGGGCTGGTTTCTTCAAAATAAAGTAAAAAATCATTGCCTACAACTGCATCCACTGAGTTTTTCAGTGTGAACGAGTACATGGAAGTTGAGTTCTCTGTGCAATGCCTTGCTGGGGGACAACGCCACGCGGGAGGGCCCAGGTACCCCACAGGAGAATTTGGAGGGACAATTTGTCAGCCCCAGGCTGGAGCCCTTGGCTGGGAGGGCAGAGCCACATTTTTGCAATCTCTGAAGGTCCGTGTCTTCAAGCAGCTCGTGCTCCCAAGTATCTCAAAATACCGTATAGACATCAATGATTTAATCTAACTCACTTTGGCCAGTGGCCATATTGTCTTTTATACTTGCCCATCTTCACCTGCCTTTTGGGTTTGGGAATAGAGCAGCAGAAACGCACCAGTGACAGCAACGTTACTCAGGGCAAATTCCCATTCCAGCAAAGCCAAACTTCCAGCCCTGACCCACAGCTCTTATTTAGCCATACGTGCATCTTTTTCTTCTTTAATCCTTCCTTTTGCATTGCTCCCTGTCCCTCCATTCTCTTCCCAAATACTCACCTCTTTCCTCCAGTTTTCCTAAGTTGGATTGCTTTGCTGTACCCCAGAATGACCTGTCACCACTCCCTCAGACCGTTCGTGTCTTCTAGCAACATTTCCCATGCACTGAAGTGAGCGAAGAGACAGAAACAGCAGCAAAGTACTTGGGGGAGGGCTACAAATGACCCAGGTCTTCTCCAGATTTTCTTTGTCAACTTTCCTTAGCTCTTTCCACAAAGGGGAGCGTGCTGCAAGACAGCAAGGGCATGCATGCATAAAACGTATTAAGTGTATAAAATGCTTCACATCGGCAGTCAGCCCTTCTCCAAAAGGAAATACGAGTCAACCCAGGGCTCTGCTCAAAGAGCACCTAAGGAAGAAGGCAAAAATAATTTGCAGCTATGCACTACAGTCAACAACATCACTTGGTGCATAGGAATCGGGCCCAGCAACACATCCTGCAAGTCTTATGTTCTGTTCAGTTACATCTTTCTGAAACCGCACTAGTGTACCCAACTTATCCTCAAGACGACCTATGTTCCCATTTCATATACCTTTCTGCTTACTGGGAGATATCAAAACCAATTCTATTAATTCCAGCCAATACTGGAAACCAATAGGTTGGGATAGCTAGAATCACTGAGGTTTTGGTCTTCACAGGGACTTCAGCTTGGCTCTGAGTTCAAGGAGCACAACTGCCTTTACCAGACGTGGTCACAAGTTGTGCTTATCCCCTCTAGAAAGGCCGTTAACTACAAACAAAATCCCAAACCTTCTTAGAAAAAGCCTTTTCCTTTGCCATATCAGCCTGTTAAACACACTGGGAGTTCAGCTTGGCAGCTAGTTTATGTTGTCTTTTTTTTTTTTATCCCCCAGTCCTCTTACCAATATGTCCAGGCACATGAGACTATTTTTTCTTTAAAACCAAGCCCCATGATACAGTTTCTCTGGCTCTTTTCCATCCAGCACGCACCAAGTTCTCATCACCACCTTTCCTTCCCCCAGCAAGGTATCACAAACTGGAGTTGAGGATCTCAAGGTGATGTCTGAGCCCATGTTTTCACTTCCCAATTGTCCTGTTTCCTATTACATTTTTTCTGAATTATATAAGTTACCAAAATGACACAGGGGCACATTTGGAGATATCTACATACCTGAAGACCCAAACACTTGTACAGTAATTCCTAGGAAGCATTTAAGCAAGCTAGGCACTTCATTTACAAAGCTATACACAGTTCTACAAACCAATCTTCCTAATATTATTTAGGCTTCCAACTCTATAAAAGAATGAAGAATATTTCAAAAGAACAAAAGCATCCCTCCTCCACCCTTTAAATTGTATGAACTTTCAAAATTAAAAAAAAAAATCTAATTTTGAGCCCTTTTATGTGTTCTAATCCTCTCTCACTTTTTTTTAATTTTGAACACAGCTGTCTGTTGTACTTTCTCAAATGATGCCAGATGCTGGGTTCATCAACCAAACGCATGAAAACAATGGTTTGAAAGCAATTAGAAGCACCGAGGCTGCACCGAGGCTCATATTAAAATGTGATAACACTGTTCTAGTGGGAATTGCAACGCTGCTGCATTTCTGACATTTCTGCGCTGCCAGACAGACAGGATGTGCTGGAAGTGGGCCCTGATCGAGGAGGTAACATACTGGAATTTATTCCTGGAGTAAATGAAGGATTAGCCGAGTTGGAACACTCGCAAGGATTTTTATTATGGCCCCAGCTCCCATCTTGTTTGAACACCGGCAGATCCTTGTGTCTGTGTTCATGTATCACAACCATTGTGTAAGGAAAAAGGACAAACCCAACAAACCATGTGCCTCGGCTGCAGCCTGGTTGTACCTAACGCTCCAAATTTGGGATCAGAGCTGAGCTCCACCAATGAGAGTCAAAGGAGTTCCAGGTCAGCTCTGAGCAAATACCTATCCATCAATTGCCCCAAATATACAGAAGTACCCACTGACACAGCTTGTGACCTGCAGGCACCCTGGAAAGTTTAAATCATCACCCCGATTATTGCGGAAATGAAGATCAAAGTCACAATCAGAATCTCCCAGCTTGTTAACAGACATAACAAGAGATGGTCACGGTCCTGAAAAATTTACAGCCTGACCATTTGTCTACACCTGGAGGGCGATTCAGTTTCAAGTTCAGGTTAACATGAAAGAATGAGGCTGGAGGAAACTTGCTGAGGGTTACCCAACAGTCTTTGCTCCCAAGTCAATGGCCCATGGGAATCTGCTGCCTTTTCTGAACTTTAAGCCTTTTCTGGAGACAGAAGTTTGGCAGAAAAATTTCCTGGGCTTCTCCAAGACAGTACATTTATGTCAGCACCACGCAGTTTTGTATTATTTGCTCTCAAGGGTAAGGAGAAATGAACTGCTGCTGCTCAGAAAGAATATTAACCCAACTCCTGCTATAGCCCTCACCACAGTTTTCCCCCTTTCCACCCCTAAGAACTGCCACACACAGCTATATGTTCAGCTTAAGCTCTTCTCCTTGTTGACTTTGCATAGGAACTGCCATGTATGTCCAGCCCTTCCTACTCCCCAGGCTCATAACAGTGAGAACTCACCCCTCCTTCCCATGGGTTGTACTCACCTCGGGGCAGAAATTCCAAGCGGTACCTAAAAAGACCAAAAAAAGACACACATAAGTATACATTATTTTCTTAATTATTTGTTCCAGCCTGATGAATAAGCGACAGATGGGAGAATTACGCCAGAAGTGCTGCCAGGAACCCGGCAAGTGGTCAACACAGATTTTGTGCAAGAAGCTTCAAGAGGAATTGCGAGTCATACAGATGCTGGCTGGCCCCTGCAACATCCTCTGCTACCCAAGGAATCTCCTTCACATCTTTCCCTTGAAAAGTTTCAACGGCTTCCAACTTCCTTCCATTGGGACAGGTCTCTCTCTCCAAACGCAAAGGTTTACATGACCTTTTGCTTTGCAATTTTAAAGACCTTTAAAGGTCCCTTCCAAGCCAAGCTATCCACGACTCTATTCTATGACTCTTTTCTTAACCTCATCTCACACCTTTCCTTACAGCAACAGCATTGCAGAGGGCAGTACACACGCTGCCCACTTCTGGCCATGCCAAAAAAAAAATGCTCTCTGATTTCTTAACCTCTCACACTTTGAGCACATCTTGGGTTGACATCTGAGTCATTTTAATAAGGGAACAGCACTGGTGAGTTTTGGAAACAGATCAAGGCTCGGGGATAAACCACAAAGTGACCCATTCACAGGCAAGATGTGTAACAAAGGGTTGGTCTATAGGCATTAGTGGCAAGAATCCAGTATGTAAAAATCCAATCAATTTGTTTCCTCATTAAAAGCTTTCATGAAGAAAATGATTTAACACAAACATTCAAGCTACTGACACAGATTAATTAGAAAACAACAACAGAATTCTGATTAAGGGCATAATATTTATTTGACTTGTTTGCTTTGGACAAAAAAAAATTAAAAATGTGCACAGACAGAAGAAACTTTCCTGGGAGAATGGGCTTAGTAATAAATAACAGCTGTATTATATTGGAAAGAGCTATACCACTGTGCTTTGTAGCAAGAAAGGGCTGCAAATTTCTCCGGGCCTTTGGATGCTCTTGGCAGTGGTCCCCCATTTTTACAATGAGCTCTTTCCTATCCATCCTATGGCAGCTACATCTTATCTCTCAAGCCCAGAGAGGTGACATCACCTTCCCAAGGTCAGGGGAACCATAACAGCAGCTCCATCCTTTTGTTTCTGATCAGCATTAACTGATACTCAACATTTGCTTTGAGAATTCAAACATTATTCAACATTGGATTTGAGAAACATCTCCTCCCTGGGCTCAGCCTCTGCTCGGTGAGAGGTACCTGCATTCCCCTCACCCCCCAAGTCCAGCATCCCTGAGAGCTGAAATACTTTTGTCTCCTGAACAGACAACGGCTGCGAGACAAGGACAGCAAAATCACTTCTTGTTTTGTGAACTTTTGTCTCCTGTGCTTGAGAGACTGTCCTAATCTCCCCTGAACATGTTTTAGTGATAACATTTACTGCACTAGGACCAAAATGATTTTCTGTCACTTCTAATTCCAGTTCAATAAAAGTATAAGAGCTTTGTTTCTAACCTCTGTCATTTTTAATACAGTAAAATTGTTTAAAAAAATGTAAAATTGAGTTCCATTTCCTACCGGACCAGCAAGCCCATGTTAGCTTCACTCTGATCAAATTTAAGGGGGGGAAATACCAAAAAGATGCTTTGCTTTTTTTTTTTTTTTTAAGCATAAGGAAACAGTCAAAAATTCTAATCTCATCAGATCGGGATGTGTCTTTAATCTCATGCTTTGATCATTTTCACTCTGGAAAGGCTTAAGCAGAGAATGAAAGTTTAAAATTTAATCGGGAGTGGGGGGAAGATGGTCTTGTTCTTATGGAAGATGAAAGAGTAATGATCTAATTCCTTCATCTGCCACTGACTGCATAAAAATCTTGAATAAATTACTTATCTTGAGAGCTTAAAATGCACCCACATACGATGCCACAGTATTTTCAGTATGTGCACTTATAAGATTTCTGTCTTTCCCCCTGATGTTTTGTACATGTCTAAGAGAGGCTGGGGGGAAAGACGACTTTCAGCATCTGTTTCCCCCACCCCTTCCTGCAGGTAACTTCAACCTTAGTTAATCACCAATTACATTTTCACAGTTTTTAGAGGTGGCCAGAATATTCTTTTTTTGTTCCTGCATTACCCAAGAAATGCAACTATTTGGGCAAAACACCCATTTTTGCTGCAACAACCTAGGTAGCAAATAGGACTAGTTCAAATATATCTATAGCCTTAAGTCACATGCACATTTATGGATCAAGATTAAAGCATGTTTCTGGGCATCAGAGGAGGAGGAACTCAGCTAGCAGAAGCAGGTTAGCCATCTTGGACCATTCTCCAAAGTACAGAGCTCGAGGCCAATTCTGATTTTTGTTCCCAGTTAAGACAGTATAACCTGACAAGCATCTTACACCTTTAACATGCCCAGTCTGTGGGTAACAGGCAGTTCCACAACATTTTGTTCTTAAGCTTTGCAGGAAGTTTACCCTGAAAGTTATAGTCCAATAATTTTTCACAGCAAATAATTAAAAAAATATTGTAATTGCTCCATACGCATCCCCCCTTGAGCCAGACAGTATAAATTAGAAATCAGAGGCCTAATACTTATTCAACTGGATCTTTATTTTGGAGGTTATTTGCCTTGGGATCAGTTTGACATTTTCATCCTTAATAAACAATTTTTAGATCTCACAAACACCAAGACTAAAAGCTTCTCATTCATTTTCCTAACCAGAAAGTTTGGGAATAGGCAATATATTTGGTCATGTCTTAACTGTTCCTTTTAAGCACTTGATTAAAAAAGCTCCTCTCCACCAGCTGTGGGTGGAATACCCCAAGAAAAGAACCAGTTAAGGCAAAGCACAGCAAAGAGTTTTCAGCTGAACAGGAAGGTCCAATTTACATCAGACCTTAAGTGGGTGGAGATGGGGAAAACTTTTTCAATGATTGACTAGCTTCAGCAAAACGAGCTCACAAAGGAAACTATTGAGATTTTTAATGCAACATGTAAAGTGAGGAACTAACCCAAAAATATCAGATTTCCATTACAAAGCCAAAGAACGAGTGTTGCACTGCCAATACTCTAACAAAAGACATCCTATAAGTATTTCCCCCGCGTGGTTCACGACAAGCCGCCCACCTCTCACCTCATCGGTGCGTATTTTGGGCCAGACAGGAAGAAGCCACAGACTTATTCTGTTCAAGACACAAACTGTTTCTCATGATCATATAGCCTTTGGGGTTACGCACTCAACAAGCAAACATCAGAGGGGCTTGCTTTTCTGGAAGTGTTTATGTTCTTTGCTCCTGAAAAACATACAGATCCCAGTTCTCATTCAGCAGCCTCCTCCTGGTAGCAGTGTCTCCAGCCAGACCCAATCCAAATTGCAACTCAACTGCGTAAGCAGACCTCAAAGGGTGAATTATCATGAGAAAGAGTAGAAGAAAATGCTGTTGTAACAATGGAAAGGGAAACTGAGTCGCAGAGCAGGCAGGTTTGCCAGAAAGCCTTGTTCCCTACAGGAGCCAACTGTCCTTACAGTCTTGAGCCAGAACTAACGGTCTGTAAGGACCAGAGCCAGGACTTGCTCTTCCAAAGTGAAAGATGCTTCCAGGACACACCAGGACCTTGACCACAGATCTTATCTTTCCACTGGTTTATAGTAGAAGCAAGATTGAAGGCAACCCCAAGAGCATCAGTTCAGCCCTCGTGAGGTTTGAAAATAAGTTCCCCAAATCCTACCCTTCCTAGCCACACTGTAGGATGGATTCACCTTCAGGAGAGTAGAGTTTGCTTTTCATAGCTCTTTTACTCAAAAGCAGTCACCTGAAGAAAGCGATGCTGCTGGGCCTGACCAAGCAGGGCTCCATTCCTTGCAGACACAGGACAACTAGCAAAGAAGTTACTTCAACACTCCCATCACCTCAGCAGCAGTGTTTAAACCAGGGAAACCCAGAAATATCCCTTCTTGTTCCAAAAGGAAGGGCAGATTAAACCCTGGAATACTCGAGGATGAAATTCCCCCCAGGTCAGTATTATTCCTGCCACACTAGGTCTAGATTTACCCTTTGGTATGAGCACAGGACTCGTGTTTTCTTGGACCACCAAGATAATTTGGTTTTACTCCTACATTTCCAACCTTTACACAAAACTCAAGCAGCAGATCTACCCCAGGCCTCTAGTCCTCTGTTGCACGGGGGAGCGGGGGGGCATTACAAATCCCATCAATGCACAGAAATCCAGTAAAATACATTATCAACACACCCCCTCCTCCCATCCAACTTGAGTTTGCTGACCAACATCCACTGCTCACAGCAAATCCCAGAGCTGAAGGAGTCAAACCAGATCCATTTGGGGCTAGAAGCAAAAATTGTTGTCTGACATCTTACGGTCTATATTATGCAGGGGGTCAAACTTGATGGTTATAATGGTCTCTTTGCAGCTCTGAAGTCTATAAAAGTCTAAACCCCACTTTCCTCTCAGACTCAATTTCAGCAGGAACTATAAAATAAAGTCAGGTTTCAATCAAATTTCCTGTATTTTCCTGTCCAATTAAGAACACTAATATCACCACAGAAGTTATTAAATTAGATATTTCAAGACAGTCTAATTTGTTTGGTGCACAGTATTTGTTGGTTTTTAATGTTTGCAAAAAAATTTTTTAAAAATCAATGCTGTACAAGATTTCAAGCAGTAGAAAAAAGACGAAAATGGGATTGGGGAGCTCACCATTAGCAAAGTCAGTTACAAACCACTTCAAATGCATTTCTCGGTTAAATGTTACAGAAGCAGCAGCAGCAGCTATGCAAAGACTCTGGTTACACAATTTCAATCATTTACAGTCCTCAGGTTTCAGATTAACAATGCATTCACAAGGAAATGGATGGGGAAACAGGGGTAATTTTATCAGCTGGAATGGAAAATGATGCAAATTACTGAAAGGAGTCTAACCCAGAAGGCACCAAACTGCATTACTGGCAGAGTGAATGGCTACATTCACCCCAGGTATAAAAGCAGGTAGAATATGATAACAGCTGAATTGAATTTGTGCCCCTGCCACACCATATATTAATACAGGAGAATTCCTTCCTCAGCACTCCCCAAAAGCAGGGGGGAAAAAAATCCCCTACTGAGATTACAGAATAAATTGGGAACATCCTAACAGAAACTTTACCAGACTTTAAAAAGAAATAATCACCACGGTCAGTATTAAACTTGACTGTTGAAAACTAAAGGAATGCCTGTGCTCACACACACCCAGGCGCAGATGTACTGGTGCAGGGTGGTGAGAGGCTTCAGATCTCCATTAACACCAGCTGGTGCAGTGCACACTTACATGTCCCCAAGCCAGTGCCCCCACCCGCCCTGAGCAGGACCACATCCCCTCTGCACAAAGGAAAAAAAACCAACTCATTTTTAGGATAGAAAATGCAAATCCAAAACCCGCTAAGTAATTCTGATGTGACAGGGGCTTGCTTTTCTTTTTTTGCAGAACAAATCTGTATTTAATGGCCAAAGTAAGTGTGAATGAAATCCTGCTCAGCAAGATCGTTTCCTTGCTGAGCAAATAAATTTCAGCTCTCTGAAGAACATGAAGGAGGAGAACAGCACTTTGCCTAATTAAGGACAATGTGGTGAGGCTATAGTCCAGCCCTAGCATTAATGTGATGAACTCAATTATCTGCCCATCAGGTCATTCTTAAATTCCTTTTTATCTTGGTATCACACGTTATTCAGCATAATGAGTTTAATATTGGTAGGAATTACAGGCAGTGCATTTACACTAATGAAGCAAAATTACCCTGAAATTGCGTTTTCTTGCATTTCAATCTTAAGTTTAAAATAAGGTTGAAAATTGAAGTAATAAATGTAGTTAATATGGTTAGAAGTTTATTAAAACAGGCTAAACACACCATTTTAGACAAAATTTTGGATGTATTTCCATTAGTGAATCTTTTACAATCCTGCTGTAATACCTTGCCACAGAAAGGATCAAGTTCAACCCGATAATTAGGCGAAGTTCCCCTGGTGTTGAAGTATCTACAGTTCAGCTACAACTGTAAACCAATAAAACCAGTAGCTTACTGGCTGGTGACAGCATGCACGAACCACATGCCATAACAGCTTGCCGAGATTTGTAGCACAACCCCGAGGACACCCAAAGCAGAGGCAGTCGCTGCGTTGTCTTTACCCTTATGCTTCTGTTTGGGGTCAAACCACCCTGTTTCGGTTCCAGCAGCAAATGCAGAATTTCTTATTGACAGTAACTCTGTCGGGCCAGATGTGGCAAAGCACACAGCAGGAACTAGGTGATAGTGTTACCCACGTTTGCTCCCCAAAATCAAGTCTTTCTGCAGCTCGGATTGAAACAGAGCATGGAAACATATACCCAGGCACTGGGAGCATCTCGGACCCCCTCTGTATTCTGCATCTCTGTACCAAGGGCAAGCGAGGTCTGAGCTCAGAGGCTGTATTTATTTTTCTGAACATCAGTGTTACAAACAAGGCTCACAGTGGCAGAGCCCAGCCTCTGGTTGAAGATGCAGGACAGGGATGGTGTTTCACTACACGATTAGACATTTAAACCTCACCCCAGGCTTACATTAGAGACCTAAAACACTCAACCAGGCAAGGAGCACACATCTGCTGTCCAGGCTGGGAATCCAAACACGCTGCCAGCCACAGCACTCTTGCATTTTTGTACACTGCACGGAGGTACCAGCGTGGCAATTCGGCAAGCGTGGAGGTCTGGGAAAGACCTTGGCTTCTGCAGGCTCTCCTTAGCAAGCCAGGACATCACCTGGAGCTGTCTGATACGCAAGAAGTTTCATTGCAGAGTTAAAAGACCACGTGCAGACTCTTCCTCACCGGGAGCACAGTATTAGCATTGGGAATATTGCCATAAACTTTAAGGTGGGTTAGACAAAAAGGCAGTAAAATGAGGTTTGGGTCTTGTTATCCAGAGGTGAAGAGCCTGGTCAACGCTGGAGCTCCTGCTGCTGGTAGGAATGTCAGGAAGGGGTCCTGTGTATTAGTTATGAGCAGCAGGATTGGGCCTCAGGTTCACACCGTTGTTTTTGTCACAGCAGAGCAAATTGAAAGTAGAGTTTCAGTGTCTATTTTGGATTTCCTGGTGGGTGTATGCGAGAAACTCAACATTAATTAAGCCCCTTTCTCTTCATTTCTGCTTTGATATACAACAGGTCTGCCTTGCTCTCCTTTTAGCCCTATTACATTTCACCTCAGGGAAAAAAAAAATTACTAAGAATTTGTTTCCATCAATGCAAACTTGCCTTCCAACAGGGAGTTTAAATGACTAGCTGACTCCAAGGAGATGGAGGAACTATTTATCTCCATATTTTTAAATAAATCCCATTCTCCCCATCTCACCCCCTGCCATTGTAACTGCTCTAGAAATGTCGAAATGCTGAGGTGAGGTCATTTAACAGCAAGAAGACTTTTTTTGTTGGTTACTGCTCTTGCCAAAGGACAAGAATGGGCTTGTGTTCCTGAGCGGAGTCATGTATCCGATTCATCCCAGGTGTCGGACATCTGCTGCTAGCTCTGCAGCCGGCTTTGTTAGGACACAAGAAACAGCAGCGACGTTCCCAAGGAACAACTTGAAACAACCCTCGGCACCAACAGACCTAAAACAGAAGCAACTGACAACCTTTGGGGTTTTTGGAAGACAAGCAAAACTCTGCCCTGGCACCACATCCTCCCCCCAAACCAAAGCTGCTTTTTAAGCAAGTTTTATCCATTACAAACACTTTGTTTTTTCCGTTCAGGACTACAGCAGAGTCCTCAGCTGATGGTCAGGACACAGGTAACTGTACATGTTACCGCGCTGTGGGACCCTCATCACACATAACTCCTGGGGACCAAGGCCCCAGTTGCGTTCTGTGGCTTGTTTTCTTGGACGCCATGCAAAGCAGTAAGGGAAAGCAATTTTAAAAAGAGATTATCAACAAAATCAAAGAGACGATTAGGAAAAAAATTGCCAAGGCAGGATTTACATATAAGATATTAGAAAGTGGAATAGGATCTGAGTTAGTAGGGAGGGGAAAAAAGGAGAAAGAAAAAGAGAGAACTGTTTCAACACAACAGTGCACTTTAAATAACCAAATGAATTCTGAAAGTAAAACGGTACAGGGACTCATAACTCAGCTGTATGGTGACAGCCTCCCCACAGCCACCGCCTGCAACGCCTCTGACACAGCTCCTCGAGCAAAAACACCCCAGCCTGCCTTGGAAAAAATTATAACCTGCAAACACAATCCACTCCCTACCTACCGCACTTCTTGCGGCGAGACGGGAACAATATATCCTTCCAGGTAGCACATGGAGACATAAAGCCCAACCACTTGTTCACATTATAGTCATCAGTGAACCTCCTGGTGGGGGAATGTTATGAGGCCATGGGGAGAGCAGCAAAATAAAGACCTGACGGCCAAGTTACAGGAACAGTTATTGAGACCAGCTCAGGATAATCATACTAGATGAAGCTCTTCCCTTCCAGAGACACATGTGTCTCTCCCCAGTAGTCAAGCCGTTTACTTCGGTCCATTATGAACCCAAATAATGAAACCCTAGACGGCGTGTTGTGTTTCACCCCGCGGAGGTGGAAGGCAGAGAGCGGGGCGGCGCGGGGGAAGGCAGGCTCTTCCTGAAGACGACGGCGGATGATTTCCTGAACACCCGCCGCAAAAGCCACAGGAAGCTCCCTAAAGAGACAGACCCGCGCCTCCATCCCCAAGAGCAAGACCTGCTTAGATCCTTTCAAATAAAAGGATACAGTCATCGTTACTGTAATCTCCCACCACAAATCATTGCCTTAATGGCTCAGGTCAGAGCAAGGACGTTTGTATACTCTGTTCCTCTCACCCTTTCCAAGTGCCACCGAGCAATAAAACAGAAGTAGGAAATCAGCAGTGCCTGTAGACTTTGCTCAAGGGTTTCACTTTCCCCTCCAGAAGTACCTGCAATTTATTTCAATAAGCAGCATGACTGAGGCCCACATCTTAACTTAAGCATCCAGGAGGAATTTGCGTATCACCCCTCCTCCCCCTGAGGCAAAGGCCGATTCACCAAATCTCCTGGTTTTTTGAGATTACTTTGTTGTAAAAGCTTTATCCCAAATTGTATTCTTAGGCTGAGAAAGAGCCAAGGCCAAGTTCTGCATCACAGCATCAGCGTTTGGCCCAGGACCCTAAAGGTTGCTCCTTCTCCAGCAAGTCACCAAAACCACACACAACCTCTGGGAAGCCACATACTTCAGGAAGCAAGAACAATCCAGTATTTCCAAGCTTGCCTCACACATTTATCAGGTTCCATGCTATTTGGTTTTAATTCGTTAAAAACAGACACAGAGTTGCACTATATGAAGGTAAAGAGTTGTCACTTTTAAAGCTGCATGCTCTCGGGACAGTTGGAAAAAAGCTTGACTTGATGTCTGAATACTTCAGGTTCAGACTTCTGCTTACTTAACTCTTCCTATCCAAGATCAATATCTGCCAATGAGTAGGAATTTTTCAGAGAAACCACACCAACCTGTTATAATTGTGCTATCAAGCCCTTTCTTCTGCAGTATTACAGGACATCGCTACACACACATACACTATTCTTCCATTAGATATGCTACAGCCCCATTTTCCAAAGGCTTCCATCTTCTGCATTCAGCTTGTTTCAATTATTCAGGGCAACCCAGGCTGATAATTACACAGTCCCGAGTTGCTGAGTAAAACTGATGCTTAATTAGCCAGCAGGAAAGATCGATTAAGATACAGCAGGGCATCTTGCAAAGTTCTTCAGTGGGACTGCAGGGAATAGAGTCTGGCTGTGCCCTTCCGAAGGATAAAATTCTCCACTTCTCAGGGACTCGACAGCAGTTTTATTTAAACTGGATGCTTAGATCAGTCAGCCACCCTGAGTTTTATTGTCAGGTCTTAACATCAAGTGACACAACTCATATCTTATAACTAGAGCATTAACAGCAAGCTCTGGATCACATTTCTAGCCAAAAATATAATGCAGCTGAGGCTGAAAGTTTTATTTAAGCCTCCAGCAACCTGCTTTCTGTTTATGTTCCTTGGTTTTCCCCTAGCACAACAGAACAACTGTTGTTTGCTTCACTCATCCAAATGATGCAGCTCATGTTCTCATGCAGGACTTCAAACGGTCCTGAGGACATGAGATTTTGAAACCCGGGTCAAACCTGAATTTTAATTCAAGAAGTCCTCTTCATTCCTTTTTACTGTATCAAAGTCCAGGCAACACATATTTAAGTTCAGGAGCCACTTGTGAAATAGATACTTTCAGCATCCAGCAAGCCAGAAGCATGAATCTTTGCTCACTGTATTGATTTACCCACAAGCCTAAGTATCAAGTGACTGATTTTTTTTCCACAAAATGCTCTCTAGCACAAGGGAGAACAGGACAGGATCAGAGACCCACATGCAAAGAGCTGTACAGACACAGCCCAAGGCATAATTTTTTTTACTTTGAAATGCAAAACAAATTCCAAACACAAATAACGACAACTTTGCAGACAACCGTAAAACTGGTTAAATAGGAGAGCGTACAAACCAGTGTGGACTGCACTCTCACATTATACCAAGCCCTTAATGTCCATTAACTTTCAAAGCATGGGCCAGTTGTTCAGCTAAAATACAGCATGTGGTACCCCAAGGCATGACACTATTCTGAAGCAATTCCATTAGGAAGTAATGCAGACAACACAAACCTGGCTTTGACTTGCTGGAAGTCAAAGAGAATTGCATCCCTCTGTTCCCTTGCTTTAGTGCTCAAGTTTTCATTCTGCAGTCCATCTGCCAGGTAGCCTTCAGCGTCTGGGAAAGAGAGAATGACAGGTTAAAACTCACAGGCAGAGAAACCTGTTCTTGGCTAAAAAAAACTAGACCCGGCTGTGCACTTGGAAGCCCTTGAGGCACTCTACGAGTCTGATCTAGATATGCAAGTCAGTCTGAAGACTTCATTTGGAGAAGTTAAGACATTGAAGTGATTGCGGATAAACGAGGACCTAAATATTGCATGTGATTACAGACCTTCTCTCTACTTGCAATGGTATAAGGCAAATAAGCAACTGCAAAGAAACCACCAAGCAGAAGAAAGGAAAACGAAGGTGAAGTGAAACATGGATTAGTCTATAGGACCAAGTGCAATTCCACCTGCCTCTTTGCTGCCCCAAACCCTAAAAATTTGCTGCTGTGAAAGGTTTTTGGCATTAAGGACACAGAAGTGATTATGCCATTCAGAAGGGTATCCAAAGCATTTCTAAAATGCCAGTGCAAGATATCCACTGACTCTTCAAGGAAACCCTAACCTGCAGTTTTCACAAGGATGATCTTTGTGAAGGACAAGCACTGAAAAACAGGTTGGTTGTGCACTAGCCTACATGCACTTGTATCACAACATGGGTTCTCCTGCAAGGTTATCGCTGAAATATTACACCCTGTGCTTGCTCAACAGAGACAGCTAGACAAAAGTAAATACGGTATTCTCTCACCTGGAAACCACATCTATATGCAGAAATTTAACCTGAACTGGAAGATAATAGGATTAAGTGTCTTCTATTTGCATAAATATTTATGCTCTTTACAGAAACAGCAAAAAAAATCTCATAGAAAACAAAACAGTTCCAATAACACCTGCTCTGTATAGGAGAATATCATCCTTGTACTTTGGCGGCATTACTGCTAGTTTCCCCTAGCAGAGAAAGATTGGCTTCAAAGCTATGGTCTTGTACATCCACAGGCCTCTCCAACCTTTAACTCACGCCCCATACTGTGACACTAATGTCAGTTTAATATCCTGCTTGCAAGACTTTCAGCTCCTTCTGCTTCAGCTGCCAGTACAACAGCCAGCACTGTTTAGCGCACCCCAGGAATCTGCACAGCTCCTTAAAAACAGCTCCTCCACCTGCAAGCACATCTCAAGATCAAAATGCCACTAGAGAAATTAATACCTTTTTCTGTTAAAATCATGAGCCCTCATTTCTTTTTGTTGCCTGCCCATGACATGCTCAAGAAAGGCTTAGAGATTGGGGTGGAGGGGAAAAAAAATAAAAAAGGAGCTCTTTCAAGTGAAGAGCACAAGGAAGGACATGGAATGGAACAATGCTGGTGCTTGGGCATGCTCCAGGAACAGGACCCTCTTCCCACCTCCTCTTCAGAGTGACAGAGGGGCAGGACTGGACTCTCCTCACAGCAGCCTTGGAAGGAAAAGTGAACCCGGATCATAACACTTGTCTCCATGGAAATCCAGTTCTCCTTTCTGGATTTATTCAGCTGAAAGCACCAGTTTCCATGGGAGCGCTCGCAAATAAGCGCATTTCAGCCAAATGCAGACTCCTCCAGGTCCTCACGATCTCCTCCTTCTGCCTCCCTGCCTCTTCTCCCAGGATGGCTCCTGAACCACAAGAAGCAGGTCGGAGCCAGCTATGCCTCGTACCTGCAGCCACCACTTCGCAGCTGAGAAACAGAGCTTAGAGCCTGAACACAGCACTGGGATATCGAAGCATCCTGGAACGGCCCCTGTGACATGGGGATGCACAGTTGCCACATCTCCGCAGACGGGCAGCAACACCAATTCACAGCATCACTCTCAAACCCACATCCAGCAGCAGTTGTGGGAGCTCCAGGAGCACAGAGATGTAAGACCAAAATGCCTATTAATATCAATTCACTGCTAGTAATTTAGCCCTAGGTGGCCTGCCTGGGATAACACAAAGGCTTTGCCAGAGCAGCTGAGTGAAGCCTTTTAAATCCCAGACCAATCCTGTAATCCTTAAGCCAAGTTTCATGTTCAGGACATTCTTATGCCATTTTAATTGTACATCCAAGATACAGTACCAACTTATGACGGGCCTAACGATGCCAAGGCTTACATCACTTACAAATTATGTAGAAAGTACCCAAGTACATACATCTAAGCACAAAGGATATATCTTGCTCTGAGGTGCTTACTGCTTAAGAACAGATGAGGCTAAGGCGACAATTTATTATATACAAACCAGCATAAAAACAGCACAGTAGAAATGGGTCAGCAAGAGAAACTACGTACAGGCTGTATTTCTACAGTGAAAGAGAACAAGCAAGAAAAACAAACGGCTCCCAGAACTTGTGCAAATATCAGTTGCATCCCTCTGTCATTTTTAAGCGCAGATTAGCTCCATGAGTATGCGATTAGCTCTAATATGGTATTTACTTACTGGGATGTCAGCACAGATCAGCTGCTGGATAAGTTATAGTAGAACTAGGGTCACTTCTGCAAACCAGGCAGAGCCCCTTTCAGAGCCAGCCACTATGTTTATAGCACCAGGAAATGAAAAAGAAAGCCTAACCATAAACTCTCAAAGTGGATCAGGAAGAGCAATATGTAAGCAGCTCTAGAGTAAATCACCCTAATGTTAGTTTTACTGCTTGTCAGTAACATTATATTCTTGATGTTTATAGATTGCTCTCTGCGATCCACTCTGAAAGTTTACAGGACTCTCCTTTTCATTTCCTGCAGCTAAAAAGGTAAGGGGGGGGGGGGGGAATAGTTGAGATTTCATCAAGTGTTTCAGGGGAGTTTCTAGAGGCAATTGCAGTTATCCACTTTAATCCTGGAGGAGATGCACAGCATCATAAGAATTATGTCACAACCACTGAAGTCCAGGTAGTAAATAACCTTTTAATGGCAGCACTAAATTCTAGGAGTTAATCAGCACTCAATGAGCAGAGCTGAAAGGTATTAAGATGCCATGTGTATTCTCTCCATGCACACACAGACACATTCACTTTATTTTTGCTCTTTTCTACTCCTCTGCCATCAGAAATCCTACACTCCATCCCCAGAGGGACTAGTCCCACAGAATCACAACATTTTAGCTATGCAAGATAATGCTGAGCCAACCAGTTGCTCCAACACTTATTTGATGCTTCACACAATCCCTCCTGCAGTTTATCACCCCAGCTGGCTGGGAAAAATTAGTTTAAAAAAAGTTTAGGACACCTATCAACACAGAGAGTGCAGATACCTTGAGCTTCCCTGAGACTGCATTAATATTTCCAGGATGCATCCCAAGACAGCCAAGGATTTGGAAGGCTAGTTTTATCATCCCCTGTCCCACTTGTCAAAATAAAGCCATGAACTATTGCACACAGTGTTTCTCGACTTTTCTACAAGCTCAAGAAAGGATGGTTTAATTGTGAAACAACATTTTTCAGACAAGCCTTCCTGCTTTTGGGGGGCTGAGTCAGAGAAAACCTTGAGAACTGAAGCAATCTTCATCCATCCTCCTCCAATGGACTGAACAGGACACTTCCCCTATGCAATGGGCAACAGGGGAACCAAGAACAGCTTCCCAAATTTTCAGCTTCCAAGTCTCAACTCCAAATTTGCTGATATTTAAATTCCGGAGCTACTCGCCATGCTACGTCAATGCTGACTGTGCCTTATTAGCCCTCACAAAACAGAGCATTTTATTGTTTATTTTTAAAACAGCATTGGGGCTGCTTGCCTTGCAATTAGCAGCTACCAGCTTTGTTAGGCTGTGCAGGTGCAGTCACAGGCTCCCAGTGCAGCACCTGCTCTTGCTGAAGTTTGAGCAACAGGAAGGACAGAAAATGGCTTTCCAGACCTACCACCTGAAATGAAGAGGACCAAGCAAGGCAGGCAAAGGGAAGATAATCAGACTGCCTCTGCTTCTACTAACAAAAAAAGAAGCCCTGCGTTTGTCAGAGATACGTCACATTTTTTAGAACCACTGTTTCAGCCTTCAGAAGACATTTGTGCTAAACAAACATGAAATACCCTTAAGCAAAAGTAGTTTTAAGAGGGACCTGACTGAACCAAAAGGGAAACTCTGTGCAGTTAACTGTCAGCATAGCGTTAATGAAACTTGGATTGCTTATTACTTTAAGCTCCACCTTGCAAATATAATTGTTGTAACCACATCTACTCAGAAAATAACAAGCCTTCATAAGTGTTGCAGGATTGCAATGTAGAGAAAATAGCCATATTGTGTTGGCTTTCAACCACTGCAACCTCAGAGAGGTCTTATCTGATAATAATGTAACTGTTACGAGCAAGCCACTGACTACCTGCTTTTGTGCATCACGTAAACAGTCCTGCACTATGGACCAAACTTTAATATAAGGAAGCAAACATTACTGCTTGTACATCAGTACATGTTTCCTCCTCCATTTGTAATTTTTATTTTAAATGCAAGAATTCTTATGGCAATGCAGTTTGCAAACACTGTAATAGCATAAACTCCCTCATTTCCAGCCTGCATAGCAAGAAACCTCCTCAGCCACTGGAAGGCCTCAAGACCGTATAGATTGTTAAGACACAGCAAGTTTGATACAGAGGTATGTGACATGCAATTAATCTCCATTCATAGCCTGCTATACCTGTCAGCAAATAAAGGCTGTGCTTTAGAAGGAGATCTGAAGCCTTCAATTAAAAACAGTCAGCTAACAAGAAAATAATCTAAGTTAAAGGAAGGTGGCAGGTGCAGAAATGAGTTGTTTACAAAAGTGTCAGCGCTGAACAATAAAGTGCTGCACATCAAAAACCTGAAAGGGTGAACTTCACTGAAGCCCCCATGATTAAAAAACAGAGGAGAAAATTTACACCTACATCTGGGGGAAGACACAAAGCATTTGGAAGAGAGCTTTGACAGGCTCGGAGGCTGCACACTCTCTCGCTTAGATTGACAGATCCCAGGGCTGGAAGTTCTCCCTCATCTTGGAGGGGAAGGGACGAGCGCTCTGTGCCGCCAGGAGCCATCGCAACAGGAAACAACAAAAAAAAAAGGTCACAAAACCTTGCAGCAACCAGGGCCAGCCCCAAACGCAACCGCTCTGAGCGGCGAGATGCTAACGACTCCTTCCCCACCACCCACCCCCATCTGCGACAGCAGGATGCGTCGGTAACGCGCGCACGTATCGTTCGGCAATGGGCTAACGCCATCGTCCCCATTTGCAACGCTTCTGCTGAAGCCTTATTTATGGGCAGGTTATAATGTGGTCACTTCTGCACGGCGCTTCTCTCACCAAGCCTTTGCCTACGACACCACGGGGTCAGCAACGGTTGCAAGGGTCCGTACAGAACTCGTTTATGTTTGTGAAGTGTATTTTGATAGAAGACTTTAGCACGGTTTCTGCTTGGCTGACCCACCACTTCAATGAATAGAAGTGAAACAGTTCAAGTTTTTGAAGAAATCCAGGAAAAACAACTTCGGAAGCCTCCCACCTGCCATCTTACACACACAGAAGTAAATGTCGTCAGCTCTCAGCACGGCTCATTCACTCCAATGCTGAGACCTTGGGAGGTCACATTCAAATTATCAAGCAGAAGAGGGTCTTAAAGCCAGCCATGCTCCACCTCCATTTTCAATGGGGTTGAAGCTTTCTTGAGGATGCACTCCCACCGAGAGAGCTTGCTGACTGCACCCCCAGCGCGACACACACCACTTGCACAACATCTAAAGCTGGGAGACACCGCTATCACAGCCACAACAAATCCTGCTGAGGGCTCACTGCAGCACACGAGCTGCTTCTACCCTTCGTACCCACTCCCTTGTCTCACGCTAGTGATGCTCACCAGTGGAGCCACTCAATACTTTAACTGAAAGCCCTCAGCGGGGACAACTTTTGACCATATCAGAAGATGCCCGTCAATCTTGCATGCAGTCTCTTCCCCTTACGCAGAGTCTGGAGCCACCAGAGAGCTTCCCCACCCCTGACACAGGCTTGGACCCACTTGCCAGCTCCCAAGCAATGCAAGGACAGCCCCAAACACACCAAGACAGGCAGCCACATCCCCTACACTCTCACGGGGGTTAGAGACAGGGAAGATATATATAACCTGAAGACCCTCAAACCATCAGCCTTAGAGAAGAATTAGGTCCCTCAGTCCTTCCACTCCCCTCTCAGGCTCAGCACAGCAAGGTGCAAAAAGCTTTTCCGGTTCTTCCCCTGCAACCACAACAGATTTCCCCCATGAAGCAGAAGGGGAGCAAGGAGGAGTTCATGGTTACCTTCCAGGAGCCTCTGAATCTCCTCTGGGATCATGATACCTGCCACCTCCTTTCCACAAGAGTCAAACCTGCTGCTATGGCTCCTGTCCCTCAGGGGCAGGGACAAAAGAAGCAGGGAGGGCGGGGACACCCCAAAAAAGGTAGGAGGAACTGCTGGGCTCCCCTTAGATGCCTCCTCCTCCTCCTCCAGCCCCAGCCAGCTCAACCTACCTCCTCGCAGGCAGCCAGGATGCCCAGCTCCCCTGGATACTAAGCACCTCCATGCTCCTGAGAACCCGAGCTCCAGCCAACAAACTGCAAAAATACCTGACCCCACCCCAGGAAAAGCACAGCTGAACCTGTGCTCCTGCGTTAGCATTTTAATCAGGTGGCACTTAGGCGTGCATCTCCTTGATTATCACACAACTCAGTGCACCTGCTGGCAGAGCAGACCCAGGAGTTCTGTGAGGCTGGGTGGCTATTGATTCAACCTCCTGTGCCCATTCCTAGCTCAACAGGAGTTGGGGATTGGAGCTGTTCCAGGCAAAGACAGTCTCCCTCCTCTAATGCACAGGGGAAGAGAATGGTACTTGGCTGTTCTGCAATAAAACTTCCCCTCTTCCTGCATCCTGCATAGGAAGGGGGCTAGATTGTAATAGCCATTCATATTTCTATGTCTTGCCCAGAGAAATAACAGGGTTGCGCACTTTAACTTGCTTTATGACAAGCAATAAATGCAAACTGTGCTCTACAAAACAAAAATGGCATTGCATTAGATTAACCCACAGCTCTGCATCTGCCCCTCTCCTATATAAATGAATTAGCACAAGCTGACTATGAGGATACCACTATTATTTTTCATTCTTGCATTCCCAAATTTTAGTCTCAGTATTGACAAATCCAAAGACAGTCTTCTTTATCTGAAGCTCATCAGTGATTCCAAAGACCAGTTTAAGATTTCCCATAGGTTAAGTGTACAGGATCCAGTCCTTACTTTGCAATGTCCTGGTATCGGTATCAAACAAGTATTTGCTATTATAGCACATAGAAAAGGCTATTCTGAACATGCTTGTCACTTTTACTTTTCTGGTATTTTATGCCTGGGACATGATATTTAATTATATTTTCCCAACATAGCAAATGTTGGAGGTGGCAAAAAAGGATGCGATCCGGCTGTGTTGGCCGCAAATATAAAAACCACATAGCTTCACAAAAGTTAGCACCTGCTGCTTTCAGCAGGGGCACAACACATCTCCTGACAGTGGAGAGCCAGGGCTGTGTGCTAAGGTATATCAGGACCACTCTGAACTCTCCAAGGAGGCCCCCTAAAACTGCTTCTCTTGCTGCTTTGCTATCCTCCTGCTCTGGGCATGCCAGCCTGCCACAGAAATTATCACAAGGTGGCAAAACAAAATCTGTAGAGGAAAAGGAGAAAAAAAAAGAAAGTGTGCAAAGGCTGAGATACACAAACACTTCACTACAGTCCCACTGGCTTCAGTGGGCTAATGCCATGTCATGAGGCTGATTATATTTCCAAATAATTGCAGAATCAAATTCTTACAGCTCTCTGGATATATCACCTGGATGGAATAAAGGTTTAGTTGTTTGGCAACAGGCCTTGGATAAAGGAAAACTGAAGCAGATTCCAGATTTGCCCCAAGCTTCTTGCTTGGTTCAGTCAAGGCAATCTGGGTGTTTCAGGCTTATCTCACACATGTGATATAGGAGCTATACTGGCAAAGGCTCAGATACAGGACAGGAATGATGAAAATATATGAGAGAGATGCTCCTCCATATGCTATCAGCTGCTAACATGCTTTGTGACCCACTTTTAGGGACAAGTGGGTGAAACAAGGGAAAAGAGTCTGTTAAGCTTTTAGTTGATTGATACAAATCAGGTAAAGAACAGTTATAAGAGGAAGCACCATGCTTTGTGGTTTTTGGTTTGGGGTGTGCGCCTGCAAATCTAGTGTGTTGTCTCCACTGTAGACAATGGATTGAAAGGCAACCCCCCCAAATCAGCTGCAAAGTTCTTTTGGCACTTTTTGGTTGGAGTGCACACTTTTATGCATGGAGACGCCACCTCAATAACTCACATATAAATAACACTTGTCAAGAAGGAATGGCTTTAAAGGAGAAGTGAAGATACTGTGACCATGAACATGTTTAGTGTATGCAGCTGATTTACCAGGAAAGTAATGTTGCACTGTTTGCTGTGTATTGAGCTTCTCCACGTGGTAATGCTGAAGTGGCAGCTGCCATTTGGAGTTTAGTCACAAAGAAGAGAAGACAGGGTGTTTTCTCTCCTGCTTAGGGAGGCTCAGTTGCTCTCCAGATCTGGGAAAAGAAACACACCACCACTTCTGGTATGTCACTTGGCTGTGCTCTGCACACACGTGTAATTTCAGAACAACCTGGAGGCAGATTTCACATCTGACATTACCAACCCAGACCTTACAGGTTTCCTGCTCTAAGTAAGTTCACTCAGTTTCTGTCCTTCCCCATCTACCTTGTCCTCTGCTGCGTGGGCTCACCCACATTGACAGCACTGCTGCAGCGTGTTCTTGATTTTAGGACAACACGTATAAGAAATTGCTCTTCAGCGGATGCAGAGGTCTTAAAGCACAGGAAGCGTCGCTGCAGTTCAGAGGGCCTCACACGGGAGATTGCCTTGCTAGAAAGCACATACATGGCAGTAGTCTTCCCATTACATCTCCTAGTCAGGTAGGGTTTCATGAGTCAGGATTTAGAAAATTGAGAGTCTCCTATGGGAGCAAAACGTGAATCTCTGTTAGCTGCCTGAGGCTCCTGACACATTTGAGTGGTTCTGATTGTATGCAAGAAACGGTAGCGCGTGTAGGTGGATGTGTACGGTAGATGGATCTGTATACATGTTCTCACCTAGAGGTGTTTAGGGATAAATATTTAAACACGTCTGTGTAGAAATCCTAGTCAGTTCATTACAGACTACAAATAAAAGCAGCTGCTTGCTGAGACTGACTAACTTTAAAAATGAGTTTATAAAGGAATGAACTAGGTCCCTTAGATGGAAGAAACTGCCTTCAGATATGCCAGAAAGATCAATAAAACCTGATCAATGCAAATCTCAGAGGAAGAAATGTTCATGCAACTGCAAAGAAAAGGGTCATCTCACACGTTCTCTGCATTTCTGCAGCTCCCACAATAATCTGAAAGCATAGTATTGTAAAGAGTGAACTAGAAGATTCCTGGTCAGTGAGTCTTGCCCAAGAGTTAAACTGATTTATCATATTTAGGGTCTGGAAGAAATTTTTTTGTCATGTCAAGATAGCAGTGACTTGTTTTGCAGGTGTTTTGTGTGGTTTTGCCTTCCTTTGCTGCCTTGGGTGTGTGTGATCACTGCTTAAGAGCATATGGGGATTTCACCGAACAAATTTCCTGCTGCTGCAGGGTTTATGGCATCAGTAAAGCTCTAGATCTTTTCTGCTCAACTTCCCAGATGTATTGCAGTTGTGATTTTTGGTCTTTTGCTACAGATCTTAAGGTTATCATTTAAAGTATCATCATGTGCGGAGGCTCGCACTGTTGCACCCTGGATGGTCTCCAACCACACATCCATCCCATGGTCCTGGCAGCCGGAGATGGGACCTGGCACCTACAATGTTCCCCTCAGGCCCTACAGGAAGATTTTGTTAAGACCAGGTTGACCGTGCAGCAGCTTTTGTTATTATTAAATCCATTTTACTGAGGAATACTGAGGCACAGAGCCTCAGCTGCCACGGAGACATAGGTGCTATTACCCGAAGCCTTAGCACCAAGCCTTCCACTCAACTTCATGCAGCTGCAGATAGAGCCAGGCAGATGGATTCCCGGGCAAATGACCTTTTTTTTTTTTCTTTCTTTTTTTCTTGCCACTTTCATTTTTGAATGTGTGAATAGGTTACAAATTTAGTTTTATGGTCAGCTGGGAAGGAGATGGGGGAGTCTGGCAGTGACTGGCAACTTCCACTGCATCATTGTTATGTGGCATCAAGCTTTGGGCTGTAGATGTAAAGCTGCCTCCTTACATGATAAAAGCCCCACCTTAATCATTTTAGGTCCCAAGTTCAGCAGACAGGCTCTCTCCTAATGATATTCTGTTAAATGGACAAATTCCTTTGAAGGCTTGTCTTGCTTTGAAATCCAATTTCACAGGAAGCCAGATGCTATTGGGTGTAGCTATGGAAACAAAGCAGGGCAGCCTTATTGGAGCTGAGGGATGCAAGGTAAAATGTGAGAGTCAGAGTCTTTTTACTGCGCTGTCGGAAATATCAAAGGATCTGGAGAGGTTGGCAGGAGACGTGTCCCTGTTACGGGCTGTTCTGTGTGGCTGGGTACCAGTGCCTGTCAGTGGAGGTAAGCAGCCAGCTGTCCTGTCACACAGCCCGAACTGGAGCTGAATGCACAAAACCGGGGGGGTGCAGAGTCGCCGGTTCCCGTCAGCCCCCTCCCTGCTCCTCCTGCACATCAGGATTTCAGCCTTTCCTTCGCTGCCATTCGGAAAGGTTAACAACAAAAGGGTAACAAGGTTAAACCACAAAGCCCTGGCTGATAACAGCCCTTTCAAGCAGCTGCACTGAAATTAATCTGAAACTTCTAGTAATTAGATAAGATAAGGATGTGTGCATGCTCGTGCGGGCACACGCTGACCCTGGGACACCCATTCCACAAAGGAGGTGGAGGATCACAGGCTTCATTAAACTGGATCAGGTTATGTGTTCACCTAGTCTGGTGCTGCAGCACTGAAAGTACATTTCCAGCCCCTTTATTCATCTTGCTCAATATCCCTGGGTAGTGCACTGACTTGCCCTTTTGTCCTCTCTTCCCAGTACTGTAGTTCCTGCCAATTCAGAGCAGACTCTAATTCTTGCTGTTTCAGAGCAGATGCTACTCCATCCATTTCTGTATCACAGCTCCTGCCATTCCAGGGCAAATTGTTGGGCCACTGGGTGTCATTTGCTGCCTCTGACAGTGACCAACAACTCAGAAAAAAGGCAACTTTCCAATCTGGTAATGCACCTGACGGCTTGAATAATGTCTCCTGGTTTACTAATCAGCTATGCCATGCTAATGCTCTGCTGTAATCCCAGAGTTTACATGCTTATGTCATTTTCATTGTCCAACAGCTCGTGTATCTTTTCGTGTGACTAAGTCATTCAGTTAAAGGTTGGTTACAATCCTCATAACGCCGCTTTCATTTTTTAAAGCTAAGTGGTCTAGGGTTGTCTTCATAATTCGACTCTGCACCTCTACTTCACAAGGGCTTGCAGGTTACTGTTCATCAGTTTGTGAAGCCAAAGAGAAACAAAAATATGTCAGCAGCTCTGAGTTATGGTAAACAGATCTGGTCCTAAAGCAAAACTAAATGACTGGACCTTGCTCCTGGCTTAGAATGCCAGACTCTGGATTCATTTACCTTCCAGACATGCCGCATTTTCTCTGCTGTGAAAGCTTCTCAGAAGCAAGCAGGTGTGTTGAGATGTATTTATTAGAGGATCTGTGACTGTAGAGTAACTGGTTTTCATCACACCAACACATTCGTTACAGTAGGACCCCACTGAAATGTTCCACTGGCATACATAAACCCCTGAAAGGGCTTACAGTCTGACTGGACAAGATGAAGTATGGAAGAGAAACACAACATCTGAAGAGAAGACCCTGGGAAAATAAACAAAAGTGCTGGTGTCTGGGCGAGAGTTCAGGTTATTCCAGGTCCACCCTGCATTGCCAACGGTAGCGCTTTGTGCAGAAATAGAAAGGAAGAGTCAGAGCGTTGTTAGATGAGAGGGGAGGAAGGAAGCTCGGAGTCTTAGCCCAGGAGTGGAGAGACCCAGGTTTCCTCCACTGCTTCATCCTTCCTGTGCAACACTTGACTGTACATCAAGCTCAGGTTCAAGTCCAAGCCTCAGTCTGGAGTCCAGGTTCATGTGTGCTCACCACATGACCCCTCGCTGTAATCCTATGGACATGAGCCAGGGAAGGCTGGGCACACGTTTCCTTTTCATACGGCACAAACATCCTCTCACCGTCAGGGTGAATGGTCTCTACTGGTCCATCCATTCCTGCATCTCTCCTGTGGAGGTGGCACGTGGCAAGGAGGTCTGTCTCCCCACAATGGGTCACCCCACGGTGATCAGTGGGGTGGAGGTGGTCTGTGAGGTGACAACATGGAGGAGGCATCTCCCAGCAGCATATTCTCAGAAAACTTATGATCCTGAAGCTAGATGTGGGGAATGGATAACACCACTGGAATCCTAAGCAAGACACAGCTCTGAGACAGCATTTCTGCAGCCGGAAAGCTGTAGAAGCAAAGAGGCTGGCAAAAGCTGGCCGGCATCAGGAAGGGAAGGACACTCTGTAAAGAGAAGGGATAGAAATATAGGAAGCCAGAAATGAGCAGTGAGCTGAGCTCCTGTGGAGGCTGCTGTTCCTCAGGCTGACGGATGGGCTTCAGTTTAATGCAAAGGTGATATTGATCCCTCGCTGTTTGGTTACAATGTGTGATGGAGCTGCCCTCTGCCCTGTAGATGTGTTGTAGCACCTCTTCTCTTTCTCCCAATCCTCATCAAACTACTTTAATGACTCTTTTATTGACAACACTGAGTCTTAATGAGGAGGACTGCCACACACTTCATTAAGGCTGCAGAGGGGACACTTCCTATAAACAACTAGGACCAAGGGCTGCCATCAAGGCTGAGGGAGAAGGATAGAACTGAGGGAGGATCCACAGTTGTCTAGAGGAGGGAGAGCTCCCTGTCTGCTCCTGAGAGACAACAAAGATTTAGGACAAAAGTCCACATGATCTGAGAAGCAGTGGATTGAGGAAGGAGAGATCAGCCCTGGAGAAGAGTCTTGGTGGATACAAAGGACATGACATGAGAACTCCTTGAATATTTCAGTTCAGGATGAAGATGAGAGATGAAAAAATGTTGGGTGGCTAATGGCTAAATGTAGCCTTGATTTTATTAGTCAGTATAATAGTAACACAGCATGTCTACACTACTGTGGAAGGTGGTGACGGCAGCATGTGTCAGACACCGGTGAACAGGAATACAGACAGACAGTAAGGTCATGCTGGCTTTGGTACGGTCTGCCAAACTAGCGTTCCATAGTTGGCTCACCTGCACTGAGATCCAGGCTGTCACAGCTCAGTTTAAAGCCAGTTCAAAGACATCTGTGCAAACATCAATCACATCATTACACTTGATGGTCCCAAGATTTCATGGACGGTTCAGTGACATTTCATATTAAAACTCGACTAGCCATTCTGTGAGGTTTTCGTCATTCTGGAAAAGAATCTCCTACCTAAAACCAGCACAAAAGACAGATTTGGACTCGAGGGTCTGGATTCAGAAGAGACTCAGATATGATGTTCTAATGTAGCCCTGCTTCTGCATTAACATCCATAAATCTCCATCCATCACACAGTTCTATTTCAATTATTGAGCCAATTTCCAGACACTTTTATGATGTATTGTTTGATTTTATTAACTGGAGTGAAGGTTTAAACTCACTGAATTCCCATAGTAATCTTGCCCTGTAACCCTACCCACCTTATCAAATCTTGCTTAATGAAATGCAGGCATCTGTCTTAATGGCTTTCAAACTATGCTATGTAGACTGACCCAGATGTTAGTTCATAAATAGGAATATTTGGAGGTGTTAAACAGGGTAGCTGGAGACAGAAGTAGGTCCCTGAAGTGATCTTTTCTCTTATGAAGAAATCAGTGATATGGGAGAAATTACTATAAATCTTCATGAAGAAAAATGAGAGCCAGAGGCCTGGGAAATGGAAGCTCAGCACTGCAAGCAGCACAGCAATAGATTTGGTCAAAAATAATTTCCTCAAGAAACTGATTATTTTGGTAGAAATTTAAAAATCAAACTAGTTTGACTTAAGACCAAAATATTCATCTGAAGTATTTTGCCTGGGGACTATGATTGTTCTGCTGTATGGAAGTAGGAATTTGGGCTTTTCAGGCTCTGTGAACAGGATCCTTAGTCAGACTGCCTTCCCTGTGGTGCTAGACCTGTCTTGGCAAAGGGAGTATGTCCTCAGGGGCCATGGTACATCCTGGAGAAACAGCCGAAGGATGGAAAGGGGAGTGCAGGGCCTGTGTAAATGATTTCATGGAGTACTGGGATTATGTCCGATGTAATATGCTATGTAATAACATTTGCAATTTGAAACACGTTCCATTCCAGGTAACTGAGGGTATTTCATTGTTGAGAAGAAAAAAAGAAAAAAAATCTTCAGGAAAAAAAAAATCTTTAGAAAACAAACATTTTTCTTGGGGAAAAAAAAACCCCAAACCTCATTCTTTTTTCCATTTAAAAAATAGCCAAATGAAATCCAGACAGTCTTGGAAGCAGCCCTGCAATGTGATAGACGCAACACCAGGGGCTGACTGCAAGTGTTCACTGCCTCACTGTTCCTTCAAAGCTGTGATGGTGAATAAGCCATGATTTTTGTCCCTCAAGGGTTTTTTACTGCCACACTGCATCATCTCAGCTCTCCAGCTTCTCCTTCCCCACAGCTGCTCTTGTTCCATACTCATGAGAAAGAAAGAAAGAAAAACTGACAAGGCTGCTTGACAATCTGGTATTTAGTGTGACAGTTAAACTTAATGATATGGGAGGCATGTTAGGCTGTATTACAAGCCCATTATCTGCAAGCTTGGATATTGGATGCATTACATTATTAATTAAACACAAAAATGACTACCGTTAGTCGGCGATCTTATCTGCTAAAAGGCAGAAGTATTCCCTAAATTCAAGAGCTTATTGTTTCTTTCCTGTCATTTTGTAAAACAGTTACCCTTCCGTTTCATGCTTGTCAAGCAATCAATGAATGTTTGTAAACTGCTTTGAGATCTTCCAATGAATGATGCTACAGTTTATAAATGCAAAGTGTTACTACAGTTCATTCATTATGAAATGAAAGGATAAAACTTGCAGATGCAAAAGAATTCGGCTTGAAAAATACCCCAAACATTTGTGCAGCTGTTATTATGTTGCCCCCTTCTGCCAGATGCTTAAACACTCTTATGTAAAGGAAAAATTCAAACGTCGCAATGCTGCTCTCAAGGTGAAACCCTAGAGACATATTTGAACCAATGGCACTAATGCCTAGCACTTACACTCTTCACGCGCAGATTTCAGACCATTTCGAGTGCAAAAATGCAATCCCCATTTCATGAAAGAGGAAACTGAGGCTGAAGGAAAGGAAGTGTCTTGACTAAGCAACGCCTGGAGCCAGTGAAAGAATGAGGAGGAGAACCCATGTCCTCTGAGTTTCCACCCAGTGCCCTTCCCGCTAGCTCAATTCCTTTTCAAATTTAAAACCGGAGTCCTCTTCTAGCAACTCCTACTGCAATGGGTATCCTCCACGGGGGCAATTCTGCAAAGTGCTGAGCACTTTGGCCTTCATCCAGGGAAGCACTTAGGTATGTGATTGACTTCAAGCTTATGAATTGTCTAACTGAAAACAGCAGAAATCCTACTTTAAAAAGAAAATAGCACAGTTTCCCTAATTAGTGCTTCCCACCTCAGGAAAAGGCAGACGACAAAAGCATCTGCATTAGGAGCCATGTCACACTGGGCTCTGTCCATCAGCAATGGAGAAACAGAGGGTGGCACTTCCATAGCCTCACTCTACCTATAATCTGAACTGTTCTCCGGAGCTGCTCATTTCTTCCACTGAAGCTGTCAAAGCTTGACCGCATACGGAAGGAGCAAGCACAGCCTCTCTGGATGCCATGCAGGCACAGTGCAAGCACTCTGGAGGTGAGTATTATACTGGGCTTCTCAGACAATGGCCCAGATCTAGAATGGGATCAGCAGCAAACTGTGCTCAGAGCTTGCTGCCATCTCAAATGTGGATGGTCTCCCCCGTTGCTAGGTAAGGAACACATTTCTGACATTCTTACCGACAGCTCCCACCATTCCCAACTTGATAAACAGCCATGCTGAGCTATGGTTCCAGCCATGAAGAAGCACCTGGCAGTCCTGTAGATCTGACCTTCTTCCTGCTGAATGCTCATGGGTGGAATTACACAGCAGATCTCAGTAAAGTTAACCAGGTTCCCCATGGTGGAGTATAGCAACCAGACAAAAGAAGCATCAGCCTCTACTGCAGTAGGGCAACCTAGATAAAAGTTACAACTCACTGTCTGGATCCAGCCTACTCCAGTGATTTGGTCAAAGTCTGTAGAAGAGCTTGTAATCAAACCTGGGTCTCCTAAATACAGCTTCAATGCATCACTCCTACAGCAGGGCTTCCTCTCTTTCATCCCCTTATCACTTCCAAACAGATCCAGGCAGGCAGTAACAGTGCCTCTCTGCTGCCTCTGTTCCAGCTTGAAAAGGGCTGGTGGTAACTTGTGTGAAAAGTTTGGCCCTTCTTTTGAGTCACTGATTAGTATAAACAATGGTGTGTGCTTTCTGGAGTGGTTATTCACACTACAGGTCTTTAGCCAGCTAAGTGCCCGATTATCCCACTAAGACTGAATATCTCTTTTCCTTCTCTACTTTTCTCTTATCTCCTCTGATGTAATTATCTGCTACTTTGTATTGCACTTCTCTAAAGTTCTGCAGCCCCCTACTTTTAACCCCCACCCTGTTTCTCCGCTTCTACCCCAGAGCAAATGGAGATTATTCAAGGTGAAAGAGAGGGCAGTGGAGAAGTACCCTTCATCGGTAGGGATGTCGGCGGTGCTGCTGTGCTGCCCCATTCTCTCTCTCTCTGCATTTGCATGGCTTTGGGGGATGCACATATTAAAGGCTATGGAGATGTAATCCACCAGGATTACAAGGGTTTACAATTTCAAATCAAAGCATTACAAAGGTCAGATATCCAACCCAGAGCAAGCTGATCTGGGATTCCAGCTGATGCCTTTTCTTTCTCACCTCCTCCTGAACCAACTGATCTCTTAGTCATGGCTCTGCATCCTCTGTCTACAGCACTCACAGTAATCACTCTTGTGGTGCCTAAACAATGGATCTCTTACACTGAGCTGGGCTCCAGGGGCTCCTGAGCTGGTATGCAAACTCTTATTCTTTGTACCATGATAGCTTTGTTGAATCCTTTCATAGTGCAGATTTCTGCTGGGATAGGCTAAGAGATGCCCCAGAGAGCTTACAGTCGATGCATAAGGCAGGAGACAAGAGAGGGAAACAAAGAGGTAGGACCTTAAGGGGTGCAGGGATGAGAGGCTAGTAGAAAATTCAGCTAGATGCACTGGTCCCCAGCCTGTCCATCTCCCTGGCAGCATCCCAGACTCCTCACACTGCAAAGTACCCTTTATGTATCACTCTGTTTCTTGCTTCTAGCTCTTGAGTCCCTCCACCTTGTTTCAAGTCTCCTTGCCACAGTTCACATTTTGTCACACTCTTCTGGTTAAGTAAATCCGTGACACTCCCTTGTGCTGGTTCAATCGTAATCATGATGGTTCTTTTCTTTGTACCATATACTTTAAAATGTACATCTCCAGTTCTCGCTCCCTGCTGTCTGTGGAGGGAGCCCGGATAACCACCTGCAAACTGAACTTGAAGAAACTAATGTTCAGGGAGAGGAAGCTCGCTTTAACTGATCCACCTGAGATCACACAGAGAATCATGGAAGAATCTGGAACTGAACCAAGCTCATCTCGGATCCCAACAAATGCTTTAGCTACAAACTTCCCATTCTGTGGGGCACTGCTCTGGTTCCCAGCCACCTGCCCTTATCACCACAAGTGCCTTTCTCCTTCAGTTTATCTCCTTTCATCCTGCCTCTACCAGCTAGTCCCCAGCTCCCAGCTCTCCTCTGTCTTCCACCAAACGATCAGAGAATCACGTCTGTGAGAAGAGCAGAGAGAGAGCAGCGCCTGGGTCCTGTGTCAGTTTTATTTACCTTCATTGCACTGCCTTCCATTGCTTAACAGAATAGTTTTATACCAGAGAAAATTGGAAGCTAAGTAGTTGCCTGTCAGGTAGTGTCTGTCGCCCGTGTGAGAAGCTGACATCGTAGTCAGCTACACTGTCAGCCATCTCCATGCTGAGCATCAGTCCTGGCCCCAGAGTCCTCCTGCTCGTGCTATTTCTCTATGCTGGTATTTGTAACAGTGCCACTGGGGACTCCCCTTGTACAGCAGCATGCTGCAGTTTCCACTTACATCCATGTGCACTGCACACACGGCAAGTTAGCTAACAAGAAGGTGAAACTGCTGAGATACAGAGCCCAGTGCTAGCGGATGTCTAGTTTCTCAAACAGTCGGGGTCTAGGGACCCCACCCATCGCCAGAGCAACATCCCTGATTTCAGGAAATGTCACAGAATTATACCAAGGGTACATTCAGTTCCAAATGTATAGAAGAAAGAGACATAGACAAAAATTGAAAGATCATTTCACATCAAGGCAGACTAGGAGTAAGAGTATGTTTGGCACAGGAGAGACATAGACTGGATCC
This sequence comes from Astur gentilis, assembly GCF_929443795.1. Lineage (NCBI taxonomy): Eukaryota > Metazoa > Chordata > Aves > Accipitriformes > Accipitridae > Astur > Astur gentilis. Next base: position 44,668,586 of record NC_064884.1, on the reverse strand, counting down.
AAACCCTGTTTTGGAAGGGGGAGGGAATGGAAGGGGAGGGTTATTTTGGTGCATCGTAAAAGTGCTGTGTTTCATAATGAGTTTAATACACAAATTCCCTCCCTATGCAGGTGAATTGCTTGATAAAGATGTATGAATTATCTTCCCCCTTGCCCTTCCCTCTTTTCTTCTTCTTCTCTTCTTCTTCTCTTCTCCTTTTCTCTTCTTCTTCCTCTGCCACCTTCTCAGCATCTCCTGGAATTGCCAGTCGAGATTACAAGGTGTCAAATGGAGTGAAATGAATTTTGCCACTTGGCTGCTCGTAAACTTGGTGCCCTGGCTTTCAATATTACAGCACCATAGCCTCTACCTTTAAATATCAGCCACCCACAGAAACAACCTGACTGTACATCGGCAGCAGGAGAGGTTTCCATGGTGACAGGATGCAGGTCACAACCTCTGTAAATGTAATCAGAGCACTGGGACTGGTGTGTGGAGACAGGTTTAATTTCTCCGTTAGTGGGAGCTCTGTGGTCCAACATGTACATAAGCTCCTCACGTTGACAGACAACCTGTTATCTTCAGGATGGCACTGCCTATTGCCAGTCCTCTCGCGCACCTGCCATCTCACCTTAATTTTTAAGCACCGACAGAGCAATTCCACCTGGGATCCAGCACGGCCCAACCTTCACGGCTCTGGGCTTTGCAAAAGCTTGTTCATATCATTTCAGTTGCCCACCGCCTTTTCTTGTTTCTGCTCCCTATCCCACACTGGCTGCCTGTGCAGGTGGAAGGTTGGAGGCATAGCTTAGTCCCCTCCACTCCACATCTATCAGGTCTCTCATTCCTTCTCCGTCTGGATACACAGGTATTGCATTGTAATGTGCCTGTCTCCACAGTGCCTACATGCCAAGTGCAATACAGCAGAACAGCGTACCTCGATGCTGCCCGAGACTCAGACAACTCTTCAGTACAGCAGGAGCATTTCTTATGAAACGTGCTGCTGAAGAGCTTTGTGGGAATGTACCCGGGGTCTTTTACTGAGTATACTGAAGATTTACAAGAAGGGCATGTGCTGAGTGTTTATAGGGTCTGGGCTGAGGTTATACTCTATGAGACACAGAATTTCTGGCTATGTATGATACATACAGAAGCTGGATATTTACTGACTGTGCTGTATGTTGAGTATTTCCAAGAGTTCTCAGATTTATGCTTTTCCTTATCCTTCTTTTTCTGGCTATACATCTGTCTTACATTGTAAGCCTCAGTTTATCTGCTTCTAAGATGCATAAGAACTGAATAGTTCCCATCTTCAAAGATAAAAGCAGCTGCATGTGCCAAACTGTTTTAGTAATGCAGTGTTTAATAAGCTTTAATTACTGGCTTCTCCTCTCTTATTAAGTTAAGCCAAGAATATTTTAAGCCCAGACTGTAATAGTATTGGAGATCTCCATTTTCTGAGTCAACAGTTTGCACAGATGACTTTGGAAGTCAAATAGCAATTACTGCTTTCTCTCCTGAGTATTTGTGCATTTGCAGTGAAGAGAAGCTAAAAGCTTCTCTCTAGTAGGAGCCACATGCATTCGGGGTCAATCCCTGAATGCTATCAGATCCACAGAGCAGCACAACAGCAGCAGGTTTGACAGATACTGGAAAAGAAGAGTTAAAGGACTTGTTCATCCAAAACTGCCATTCCACTGTGGCTTTATAGCCTTTAATCTCAGATTAACTTTTACATGTACTCAAACCTGTATTAGACTGGGCAGCTAATGTGGCATGCATAGATTCCTTGAAACTATGTCTTTGAATCTTTGGCTGAGAGGATGCTTTCAAAACATTCAAGATTTTCAGCATGTGAGCAAGTGTCCTAACCACTGGTTCATGCTTCCCTTACACTGGCAGCAGGTATCAGCCAATTCTTCAGCCCTTTACTCTCACTACGCTGTGCTGTGCCAGTCTTTTCAAAGTGCCATCACTGTGCTCAGGAGGGAATTTGCTGAGTACATTCATGCAAGTGCTCTTTGAGAGGAACTAATCGATTGCTAAAGACAAAGCTCAGGAGCAGAAATCTCTCTGCCTGTCATCTCTATTATCTTTTTTGCTTCGTCTGCCTCCACAGTGTGCATGGACAGAGAATGGAGACTGCCAGGATCCTGTGCATCTCAGAGAACCCTGTCACCTGAAATATTATCCTGTCTAGTTGTGTGCAGCAGATTTAGCATTTCAGAGCAGCGGGCCTGAGTTGCCCGTTTGTCATGTGGATTGCTCTGCGCACACCTAGGTGCTGATGGTAAGAGGCATACATGCTTGCAACAAATGTTAACCCAAAGGAGTGAGGTGAAACCAATGGGAGGAATAGGGCTTTCCTGGGCTATTGGTATCTGGCTTGCAAAAGCCTTTTGAAAGTAGGAAGGGAGAAATAGAAGTGGATAGGGTTGGGCTAGGGGAGGTTTTTTCCACCTTTGATCCTCGGATTGTCCTGTTCAGCTGAGTGGAATACAAAGCAAGGGTGTCTCGGAGCTCACACTTCACCTCAGCAGTGCAATCGACGGGAGAAGCAGTGAGCGAGACCGACAGACTGTCACTGGCAAAATGAACTGTCACCTCCCATTTTTCAGAGGCGCGGTGGGATGAATTGCGGCTTTGAACCATGTGGCCCGTTGCTGATTGAGTTCCGCTGTCTTAGAACCCCACTGAACAAGGCAAGTTCATTTCAGGCTGACGTACCACTGCTTATCAATTTTGGAGCCAGTAAAATTAACCGCTTCAGAGCTGATTTCCCCTTTTCTTCCCCTCCTACTGCCACCTTCCCGGTTTTGTACCTGGAAAGGTCAGTGAATAAATCTCACAAAGCATCGAGAAGATCCATCTGGCCTAGAGAAGGCTTTAACAGAGGTGCTGTTCTTAAACTGTGCTGTCTCTAAAAGACAGCTGTTCCGGTTGCCAATCTCTAGTGGACATTCGTCCACATCATAAAAAACAAAGCAGAACTTGCTGCACAGTTCAGCACAATTCAGTGCGCTTGGCAGCCTCCGAAGAGTCAGGGGGAACCCAAGTCCTGCAATGACAGCTGTGTTGGAAGTCAGGATTGAGATGAATTGGAATGGCTGTGGGGAAGGCTGGTAATGGAAAGGCTGCGGATGTTCAGGGTCGGAAACAGATCCCTCGCAGAGCTGCGTAAGACCAACAGAGCTAAAATACCAAAGATACTGCAAGCCAAGACTGCCTTCCCAGAGCTATGCAGAGAAAGGTGTGTGTGTGTCCCACCTGTTTGATCCAAACTGTATTCTCAGCCTCTTGCCAACCTGTGATGTTCATTCCAGTCCAGCCAATACCAGTTAGCTGACTCTGGTGTTGTGTTTTCTGTCTCTTCATTCCATCAAGGATCAGCATGGGCTGCTTAGCATTTCTTCTCACCCAGAAGTTACATAAACCTGCCCTTCCTTTGTTTTCACATCACCCTTATTTTCTGATATCACTTTTCTCCTTGAAGATCTTTCTCTCCTTTCTCCCTCTATAATTATGCATCTCCTTCCAAGCCAACATTTTTGCCCTACGGAGCCAATATTACCTCTGTCTCCAGCCTCCCTCTTGAAGTCTGTTTTTCCTGTTTCCTCAAAAGTTGGTCCTCAGCAATTGTGTGTCTATGTGTTTTTGCTGATATCCAGTTGTCTCATGTCTTATATTAACTCAGGGCAAAGTTCTGAGGCCTGTAATTGTTAGTATAGAGCTGAAGCTTGGTTTAGGATGGAGGAAGCTCTGAGGAATTAGCCCTTTCAGGGCAAGATTTTGGAGGACAAGAATTACTCTCCTCAGTGTTTTCAGGAAAGGTGGACACACATAGCATTCAATAGTGTAGGTCTTTTGCTCATGTAAATCAGGATGACTCCACACTAAGTAACCCAGCTGGTGGTCAGGTACAATACACTTTGATTAAATTAATGTCTGCTGTAATTCTGTTGGTATCTGGAGAAAAAACCTGTTGTCAAGCATCATCCGCTGCCATGTTCCTACCTGCACAAACAACTTTAACACAGTATTTCATCAGAGACTTCCTAAGCTGTTCTCAGCCTGAGTCCAGCCCTTGAAACACTATTTTTCCTCCAAATATTTTGTATTCCGTGTCTCAGACGTTTCTGTTAAGTGTGCAGAGCTGCAACAAGAGATGGATGGGCCACTGACAAAAGGGGCAGGAGAATTAGTTCCAATGGAAATAATTTAAGAAAAGCTTTATTCAAGATGTCCATGAGTGGGAAGCTCTGGGCCTGTGTCTCACCTTCCTACAGACTGAACAATCGGATGAAATATTAGCACTTTCCACATGTTAACACTACAGGATATCATCCATCTTCCTCACCAGTGGGAAGTGTTAGCTAGCACAGGCCTTTATGAAGCTGATTTCTATATTCCCATATGCCAATCACAGCTTAGAAACTGTCTGAGTTCGTACTTTAGGAAAAGGGACTGTGAAACTGGGGAGGCAGCCCTCAGGATAATGGCTACCTCCCAGGCTTTCTTTAAAATGCACAGCTGTGCATTACCTCAACTAGCTTGTGAAATAGTAGCACAATATTCCCTCAATCTTCAGTGAATGAGCTGCAGTGACAGAGTGGCTGAGAAAACTTGCTGTGGTGAGTCTAGTCTGAGCTTTGCAGGAAACTTAAAGCTATGGCAGCTGAGCACACATAGCCTATCATTTGGGCTGGAGAGTTGAAGTTTGCTGGTTAGGAAGGTAGTCATGATGGTCCCTCAGGGGAATGTTGGCTGCAGAAGCTGGTCTACTTCAGTCGGCGTGAGTAGGCTTGGAAAGAACTTGGAGAGATGATGGTGACCACCTGACAGTGATATCTAGTCATGCAAGTCCCATGTTTTTAGAAAGGGAAAACTTCTGTCAGAAATCCTTCCTTCCAACAGGAGTCGAGATCTGATTATACCAGCAGAGAGATAGAATCTTTCCACCAGTATTCAGAATCTGAGATGGTAAAAACCTATTACACAGTACTCTGATTTCAGCAAAAGGTTTTCCCTTTTTCCAGGATCTGACAATACATGTAAACCTGTCCATTATACAGGACTAAGGTGGAAGGCTTGATATCAAAGATGTTCCAGTGCACGCTGGAAACCAGGCAACCCAGCAGTGTCAGTCTTAACAGCTTCCTGTGAACTGTGGGAACATTACCCAGAAATTCCTGGGTCACACTGCAAGTCATCTTACTCGGGAGCAGCACTTAAAAGTGCTGAAAAGTTGTGTGGAGCTTTAGAGCTAAAGATTGACCATCCTTGCCCTCATGCAACCTTCATTAGAGATAGGAGCTTGCTCCTCTGGGGTTTCAGTACTTTTTCTGATTCCTGCAGTGAAAGCAGTCTGAACACACACAGACATGCACACATACACAGAGCAAAATATAATTGATAGTTTCAGAAGGGCAGAAGCATATGGGGACCCTCCATTCAGAGGAATAGCCACATCCCTGTTTCTTGTACTGCAGCAGTAATAAAACTGCAGTGAGTAAACTGAGTCAGAGCACAAACCAGCCTTCTGAGCAGCAGCTCTACCACGTTGCAGCTGGCTGAATATTTAAAATATGCAGACTCCTTCCATCCATCTTTCCTCAAGTAACCAAGTCCTCGGGTTTCTGCTGAAGCTCCCTGCTCATGAGGGACAGTTTGACTAATACAGCAATGGATAAAAGGTTTTTCCATGGTTTAAGTATTTATCCCTAATGCTACCAGAAAGTGGTTTTTTAAAGGCCAGCCCTGGGAGGCAAGATGCTTTAATATGAATCTTCTCTATCCAAGAAGAGCCTGCAGGATCAATGCTTGTAACACTCCTTCACAGAAATTAATGCCTCTGTGTAAGGGCTTGTCTACACATGAGTTATCCCAGTGAGGCATTCTGCTTTAAATTTGCACCTTACTTTATTGCAGAATAAGTTTCACATATAGACAAAAGCTCCCGTCGTAAGATCATCATGTCATTAGGGGAACAATTGCCTAAACTTTAAAAGTTCATGGGTATTTTCTGACCATGTCCCAGTGCCCACAGGAGTCTTAGAAGGATTACACTGACTTTAATGGTCATTGGTCCAAGCTGTAGGAAAGTAAAATTGATAAGCAAGGATAGAAGAAAGTGGAAAAGTAATTTCTAATTAAAATTAGAGCTCGATCCATGTTGTGAACTTTAGACTGTAAATAGTACCAGGTCGAAGTGTTCCCACAGGTAGGGATGTGCGTGTGTGTGTCTATGTGCAATCCAGCAAGGGAATGGAGAGCTGAACAGAGAGTAAAACAAGGCATTTTTGGCATTTCAGCTTCCTGTGAATTCACGATTTCAGTAGCACAGATAAACACGCAGCAAAGAGAACAGAGACTGTCATCCTTCACTGAAGCGTGAAGAAAATCTGTGTCTGAGGCTTCCTCAAAGCTTACCGTGTAACAGAATGAACTTGACTGTTGTTTTAATTAAGCTCCCATCAAGGCCTGATCCATACAGAGATTATAGAACGTGTGACTAAGAGGGCTGCCATTTTACTGACAGAAATTACCCTGAAACAATGATCAGTGTGAAGACAATAATGAAATAAAATCCTAACCTGGCTCTGAACTTGCCCAAAATGTGTTAGTTCTTTTATAATTTAGTAAATAAAATGGCCCAAATTCAGTATCAGAGTTTGGGAGGAATATTATTAAACCTTGAATCAGGTCAAATTTAGTCATGTGAGCTGTGGCAATAGTCACATGGTGTGCGGTGGGTGTGATGTCATCAATCTGTGTGGCAGATGTCACAGGCGGGCGCATCATTAGTCTCTGCAGGGCTGTGTGATGCATGGTGACACCATGGCTGAGAGGGGTGTGATTGATATTTGGTGCATGGAGCCATATGAAAAATCTAGTGTGCAAATAACAGTTTTATAAATGTCTTTCTCATTCTATATGCAGACAGGCCCCTGGAAGGAATCTAGGAGATTGAATTAAGCTTTTAACCCTCTAGGCTCTCCTGTCGTTTATTGTTAGGGAATTAATAGGAACGCAGGAATGCAGATGGCCTGCCTGTCAATTCCAAGAGGTGATTTTTCTGATCTTCACGGACATTTCCAGCATCTTTCATTAAACACTCATGTACCAATTTGTCATTTTAACTGGGCAGGAAAGAAACTCCCGTTGAACTCCTTAGCTCAGGTGCTGTAAGTTAAATTCAGAAGCAGAAAGCCTGCTCTGTTACATCTGCCAGACAGGCTTAGGGCTGATGAACAGCCTTTGGTATCTGTTTAGGTGGGTAGAGGGATTCCAGTAGGATGCTCTAGACCTTTCTGTAATCAGAATAAAAAGAGATTATTGAACAGGAATGAAAGAAGCCTTATGTAGCACCATTGAGACCCCAGAGCAAGTGACAACTTAGAAACAGCATTTTCAAAGGGAGATAGAGAAAAAACATAGGGAAACAGTGCCTAATTCAGACCTTGCTTACTTTAATATTCACATAAGTTCAATGGGTGTTCATCATTACGTGAGTACAATTGGGACCCCATCTTTCCCAAGGCAGAACTAGTCTTTATAAATGGCCCTTTAACAGGTAAAATTTGAAGCTTTGTAGAATGGATTTGCAAATATCTATAGCAGCCAGGTGCACAGTGGTGGGACCAAAGAGAAGAGCAAGATGCCCTGTGGGTTTGTGAGCTTAGGATAGTTTGAAAGTATCTTGGTATCTCAGCCCTGCCTGTGCTATGGAAGTGACACCAAGAGATATCTGAAGCGGACACCTTGAGTCCTTGCCACTGCAGATGGCCCTAAGCTGGAAAGCAGCACTTTCTGGGAGCACAGGAACAGTCAGACTTGGTTAGATTTCTGTTCTGCCTGTTGCTGGTATCAGGAGATGTTGTAGGAGCAAAGCCTGGCAGTAGGACCCACACAAAACAGGCGGGTACTTAGAACAGCAGTTCAAGGGGGCCAATAAGGGATGCCCACGCCCTTGCTGACTGCTTTGCCTATGGTGGAGAAGACAAGTACTGGCTACATGTGGTGCAAGAACAGGGGATCGCTCTGGTTGTTGCCCACCAGGTTACAACCACTTCTGCTGCTGCGGCTGCTGCAGGTGGGGGGGAGCAGCAGCAATGGCAGACTGGGTCTGCCAGCAGCGTTTACCACTCCTACCCTCAGCGCAGCGGTGGAAGATGAAGCTCAGCTTCCCAGGACTTTCATCCAGAGGGAATTATTTTTTTTCATTTTCAGGTTTCTTTTCATTTTACTTAATAAAAGGGTAAAAATTATCTATACTGAAACAAAGTATAAAGTTGCACTTTGAACTGTATATTCCTTGGTTTTTTTTGCTTGAGGCAAATAATTTGACAGCTTCTTAATCTGCCAAGGCACTTTTAAATAGTTTTAAGCCTGACCGGAACAGATTTAGTGCCCACTATTTTCATCCTAAACCACCAAGACCAGGGTGAGCTTTTCCATCGACTCTGACAGGCACAGACCAGGCCGTCTGAGCGGGTGATGTGTTAAGCGAATGGGATCAAATTCAAACTCCAAGCAAAACTTGGGTGAAAACTTCCCAGAAGGAGAAACGTGAAGGCTCCCAGCATGGTGGAAACTCTTACCTCCAGCGCCAAGCTTTCCTGAGCCTCAGGACAGCAGAGAGGCTGTGGTACTGCAGGAGATGCCTTCCCCTCCTGAGGCCTCTCAGGTCCCCAAATGGAGGCCACAGGAGGACTGAGCAAGGTTATTCCTCCAAGCCGACTGAAAACACCATCACCTGTGGGGAGGCTGTTTATTCAAATGGGGCTATTTCCAAGTGTAAACGCCAGGCAGAAAGCAAGCTGTCGTGTCCCTGGTGCCGTGGTGCTTGCGTCCGCAGTGGGAGATGGAGCCCAGGGAGGACTGCCATGGGGCTGGGCTGGAGCCGAGGGGAAGCTGGAAGACACGGGCTGTGAGGTGACGAGACCACGAGGTGACACGGGCTGTGAGGTGACGAGGCTGTGAAGCAATGAGGCTGTGAGGTGACACAGGCTCCGAGGCGACACAGGCTGTGAGGCAACGCAGGCTGTGAGGCGACTTGGGCCGTGAGGCGACGCGGGCTGTGAGGCAATTCAGGCTGTGAGGTGACGGGCTCTGAGGTGACTTGGGCTGTGAGGTGATGCAGGCTGTGAGGCAACTCGAGCTGGGAAGCGACACAGACCGTGAGGTGGCTGGGGCTCTGAGGCGATCTGGGCTCGGAGGTTTCTCCGGCTGTGAGGCAACGAAGGCTCTGAGGTGACACCGACAGTGAGGTGATGCCGGCTGTGAGGTAACACTGGCTCTGAGGCAACGCCAGTGGTATGGTGACGCCGACTGTGAGGTGACTTCAGCTGCCTCAGTCTGTGAGGTGACTCAGACTACAGCACCATGCTGGCTCTAGAGAGTAAGGCCTAGGCCACCATCTTGTGGCACCCGCCCCAGCCAGGCCTCTTAGGCTCTGCAAGGCTCCCTGCAGTGCAGGCACAACATGGCCACAGCTTGAGGGGAGAGAAACCACAGCCAGCTTGCCAGGAACCTGCCCATGCTGAGATTTCGCTCTGGGCTCATGCGTGGAAAAGGCGATGAGGGACCTTGCAGTTCAAACAGTGCAAGATGCAGGAACAGGGAGCAGCGCTGCTTGGTAAGTGTTATCGCCAGCTCTGCCTGCACTTTCTGGGGTGTTTCATCAGCCCAAGGGTAATGCATGTGGCCACACCGTGGTTCCCCTTCTTATGGGACTGATCCAAAAGCAGCAAAAGTCATCCTGATGGTTTACATGGGCTTGGGAGGTGCCTGTGGAAAAGTGCGAGAGCCTTGTGTTCCCAGGATTCCCAGTTATGGCTTTTTGCCCCCATCAACTGATCCACAGCCCAATGTGCTCCTGGCACCGAGAGCTGGTAGAGCAAAGAGAAGTCTGCCTGGTGGAAATGATCAGCCGAGCTGAAAAAAATGAAGCAGGTTGACTTCATTATGTGCTCATTAAGAAATCTGTAGCTGTAGTTTGTTCCTGTGTGTGTGAGCTCTGGCTGTCATAAACCCTGACAGATGGACAGACAGACTGAATTATAGTCACAGAGTATAGACTGGGCAGGATCCCCCATTAACGCTTATTGGAAATTGTCATCACTTCAAGCTGAATGGGCTCCAGATGTTGAAACCCTTGTAGGGAAATCTTGAAGGTGAAGGTTAGAGGCTTGTGATTTTGCCTGTGTTGTATGAGCTGCAGCCGTTCCCTTTGATTTATTATTAAGTCAACTAGATTTGGTAGTAGGGAAAAAACTGAAGAGAGCAACACATGGGTGAGGGTGCCTGGTTCTGAGCTGCTGAAGGAATTGCTCTGCTTTTATTATCTGGGTGTGAGAGAAACACTAAGCAAATGACTGTTGAAAGTTTCACTGGCAAATTCAGTGCCTCGATATTGTCTGCTTTTACAACAGGTAGAGTTTATGTTGCTTTGTTTGTGCTTATGTACATTTTCATTTATGTATTTCAAGGGCACTTGGAAACCACAGTTGTAGAAATACAGAAGATAGAACTGTATCAGCCAATCTTCCCTTCAAAAGTGGGAACAGTTACTTCAGTCAGACATTTAACCTTTCTTAGATTTAAAAATATCCAGTGATGGGGATCCCACAGTCCCCTCAGACAGTACATGCCAGTGCTGCACCATCCTTACTGTCAGAAAGTTTTCCCTAATGCCTAATCTAAACCTCCCTTGGTGCTATTTAAACTCATTACCCCTTGTCAAATACTCAGTGAACATGGAGCATGGTTTATTACCTTCCTTTTTGTGGCAGCTTTTAACATGCTTGAAGATTGATAAATCTCCCCTCAGTCTCCTCCATACACCCATCCACTACTTTTGGTCTCTTCCTGTAGGTCATGTTTTCTAGATCTGAAATTATTTTTTTAATCTCCCTCTAGACTATTCTCTTGTGGTCTCCAAAACTGGGCCAGCTGAGGCCCTTGTTAGGGCTGAGGAGAGTGAGGAGGTTTCTCTGTGTATCTTAAATCTGACACTCCTTTTATGCAGGCCAGCATAATCCTGTTCATGCCTCTTCAGTTTTGGCTCAATGACTGTCCCAGATCTTTTCCTGCAAAATTGCTTTCTTGGCACTTACCTCCCAGCTCACATTTGTGTGGTTGATTATTCCTTCACGAGTTTGGAATTTAGCAGTCATTTTTATTATCTTACTGCTTTCAGATTATTGTCCTTTCTGAATTCAAACTCTGCTCTCTGAAGGGCTTGCAGCTCTGTCCCTCTTCCCCATCTTGAAATCATCTGCACATATGCTCTGTTCCATTGCCTGGGTTATTAATAAAAATATTGAATAGTGTTGAATTCAGGAGCAGGGGTTCAGATGAAAACTGAGGACTAGTAGCACTTTGCAGGATCAAGCCTTCTGTTTTGATCGCATAAGTATTTACAGATACCAGAACTGTTGCACTGCTGAACATGTACTATGCTCTTGGAGGTCATGTTGCTGGCTTGTTGTGCATGATGCACATTTGCCTTTCTCCAGTAGAGCCACTGGGAATGGCTTCTCCCTGCACTACAAACAGGCTTTTTTTTTTTTTCTTTTTTGCTTATCAGAGTTCGTGAACTGTTCCCTGGGCTGGACCCACAATGGGGCCTGAGCCAGAGGAAGGGGCTGGAGCAGAGACCTTAAGAATGGCCCTTACTCATCAATAACTGCTCCCTGACAGGGCTGAAGGATACACAAAGTGGCTTGTCTGTTGTGCTGTCACTCCAGCTGGGGCACAATCCACAGCGGGGCCCTTGCTCACTGGACTTTGCTGTCCAAAGCACCAAAGAAATCTTTTCACTTGCCTTTTGAATGTTTAAAATCCTATATTTCTCAGGGGTTGTGTCTTGGGGCAACAGGATGTAGCTAGTCACCTTTTGGGTTTTATTAGGATGATTTGTACCACTGGAACACAAGGGTATTGGCAGGCTCAGTTATGCTATGGACTGAGAGCAGGTACAGCCTTCACATGATGGTCTGAAGGCTCTGTTTAAGTCAGCGAAGCAATGCTGATTTACGACAGCTGAAGAGATGGCCACCAGAGATCCTGACCACCAGTTAAACCCAGAGCTCTGTAGGATGGGCACATGGGAGATGGCAAATTCCCTCCTGCAGTTCGCATCCAAACACTCCCTTTCTTCCTTGAAGCAAATCATTTCTCCTGCCTGACTTCATGTGGTGTAAATGAGGAGTAATTTGACTGAAAACTCTGTAGTGAAGTCAGAGATGGGGGAGAGAGGAATACACGCATGATTTAGTTGGTTATTATGAAGTTTGAAAACTGTTATTGGAAAAGTCAGTTAACCCAAGAAACGTCATAAGCTTCAATGTCCAATTCGATACAATTACTGGGACAGAAAGGAAGCTTCAATGTTTGCTCTGTGGGAGAGTTTATTCAGCAGCAACATCAAAGCTATGCTTCAGGGAGCTAGTTACTGTTTCTAAATCCCATAGAATTTATAACTTTAAAAACTGGAAATCAAAAGTAACTCAAGTAAAATCAGGATAAAGGTGAGAAAGCCAGGTCTGATTCCAGAAAAGTAAATTTTATATCATCCTGTATGAATATACACAGAGTTAAATGGTAAAATTCACATTCAGACTTTATTCCAAGCAAAACTCCCATGGCAATCAATAGTGGATCCCATAGCCAGCCAACAGTGTACCTGACACCCTGAGGTTTGATTTTCTTATTTTACTAATGCAATTCTACAGGCTATAAAGAGTTGTTCAATATTTCCCCAAGCATGAGAGGAGTCAGGCTGTAAAGTTTACAGGCTGTTTTTCATTAAGTGCCTGTGTACGTGTTAAAAGAAAAAAGAAGTATAGCCATTTGAATGTATCACGGTAGTACCTAAGAACTCCCATTAGAAAAGTGGTCTCTGTTACAGCAAGCACTGGGAAATACAGGAGGGAAAACTATCTCTGTCCATGGAGTGTTTACAGTGTGGACAGATTCTGTCCTTTTTACATTAAAACCCTTTTGCTACTGACTACAAGAAGAGCAGGTTCAGCCTTAATAAACTTTAATAAATGGAGGGAAAGAATCAATTAAAAAATGGGAACTGATATCTGTAATTATATGACATTAAATCATGCAAAAAAATGTTGTCTCAAATATCGCATTGGCAGGGCAGGATTTTTTATCCTGAGCTTTGCTAATTTCCATTGATTTATTTTGCCTTCGAAGCATTTATTTTCTGCAGCAAGGATGACTGCTCTAGCTAAGGATTAGATGCTTATCCTTTGGTGTGGGCAGGGAGCCTTGTGGATGGGAGAGATTTTGCAGCTGAAAAGGATATTCTGCTTTTTTAGTATTTCCTGTGTTTTGAGAATATATAATTCCAGCAGAAGAGAACAAGCAAGTAAGCTTCAAAGGGAGCACCATCCTTTTAATCTGAAGACTTCTCAAGTTTAAAAGCCAAGTGTTTTAGTACTTCTCTTTATAGTCTTGCTCATAACATTTTGTGGGTGGTGATATGAGGTGGAATAATTTCTAAGACTGTATTATCCTCTCAAGCTCAGTCTCCAAGGTAGACACAGGGAGACAAAATCCCTTTGGTGGCTCATCCCTTGGGGCTGGATGGCTGTTGCTGGGATCTCTGGAGTCTGTGGTCTGTTGGTGAGCACAGGGAGTGGCTTTTGGAGCCTGTAAGTCATATCTATTGGAGCCTTATCCTTCTGCCATAATGACACATGGGCAAGGTCTTTGTCTGCTGGGATTAATACAGAGAGGTTAAAGGTCCTCAGAACCAGTGGTGTTTAAAACCTGTCTATAAAAAGTTTCTTTCTTGGGTGCTTCTTGCCAGTAAATAAGGCTTGTGCTGTTTCTACAGGAGGATTTTTTTTTTTTTTTTTTTTTCATGTTTGAGTATTTCCTATGAAACATTCACTGCAGCTCCATGTGGGGCTTAAGGCAAGCAGTGCTTTGGAACAGGAATCAAGCCAACCTGTGTCTTCCCAAAGGGAGGGATTCAGAGGAGCTGTGTTTCTTGTAACCCCTTCACCTCTGAATTATTTGCTGACACATGCACACCACATCATGTCTGTAACTCCTCAGGGCTGAGGGGTTAAGTATCTTGTCACTCCAGTATAGACACCTCACTTGCAAATCCCAGACTTTTTACCAACCTTTCCCAGCAGGAGTAGGGGAACCCTGCTGTCAAGCCAGAGTGCAAGCTGGGGACTCTCTCTCAGCACCCCAGACTAGTCTCTGAATGCCAGGCAGTGTAGTCTAGGGGGAAAGAGGGGTGGGAGAGCACTGAGCAGAGTGTCCAAAGAGTTGGGGTCTACTCCAGCTTCTGTCCCTGACCCGCTGGATGATAGTGACCAAGTAAGTCACTTTCTTTCTCTGTGCCTCAGTTTCTCTGTGCCTCTGTTAAAAAGGTGGAAGTGATCCTGACCTTCTTTATGAAGGGTTTTATGGCCGAAGTGACCAAAACCAGTCTGTAAGAGCTGCACATTGCAGTATTTATTGCAGCAAAATGGGTAGAAAAGCTGTGGATTTGAGATTCTGTTGCAACTTTCCCTCCACAGAACTGCCCTGTGTTCAGTTGTGCCAGCCATGCACTTGTGCTGCATGCATGCCTAGAAGTGATGAATTAACAGCCAAGTTGCAGAGCTGCATGATAAATTGTTTGCATCGTGCACTTTTGACCACCTCACCTGTGCATTCTGCACGCTCATTTTACAATGTCTGGGCAGAAAGTGTGCTGACACTGTGGCCTTACCCTGCTGACCAACATTGTCTCATCATTTTCTTAGGTTCTCCCATCTATCTGTATCCACCTGCTGTCTTTCTTATTCTTTGATTGTAAGCACTTTGGGGTAAGGACTGGCTGTGTTTGCTCATAATCATGAATGAATATGAGCATTAGTAACTCATAACAATCCACAGACTGGGATTTGAAATAGATCAACACTGAGAATAATGGCACTTAATTCATGTAACATTCATTGCCCCAAGCTTTTGAGTACTTTCAAGCTGACCACATGGCAAGTACCAAAACCAGATTCCTTCAGTGGGAGACCTTACTCCTAGAAACTGAAAAATTGCAGGTGGTTTGTAGACAGCCTTGGATGAGCAGCCACAAGGGTGGCTTGGAGCTCTTCATTTCTAGCTTTGCTTTGCCTCACAGGCACCACTGGCATCAGAATCTCAGTGCTGCGAACACCCTTCCCATCCTCTTCTGCACTTTCTGTTGTTGACCTCCCCTCTGGGACATGCAATCTGGACTGAAACCTTGACCCATTCAAATCAGTGGTAGATTTGCCATGTTGAATGCAAGCAGAGTTCAGACCTCTCATCTTCTGTTCCTTTGTCTCTGCTTTCTTGTAGCCAGCAGCTAGCCCTTTATTATCTTCACCCAAGACTACCTGTAATTGTGCTTATTAATGATCTAAACCAAATTGCACCAAAATCAATGGGAAGATGCTCATTAGCGCTGACGGTTTTGGATCAGCCCCCAAAATAAAGACTTTCCATTGCCCTCATGCTGTGCTAACATTAACTACGTCATTTCCACAAAGCTTGCAAGCAGATGAGCTGAGAGGCAGGGAAGACCCTCAGCCCTTGCCCAGGAGAGTGTGGTGACGAAGAGAAGGGAAGCTTCTGTTTTCAGATCCATCATTCCTTCCTCCAGCCCCTTTTCCTCCTGCCCCAGACACAGCCTTGGCTGCTTTGCAGTTGTTCATAAACACCATCTACATCTGTCCTGAGCCACGAGATGTATTAATCAATTTGATGAGGATGTTAAAGCTTTCTCTTTGCACCTAATTATGGGCTGATTTATAGTACTGGCCTTGTGTTTGATGGAGCTCTCCCCTTGGCAGTGATTTACATGGCATTGGCACCAACCTCTCCATCTCTCCTATATTCTGTCATTTTCTCTGCCCCTCTTTCTTTCTCTCTCCCCTCGCCATCTCCCCCCTCCTCCCCACACCCCTCTGCTCTATGTTCCCTCATGAGAGCCTAATGATATGTTGACAGACTAGTGAAACATTGCTCCCTCTTCACTGCATCTGTCTCTGGCTCGGTGGCTCCCCAGTGCTCTCTGACACATCCAGATGGAAGGCCTGGCAGGCAAGGCAGAGGCTCTGGCCATTGCCCCAGTACAAGCCCTGCAGCTCCAAAGATTTCCTCTGGAAGCAGTTGATGCAGAGCTCTAGATTCCCCTAGGGGACATCTCCATGCTGGCTGGGATCTGGGGACCCCCCCATCCTAGTTCTCCAGACTCCACTGAAATTCTCTAATGAGGTAATTAAATAGCAGTGATTCAGACTTCCACAGTGTGACTCACCTGAGTCCAAAAATCTGATCTTCAAAATTTTTTTTGGGGGGTGGAGGGGCAAGGTACTTTTATTTCCTTTTAGAACCAGAGAGGAAACTGAATCACAGAGGCATTAGGGGGTTGCATTTCTGAAAGGTGCAACTGATACAGTCATCCCACTGTAGTTATTACCTAGAGGCTCCTCTCTTGAAGCTAATGGGGAAAGTGGGAGGAGAATGAAGCAATTACACCAGTTTCACTCATCTCTGTGAGATTAACTCTGTCCCAGAGCAGAACATGTTCCATATGTTTCAGTCTTACCCTTCCTTTTTTTTTTTTCTTTTTCTCTTTTTCTTTTTTATATTTTCAGAGCTGAGATTCTTAAAATAAAGTCAATGAAGTCTTAGGTTATTTGGAGACATGCCAAAAGAAAGATGTGTTTCACATAGGTCATATATTATACTGGATCAAGCGTTCATGGCTACTGGTACTAATGCAACTCCAACCTCATCCCCCGCCTTCTTTTGTGCCTGGAAATTGCAAAATTCACTTTTCTAGGGCACATACTGTTACCTTCCCTGTGTGAGCAAAGATAACAGGCTGAGGGTGGAGGGGATTCAGGAAAGTTTTCTGCTTGCTAACTCTGAATTTCCTAACTTTGGCTGCTTTCTATTAGGAGGTCTAATGTGTAGGGAAATGGCAATGGTGATGTGTACCTGAGCTAAGGACTTGTGCTTAGTGCTTAAAATCTCCAGAAAATCGTGAGATATTACATGGCACGTACTGACCCTGAATCCGTCCTCCAGTTTACATGTACACTGACTCCTCTGAGTTGTACATGTACATCCCTGTTCCCTACATGCAGCTGCCACTTTGCACAGCAGGTGGTTGGTTCTCCAGCTGCCAGATGTGCCCATGAGACCAGATGTTTTGTGTGTTCAAAATCAGCTGCACATCCGCAATGTATAGATGAATTCAGTGATGTGTGCTGAAATGAGCACAACTGTATAGATGGTGAAATCTTGTTCTGTCGTTGCATTCCTAATACTGTAATGACAATAGAACTTCTAGTCTGTCCCTTCTTGCAAGAAAAGTTTCTGCTAAAAAAATATAGGCAAAGCACTTTTTGCTTTGCCATGATAAAACTGAAGCCTGTTTCCACTTTCTGGGATTGAGTCATCAAAATTCAACTCACAACCAGACTAATGACCTTAAAAATCTGAACTTTGGAGTTACAGCAAAAATAAACCTGGCCAGTTGTAACATACACCAAAAAAAGTCAAGAGTCCAAATATGGATATTAGGATATATTCATATGTATACCATATTCATGTGTCACTGCTGTTCATGAATCCATGTCCATCTTAAGAAGACCAAGATCTTGGCTCGACAAGATGCCCTTTGCATGCAGGTGTGCATATGTGCAAAACTATGCGGACGCTTTAGCCTGCAGATTGCACATGTGTTCCATTGCACTTCATAAAATGCATATTAATGGTGCTGAAGCTGGAGTCCTGTCCAGAGAAGCAGATGCTTGTCGA
This sequence comes from Astur gentilis, assembly GCF_929443795.1. Taxonomy (NCBI): domain Eukaryota; kingdom Metazoa; phylum Chordata; class Aves; order Accipitriformes; family Accipitridae; genus Astur; species Astur gentilis. Next base: position 44,650,775 of record NC_064884.1, on the reverse strand, counting down.
TGGTGAAGCTGGCTGTGCTGAACAGATGAAAAGACATCTCTGCTGCTGAGTGAATTCCATCAGACCAGGAGCAGCTGCTCTAAAGCTTCTGAAAGCAAAAATCCTCATGAATAAATATTAGGAGGGAAAAAATGAGGCTTCTAGAGAACAAAAGGAAGCAGAGGAAGTTACTGAGAGATGCTGAGACCTTTCATCTCAGTAAAATATGCAATTAACACAACACACATCTCCCCCAGAAAGGCCTTGCATTTGTTCAGGGTGACTATAGGATCAGAGATAAGGTTTCTTTTGGTGAACAAGGAAGACCATAAACTGCTATTCCTCTGCCTGTCAACACAGGAGTGCTTGGCATTAGTGATTTCACAAAGTTACTGAGTCAGCCTCCTGGAAATGCTCAGCAATCATTTGATCTAAAGGGAAGCTGCTGGGGTTTCAGGTTTAGAAATGCTTGGCATTCCCTTGAAAAAAAGTGCCCATTTTTGAGGATGGCCATACCTTGGAGCAGTGTTGCATTCCTCTGTGTCATTGCTTCCAGGTACCAAAGCAAAGCTGCAGGATCTGATTTCTAGTAGCCCAGTTTACACCTGCGTGATGTGGGTATAAAGTGCTGCCAGATCAGCATGCTGCACAAAGGACTCTGGCAATATGAGGTGTAATGCAAAGGACGACTTGCAGCCTCAGCATTCTCCATCTTTACAAGGTATCTGGTGATAAGGTGAGGCAGTAGTGGCTTCGCCTCCTCTGGGAAATGAAGGATGGGCTTGAGAGCAGATGTGACTCACGTGCTTTCTGTCCACACTGCCATCTGTTAGGCCAGCTTTCACTCAGGCTCAGAGATCTGCAGTGTACTTAGAGCTGACCTTAGACTACCTGCTGGTGGATTGGGCTATGGAACAGTTGACTTCATCTAATGTATCCGATCCCTTTGCACTGCATGAACGAAAACCTGTATGTGTGCTTAGCTGGGGCTTTCCCCTTCCCATGAGCTTTAGAGCCTGGGTTTAGGCAGCCTCCCAGCATGACCTTGATGCCTTACACTACAGCTAGCAGGCACAGCCAGCCTTGGGAAAGGCCCAGAGCTGTGCTGAACTGGCAGTACAACAGGCCCAGTGGAACACGGAATCTACTCTGTAGCTAAAAGCTGAGATATCATTTCGCCCAATTACTTTAAAATCCATTGCTTGGTTATTAATTCTTATGTTCGCACTGGTGCAAATTCTTTGTTTCCACTAGCTCTGCTCGTTAGTGTCAACAGCCAAGAAAGAGGCCACTAGGGCCGCATGAGAACACTGGCATACCAAGGTGGCTAGGCTGAATTTGATCCCATTTGTTTCAAGAGCCAGAAGCAGATGCCTAGAAGAGTATGTAAAACCTTCCAGTAGGCAGATGTTTCTCCTGCACCCTCGTCTTCGCACCCTGCATGTACACACATTCACTGGAGTCTTTTGGCTCTGGACTTGCATAAACTGCTTTCAAATGTATCTCTTTTCCTGTCCCCCTCCCCATAGCTCATATTGCTACCAGGAGATGACATGTCACTGCCTCATTGCCATATGACTTGTTACGATGGCTGTGAGGAGTAGCCAGCTTCCTCCTTTCTCATTTGATCCATTTGAACCACTTCTTGATGGCAACCTGGAAATCTGTTTCTCTGCCTTGCAGTGTGCTCACTCCTTGGAGCTATCAATTTATTACAGATAAAAAAAAATTAGGGATAACTACAGATGGCTCGCAGCTGGAGGAAAAAACAGACACAAATTTCTGCTGGCTGCAATTTCAATTGAGCCCAGGATAATTCCCTCCTCCTGTTTCTTCTGGGTGAAGAGTTGCAGTTCTTTCTCTTCCTGTAAGCAGTAATAGGTAGGCTGAATTGGTGCAAAAACAGTAACAGACTGAAGCAAACAAAAAAGTCCAGAATGACTTTGCAGAATAGAATAACTCTTTTGCCTTCCTTTTAGTCTTCTCTTTCTTTTTCTTTCTTCCTTTCCTTTCACATTTTTGCACCCACAATGAGCAGGTGCAATTCAGTACTTATAGAGCTGAAGCAAGTTGTGCAATAAATCCCTCTCAGAAGAGTGACAACTTCAATTTATCCCATCTCCATGAAATACCTCCCTTCCTCATTCTCATGTCTGTCTCTCTTCTCCCCTTCCCTTTATTTTTCCATCAGATATGCATTTGTGGCTTCTGGTTGAAAATAATCTGATATAGGATGCTGTGTTTAAAAAACAACAATGAACAAGTACCAAAACACTGGTATCTTCCACTAGACAAGGATCCAGATTTCATGCATGTGGAATCCCTAACATTATCTCCTGTGCTTTCTTGGTGAGTCTGGTGCATCTGGACTCACTCACTTATCTGTTAGATATAAGGAGTTATCTGATTTACAAATTCTGGAGAAGGTACAAAGAAGTGCTATAAATTGATCAAAGGTATGGAGAGTTTTAGCAATGCTGATAGACCAAAGTGTTTAATCTCATGCAGTTTGGAGAAACTGAGATTACAGGGTGGGATGTTGGGTGTAGAGAAAGATATGGGGGAGAAAAGACTGCTCTTGCTCTCCCTGAAAGCAGTTCTGAGAGGCAAGGATAAGAATGTCTTCAAGCTGAACAGGAACAGAGAAATATGCAGCTGCTTTAAGAGGTTAAAGTGATGCTGTCAAATATTTTTACTCAGAATGTAGGTTTGCTAATGTATTGTTTTCTGCCCTTGAGGAAGATGGAAGGTAACTCTAATTATCCAGTGTGTCAGAGGGAATCCCAGGTCTGTTTGTATTATACAGACAGTAGTAATACTGTAACCATGACAGTCTAGTGATTTTGGATTTTTTTATTCATCATCCAATGCTATGAAAGTGGCACTGCAGCTGATCCCCTCCACCAGTGAGAACAACCTTTCTGCCTTAAAAAAGATCTAATTTAATAGTGCATTTAGTTCCCTTGAAGAAGATCTGACAGTCTAGGCTCCCTCCTGGTAGTGCCACAAGAACTACTGGTTGACAGTGACCCTAATACAAGAGTTGAGAGGAAACCTTTCTTCCCGCACTTGCTCCTGGGAGTCTGACCTCTCTCTTAGCATCCATGTGGTTGTGGCGAAGCCCCTGAAACAGTCTCTCCTCATCCAGGAAGAAAATATAATACCTATGACCCCTTCTATTCTTGGCCTCCCTGCTGTGAAATACCTCCCGTGTTGGCTTTTGCCACTGTGCTTTGAGGACCATTTCTGACAGAGGAGGATTAGGCATATTAGCACAGAGATGATTCGGACAGTTGGGTATTAGAACCAGCCTGGCTTTAATCTGAATTAGACTGCTCTTTATGAGAAGAGCTCATGAGCAGCTTCATATGCCTCTCCATTATTGCTCTTCTGGGCACTTGTTCTGATGATGAAAATTTTTTCTGATTACCCATAGTTTCTGGCCTCGTTCCTTTCATGCTGATTCTCTAAGTGCATCAGCTGCATTCAACTGGTCTTCAAGTTCTCTGTCACCTTAGCTACCCAAATTGAAAGAGTTTGCTCAAGCTATTCAGGGAAAGGTGGTTTCTTACAAAATTATCTAATTTTGTATTTTCAAGTGCTTTTAATATTTGCTATATTAATACTTTAGCAGCAAGCTGTGTTGACAGTGCAGCCTAGTGGATAGAGCACTGGGCTGGGACTCAGCATATCTGAATTTTGTTCCCAGGTCAGCTTGCTGGATAGTTATGAGCAACTCACTTTGCCTGGCCCTACATTCCCAATTATAAAATCGTAAAAATGCTGATATCATTTCTGAAATCTACCAGAGAAAACTGGACTGGTCTTTAGCTTATCTTCTGATCTTTGTATAATGTGATATTTGCTGACAAAGGTAGTTAAGTAAACATTATTTATGACCAGTGTCATGTGAGAAAGGGCTTTCCAATGTTAGCGGTGTGGCAGGGAATATAAGCAAAATGACAGTAGAGAAGGGAGAGGGAGGAAGAGTGTGGATACAGAGGAGTTACTATTTTTATAAAGGCATATTTCTACCCTGGTACGTCTTCAGCTGGTACAACTGGGGCAATTTGTTTCCTTCAGTGGAATTCTGATTATTTGCAATAGCTGAGAAGAGAGTCCAGTTCCTACAGCGAACTGTTGCTACAACAAGAGCAAGAGGCAAATCAGGTCCCGAAAGGAATTCTGAAAGAGTGGTTTCTGCTCTATGTGTCTCTGTAGATTGATGCTGAGGCCCATACAGCTGGAGTTTTTCTGCCACTGAGTCATCAGCTGCCATGATGCTTCCATATCCTATTTATTCCTAGACAGTAGGTAGAGCTCCTTCTAGTGTGTATTTTTACTCCATTTGTATAGACTTCTGTGTGATGGAAAACTAAAAGAAAACCCAAACCCTATAGGACAACCAGCAATTACAGAAGACTTATTATCTTTTCTTAGCTGAAACAGGAAGATAAGATCCCTTAGGCTGGTAAATGCAGCAAAACCCAGGAAACATGCAGCATCAGTCTACATTAAAAACAAAGTCATTGGGAGCACTTTTGCTGTTTGGGTAAGGTCTAATGCTAGTGTCGGGGCAAGTTTGCTTTGCAAGCATGCTGTGGATCTGCAATTCCTCAGCAGGACTGAGATGGCTCTGTTGCTTTTGATTTGGTTTCCCTGTTGCTTTTGATCTGATTTCCCTTTCAGAAGGCGAGGGAGAGAAGGGCCAGGTTAGCTGGATCCAGGAAGGGCTGGAAGCGTTGATCCACTAGGGTGCATCTGTGGGCTGGATGTCTGAAGGGTGCTGTTTTCAGATGCCATCTATTAGGCTTTGGGGTTGTTTCTACTGTAACTATAATTAGGAAGGGGGGCTCTTTGTTTATTTAGGCTGAGAGCTTTAAGATAAATGACAGCTCCGAAGATGCTTTTCAGCACTTCATAAATCAACTGCCAGCTGGCCAGTTTCACCTCTGAAATGTCTCCTGCTTTTTTTCTTTGCCTTTTTTTTTTTCCTCCCAACTTTGGAAAGATAGTATATCTAAAAGGAAAAAATCTTCCAGAGAAATAACTGTGATGAGAAATATATGCATTTAGGGAGGGGGGAGGGGAAATGACTTCATCCTTGAAAGACTCGAGGTGATCGAAATCCTAGCCCATTGCCTCATTGCAATTTCTGAATTTAAAGCTATTAGAGGCATCTTCATGGAGAATTTGCAAAGGGCAGAGGCACCCAGCAGACTGACTGACACATCCTCAGCTGACATGACAGACATTTTTCTGATTTTATTTAATGCCCCTTTTCACTGTCTCACTCAACACATCCAGAGATTTACTGGTGTTCTTTTTCGTTAGCTGAGTTGCTTTGATTCCTGCACAGCTCATGGCATTGTTTGTGCCAAGGACCCAACATCCCCTTTCTCCAGAGGCAAGATTCCTGCCTAGAAGTTGTTGACAGCCATGCAGTCTCTGCAGCCAGAAGCGAACAGCATTCAAACTCGAACACCATGCACACTTAGAAAAGCTCTGGACTCTTCTCCAACTTCTTGCCAAGCCTGGAATCACATTTTGTCTGTGTACGAGGGTGGGGTACAGTGCAAAATGTAGCTGAGGCCTTTGGATTCTCAGAAAAGTACTGACAAAATCTGTGCTCGTTGAATTGTAGGATCCCAGATTATAGGTCTGTGCAATCTAAAGAGAGAGAGTTGATCTTTCATTTTGGAACTGAATTACAGACTAAACACTATTCTTTCAGCAGAGGAAGACAACATTGTCAGTCTAATCCTGCTTTACATGGGCATCTGAGCACAATTAACTCAAACATGGATTCTACCCGGTGGGTGATACAGATACCCAGACAATCAGAGGGACACAACAGGAGGGGTACTGGCCCTAGCTATTGGAACAGAGAGGAGGGCAATTTTGCCTGCAATAGTCACAAAAACCCAGCCTGAATGAAGTCCTGCCTTAGATACCTCCTTCCAAGAGTCCCTTCCCATAGTCACCATGCCTCCACACATTGATGGCACATGGGCATGTGGAAGTAAATACCAAAAACAATGCAGCAGTCAAGACTTGCCAGCTGTCCAGTTAAGCCAGGATCTCCAGGATGGCCTGGGGAGTTGGGGTGGGAGAGCATATATGGGTATATGCTACACGATCAAGGAACGGCAATCTGTTGGCAGCAGCATTGCCGGTATAAGCCTGCCCCCCCCCCCCCCCCCCCCCATCTCCAAACACTCACTGGGGCAGAATATCAAAGGACTGTGGATGGGGGCCTAGATTAGTCCAACAGACATTTGCATGGAGGCAAGGAAAAGGAATGAGCAATCTGCCTGTGAAAGATCCTGCTAAAATAGGCCCTAGTTTTCTTTCTAGATGGGTGGTAAACCCACTATGGCTGTGGGGCATGTTCCTCCTCTTTCAAGTGTGTTTTTCTGGGCATCTAAACTTAGCCATGAATGGAGCAGCCAGGAACTCTGGCTACAGACCAACATAAATGCAGCAGAGACAAAAGGAAGAAACAGAATGAGTGGGAAATCAAGTAAAGATGAGACAAAGGACTAACAAAGGCACATATAGCTTTTAGACAGATCTTCAGAGGCTATAAAACTGCGTGAATCTCAGGTGCATGTCACAATATTGCTGAGAAAACTGCACTTAAATTAACTAGATTCTGAGCTCATGTAAATTGGCGCAGCTCCACCAACCTCTTGTAAACCACAGAGAATAATGGGGAAAAGTTTCTTTCCAAATAAGAAGTGAGAAGACTAAGATGTTTAACAAAGGGGCCTAGAAAAGCTCCAAGCACTGGACAGTCTCCACCTGGTTGCATTAAACCAGCCTCTACATTTTTCAAAATCCACCCATGCTTTAATCTCTACTCCATTTCACATTTCCTTGTGGTGATGTCCAAAGAAATGCACTCATTTGCAATAAGCTTAACAGTCACCACAAAGCTTAACAGGACCTTGATGTGGCTTTTAAAAAACCCCAAACCCTTAACTGCTGAGGCTCACGAATTTTTTCTCCTCAGCAGATGTTATAGGGGGACTGAAGCTTGGCAAACATTTGCAGACATGGATAATGTTCATACTGATGGCCTGATTCTCATTTACATGAAACTGCCTTTACAATTCTCTGGCTTGGAAAAAAGTGCCTCTAAAGTGTGTGCGAAAGCAATTTATGTAAAGGGACCTTACCAGGAATGAAAATCAGACTGCCAGTCTCCCCAGGCAGATGAGGATTATAAATATAGTTAGCTTAGCTTTCTTGATTGTAGTCCAAAACCCCTGATATTAACTTATCTGTATAAGTCTGTTATAAATGTCAAATTCTTTCACCAGTAGCCCTTGTGACAGCCAAAGACTCTGCCTCCAGATTCCTGATTATCCTGATTGTTTATGTGTGCTGCGATAGCATCTAGAAGCTGTTTTCCTGAGTCAGGACCTTATGTTCAAGCACAGAAGAGCAAAAAGATGTTTAGTCCAGTATGTTTCCTATTTTGCAGGGCGGTACAATTTTGTCACCCACAGACCAGGTTTTGGATTTTCTTCTTCCCCTTTCATCTAAGGTGAAACAGCAGCTGTGACAGCAGCAGCTTCAAGCTCTTGAGACTCACGAAGCAGGAGGTGGTGTAGGATGCATGACATTTTCAAGCCCATCTTGCCTTTTCCTGCGTGGAGGCAGTGATTCAAGCACATTTTTCCATATATGGCTCTCAGACTTCTGTGGATTGATTTAAAAATGTCTAACTCACTTGAGGCATAACAGTTCTCTTTGCAGATGCTTATGAGAGTAAACTTCCAACATAACACCCTTATGTATACAGTCTGATGTCCAGGAGTCCCACAGAGTGATAAACCAGGAACTGTAAACTTCTTGGTTGATCTTAGAACCAACATACACTTCCAGAAACTGGAATCATTTAGAACCTTGTGCATCCTAATTGTACATGGGTAGATTAGGTGGAAGCAACCTCATCTCTACTTTGTTCAAAAAAGTCATAGAGAACTACTTCTGTGGTTTCTGACTTTGGGAAGAGGAGGGTAAGAGGGGAATGTGTTTTTACAAGCTTTGAGGCATTTCCTCCTCTGGTGATGCTGAAGCTGGGCACGACATAAGTGGTGACAGTTTATCTGGAGATGCTGCTGTGTTCATTAAGAGAGGCTGTTGCTGTTTATCTGCATCTTGTCTGCAAAATCAGGTGTTCAGAAAACAAATTCTCAATGTTGTCAGCATGCTGTAGTGTTAGTGTGGAAAGGAGTAGATTTTCAGAGGCGCTTACCCAAACTCCAAAGCTGGCCATTTCTGTGAGATGCTGCTCCTCCTTACAAAAGCTTTGGTGGTATAAGGGAAACCATCCTGACTCTACAAGAAAACCACCTTTTTCACCCAAAACTCCATCCAGGAAAAATCAGAAAATATTTAAAACCTTATAGCAACTTTTAAAATATTGCCTTAGGCAGACTGATACATCCATACAGGGAGCAATATGAATAATACTACAGGTGAATCATCATGGATGTGGTAGATGTCTGCCTCTGAGCCGGTGGTTTATGCTTTCTTTATAATAACTTGAGGGAAGCAGGCACCTTTAAAGTGCGGTTCATCTCCTCCCAAGACGGAGTTTAGCTGAACAGTACAGGCAAAGTGCCTGTTGCTCTCCACCAGCTATAAAAGGAGTCTGCATGGCTGGATTGGATGAAAACGTACGCATTTTAAGCATCTAAAGTTAGCAGAGATGAGTCCCTCTGGTGAAATCTGCTGGTCAATTTGCTATTGCTGCTTGTTCTTATGTAAAGGGCATTCAACTATTACTATGATAGGCAGCAATTTAAAATCCTAGACCAATACGTGGTCGCCCTGTTGCTTTTCCCTCTTTAGGTATGCCATGGAAGGAATAAGCAGCCACTAAAGATAGAGTAGCAGGTGGACCAAACAGCCCCATGGCTAAATGATTTTTTTTTTTCAATCTTTTAAATTATGTTTTTGACTGGGAGAAATGAGCTTACACTAAAAATAGGAATGAGAAGATTTAACCTGCACAAAACTCCACCTCTCTAGCTGTCAGAATACTTTGTCCTTTGCCTGTAGCCGTGAGAGAACAGCGTGCAGCCCTTCAGTTGCGACTGCTGCTCCAGTGGCTCTCAGGTTTTCTCTGCAGCTGCCACGGTGGCTCCAACTGAACCTGCAGCAATCTCGGCCACCCTACCCATCTCACAACCCCAGATCTGACAATGGCAATGACCTTTTTCTGCAGGACTCTCCGCTATCCCCACCTGTGTCTACAGCCAAGTCTGCCAGCTATCAGCAGTCCTTCCTCACACCGGTAACTCTTCTCTGATCCAGCCCTTCTTCTTTCCAGCTCTCTTAACCCTAGTAAATCCTGCTCTGCCCCTTCATACAACTGAAGCCCAATAGACTGTGCCTGACTATTCAATGCTTTGTGAAGTGACCCAACAGCTGGTCGAAACCATAACATTCATCTTTATGAACAAGATCAGCCTGCATTTTTGGGATAGAAAGATGACCATGTTTGTCATCCTACTGACACAGCTTCTTTTTTTCAATCTAAGCAAACAGTCTGGGCTTGCCTTCCTGATTTGCCATTTTTCTTTCTATGAAATGCTGCAAACTGACACAATATATTAGTTACTTAGAGATTTCAAAGCCTCAGCCAGCTTCTCAGCAGACAAGAGCACTTGTTGAGAAAAGGGAAATCAATATGATGAGAGAAGCCGGCATGTGTGATTTAAAATAGACCATTTTAAAGTCATTGAGCCTAGTTCTCTGTTGCCTTGTCCTTTCTATGTGACCTGCATGTTCTATGTTTTCACAATGGTGAATGAGGGTTGCCCAGGTAAAAATGCTGTCAGAGAGGAAAAGACAGCAGAGGGCTGAGTCCCAAGGTGTGAGTGGTTTTCATTGCTAAAAAGATATCACACCCTCTCCACCCCATTCCAACCCACGTACTGGCTTTGGATAATCGTCCCTTGTACATCGTGCCCCTGCCCCATAGCAAACAATGAACTCCCAGTGATTCAAAATAGAAGTATCTGAGGCCAGCACCCTACTGTGTGGCTGCAAATTCATGCAATACTCTGGACAAAATCCCACAGAACAAACCTTCAGTTTAAATTGAGCTTTTCCACCACCATCCGTTCACTGCATTTCTTACGACAGAACATAGAAAAGAACAAACATCTTGTCTGTAGTGATGTACAGGATTTACAGTGTCATAAAACTAGAACTGGATCAGACCATTGTTTCTTCTGGTTTAAGACTCTCTCCAGGAGACACAGCACCAGCTGCTGTACTGGAAGGTACAAGAAACCTCTGCAAATGCAATTATCAAATCACCTACCCACAAGGAAACTTTCTCCCTGACACCCATTAGTTAAAGGCTAGTTTATACCCTTCAGCAGGAAGGTTTATAAACTTTAGGAAACACTGTGTCTGAACATTTCCTTTCTCTGTTCCTTCTTTTCTGTATTATCAGATGTGGGTGGTGTTTCATACTTGGACTGCTTCTAACAGCAATCACTTTAAATGTCCATATTAAAAAGTTGACCCATATGCTTACCCATTTACTTTTGAACCCCTAAGCCCCTGAAAAAGCAAAGGACACCTATTGGGTTACACCAGGGTTTAAATCAGCCTCAAGACATGAACAATTTCCCATCATTCTCTCTAGTCTTTTTCCTAGGGTGGGGGGCAGGGAGGGAGAAGAAGAAATCCCCCCTATTTAATATCTATTGGTCCCTTGAACACAAGAACCACTTGACCCTTTTGCATAAACTCCTGTTAGCCCCTGCCAGCTGGATCCCATGTCCTGCAGCACTCTGTACACCGGGGGGGGTATCAAGCAAAGCACAGATCATCTGCTGACTGCTGGGCGGCTACTCACCCACCGGAGAGCAGAGCGTGCTTATCAGGATGCTGCACCTCCAGACACCAACAGCACAATGACAGCAGGACCTGCCTGTGAAATGAGGCCAAGATAAATGATGTATTGCCCTCATCCCTAACAGTGTGGCCCAGACAGAAACCAGGTGGAGGGGAGGGAGCCAGCACCTTCTGTAAACAATCCCCTGTCTCAGCTGAAACAGCTTTAGGCTGAGATGCTGGATTAAGAAAGTGATTCTTGCCCTGGACAGAAAGTTAAAGGGCAGGGGTGATAATGCACTGATGGCCAAAGGTGGTTGGGGGAACTTAGCCATTACTCAGCAGTGGTTCATTTGACCTGGCAGGAGAACATCTGATATCTAAACAGTCCCACTCATCCTGAAGCACTCAGAAACCTCTACACTAAATATTTGATGCCCTTGTTTGATAATGTTTATTTTGCTTTCTCCCCACCTGTGTGAGGCTAATATGCTGAGAGTGGGGAAAACATGGGGTAGCACATACCAGAGATAAAACACTAACGTGTGATCTTTTTTAAACAGAGATTTATGAGACATACTATGAAGCTGACTGGGCAAAAAAGTAGGGAATTTACTATAGGGACAAGTTCTGCATTGGTCTAAATGCCATCATCAGCATGTGATCTCCCAGATCTTCCCTTTGTAAGAAACTTGTGCAAATCATGACACTCAGTTGACTCATGATTTAGTACCAGGATTTGGATCAGCCTCATCTGGGTATCCGTTTCTCCACCTCTGCATGGATGGAAGGGGAGAGGGAAAAGGTGAATTTAAGACAGTTTCATTTCCCTGTATCTCAGACAGTTCTAAACCTTCTCACCACTCCACTGTAGGTTAAAACAGTTGTGATACAGTCATGGTTTCTGTCTCGTCTACTGTAGACTGTGCTCTCTCATTGTGTGAGTTTGTAGTTGATCAGGTGACAACAACTTACACCAACAATCAGGGCACCCCAGTTTCCAAGGGAGAACCACTGCCTAGGCTGTAGCCATCTTCATCTAATCTGGTTGCCCAGAAACTTTTGACAGTCAGCAGAGGTCTAGTCAATACAGTCAGTGAAATCTAGAGGATTATTCTCCTGACCAGACATGACCTTCTCTAGAAAGAGATGGATGGTGCCCTGGACTCCGCTCTCTCTACACACTACAGTTCCAGTAATCAGAAAGGGAAGCCAGCCCAGACAGAGGTGATGTTGTTACAAACACTCACATTTAATAAAGTGAGTCTTGCCCTTGCTGTCTGAGGCTACTAGAGGCAACAGTGCAAAGAATAGGTTTGCCACTGGGTTTGTATGTTGATTAGTTCTTGATTCAAGAGACCCTTATGGACCAGTTCCTGGTGGCCCTTTCATCCTGCCAGCTCTAAGACCAGTTTGAACAGCAAGGCCTCCAGTCTCCCAAAGCACTCCAAAATCCTACAAGGCCTACCCAGCATTTAAATGAGAAGTACAGCTTTCTTTTTTTGTGTTCCTTTACAAACCAAGCCCCTCCCCTCCCGTTTTTAATACCAAAGCATTTACCACACATAAGGAGAAAATATTGTGTTAGCTGATTTCTTTCTCTACATCATTTGAAAATATCCTTTGGCCTTTTTAGCTGTCATTTACCTATTTTGAGAGGAAGTTTTGGCCTCTGGGCCAAGGTGTTTCCTTTCCAGATAGAACTATGGTCTTCTAAGAATTGATGTTGTCTAGTGGTTACTTCTGAGAACCAGAAATCCAAGGTTTTCTTTCTGATTTTGCCCCTGTGCAAGAAAAAGCCACATTAACGTCATTTGCCTCAATTTCCTTGCTTATCAGAGATACAGTAAAACCCCTGTTACACAGTTTACCCTGTTACTTTTGCCCAGTAGTTTCACACTCTCAGATTCATGTTTAAAAACTCTTTATTAAAAGAAAGAGCTGGCTGTTGCTTTCTAACAAAAAGTAAATAACAGAGGTGATCACAGTGCTGGTGCTATTGCTCTTGATCTGAGATAAACCCGTTTTTATCTGCTGGGTTATTAGAAGCACACCTTTACTTGTGAAAGTTCAGGTGAAATTGGGGTAAAAGCTGGAAAGGATGCGGGCTATAAGTATGTTTAAAATGTTATCTGTTCTTTCTCAAACATGTCTTTCCAGCTCAGGTATTTACATGCTGATAACCTTTTGGTCCCAATGGTGCTAGAGACTTTGTGCCTTGTATTTCAAAACTGATAAGAAATTGAAAGATGTGGAGCCTCCAAGAAACATTATGAAAAACAATCCTACTCCTTTTCCCCAAGTTCCTTGGGTTATTGTGCTACTTGAAACACTGAATTTCTGGAAATTATTTACTGTAGGAAAACTTTTGCCACAAAGAACATAGGAAGGAGATATAACTTTGTGGACTGATGGAGAAGAGGAGACATAAATGCTTTTGTTATTCAAAGGTTTGGCCTCTGTTCTCCCTTTGATCTGCCACTCTCGTAGATTCCTTCCTATCAGCAGATCAAGGAGAATTTTTATCTTGCTGGGAGCCTTTGCGTGTGTGCTGTTATTTTTTATTAAAATCCATTTGCAGTAATACCAGGAGAAGTTTTGCAACCATCTCTATTTTGTCTTGTAGGAACTGAACGGACAAAAAAACTCCGTGTTTTTGATGTTTTAAATAAGCTAGTGAGTAAATGTCCTTGGAATGCTTCCCCCCACCCCCCTTTTATGGAGTAATGTGGCCACACCATAGAAGAAGATTTAGCCAAAAAGTGGAAATTTAGCAATATTGGACATATCTGAGAGCAGGAAAGCAGGGGAAGCTCATGCTACTGCTTGACTTTCACCAAGCTGGTAGATATTGAGAATAAACTTTCTCTGGTGTTATATAAAATGAGTTCAGCAGATCTAAAGACAAGCAGAAGTGCGGTTTTGCTGATAAAAACAAGCAAAACCCATTGCAAGTGACACTGTCTGGTGCAGACTGGAGATCAAGTGAATTACTGACACTAGATTCCCATTCCTCAAGATCAGGAAGGGAAGGAACCTTGGCAGGGTGAAACTTCCCCTGCCATTCCCCACCTTATGAATAAACACAAGGGCTCATTCTCCCAGGCCCTCTCGCTGGCACCTTTCACAAGCTCTCCATTTAGTGAACAAGAACAAGGAAACTACAGGGGGATATGCAGCTCTGAATTTACTTGCAGAAACACCAGCAGTTTCGGCTTGATGCTGTTGACCTCTGATCACTGTTAAGTTTTTATGTTCAAGTAGCTGGTACAAGCCCAATTTTATGAATTGAGTTTTAAACTTGTACAAAGATCTTCAGAAGGAACAAAATTTAGACTGTTAAGTTGTTGAAATGATGCTGATACTGACCTGACATACTCTGATCTTGCAGAGACAGAGCCCAAAAGGCACTCAGATGCTGAGCAGATACTTTGCACACATCAAATGCATTAGTTTAGTGACACATATCCTCTTCTTGTGCTTCTATGGATGTTTCTCCTCACTGAGAGATGATGACCACCAAAGACAGTTAATACAATGTGCTTCATCTGGAATACAGTCCAGCACAGCAGGGTACTGAAGCCTTGGCACAGAGACAGTTAAGCAAGCCAGATGAGGTTCCAGTCATACCTTTCATAGCCAAGACTGTGCAATTGATTTATGTCCACTGCTGATGATGACAGAAAAGTACAGGCTAGTTAAAACAGGGCTCTTGGTGTATTTCATGTATGACTAGACAAAGCTTAATACAGCAAGTCAAAAACATTGCAAAAATTCAGGTCCTTAATAAATACCCACTTCTGCATCTCACTCGAAGGCTACAGAGGGTATCACCCTAATGAGCCTGGCACTGCCTGCAAGCTGCAGATTCCTGCCCTGGGGGTCAGTCCATGCTGTACAGCATCAGCCAGCTGACCTCAGGCTGCCTTCATCAGCTGTTCAAACGGACCTCGCTCAAACTGGGCTCGGGGAGTACTCAGACCACCCTTCCCGCAGGCAAAACTTGCTGCAGGCTTGCTTCCAGCACCAGCGTATTCACAGGCAGCTGGGAATCGGTCAACTCGACTGTCGTGTCCTCAGGAACAGCTAAACGGGCTTGGTCCAACATACCTGAGGAATGTCACTTCCCCTCCCAGCTGCAGGGGTGACAGCGAAGGGCCACTTGAGACAGCCCAGCCAACTGTGGTACCTCTGATGTCTTTCACCATAAAGTGCAAGAAGCAGAAAGCATCTCCCCTTCACAGCACCTAGCAGAGCAAGAGCCACACACTCCTGGGAAATACCGTGCACAGTACAAAACCTTATCTCAGTCTTTCCCTGCCTTCTTCCCCTTATTATCGTGAGAGAAAACAAAGATTTTGTGTTTGGATTGTATTATTTGTGGGCTTTTTTTGGTGGAGCAGCAGAAACAATATTAAATGCACAAAGAATGCCTGCTGATTTTCATGGCACTATCAATTTCCTCTCCAGCGTGGAGGAGAGGCAGGGTATGGGTCAAGGGAAAAAAGATTTACTTTTCCTTGATACGCACAGCCTTGGCAACACAGTTGTGAATGCACTGAATTTGTAATAAGCCATTCAAAAAAAGGTCCCCTAGAAGACTTTATAACTTTGTAGGCAACCAGCCTCCATAATCAAGTCTTACAACATAGCTCGCTACTTCATAAATTTGAAATAAATCATAAAAGGGGCATATTAAAATAATTTGTATCAGTAGGGACTGATTTAAAGCCCAGCTCCTCATCCATCAACGAGATGCTTTCATTTGCTAGCATATTCCTCCAAACTGCAGGAAAAGCTTCGCCAAATCCATTAATAATAAAGAGAAGAGAGCCTTCACAGAGCAAATGGACAAAGGGAAAGCAGAGAATGATTCTCATAAACTTCTTTTTCTTTACAAGATCCCCTCCAAAAAATAATTATGGGAGGCAAATGCTGCCGCGACTTTGGATCTTTTATTGAAGAATAATTTAGGACAATTTTTAATGCACGAAAATAACATTTTTTTGCCATTCAGTTTCGAGGGGATAATACATTAAAGGGGAGAGTGGCTGGGAAAAGAAAAAAAAAAAACTGGAAGACAGTAAACCCATCCGTTTCACTGGGGGAAGCCTAGCGAGGAAATGATTTCTCCTTTGGAAACTGCTCAAGAAATGGGTATCGGCGATGCAAAGGGAAGGAGTTAAACTTTTTTTCCACTTTTCCCATCCTTTCGGTTGAGCCGCAGTAGATATTTGCGGCTGGCCGGAGAACCGCAACCGCACCTGCGCACCGGGAGGAGCGGGGGGGCCCCGCTGGGCAGGGGGGGCCCCGTTGGGCAGGGGGGGGCCGGGCCCGCCGGACCGGCGGGTCCCAGCACCGAGGGAAATCCCGGCCTCAGCGGGCTCCGCGGCTGGGCTTCCCGCAAACTGCAGCAAAGCTGACAGTAGCTCTAACCTGTCCTGCGGGTGAGCTCTGGGTTTAGAAAAGTTGCTCCAAAAACATTTTGTTTGCACACGCTGGAGTGTTTTATCAAGAAGACTCGGCATTGCCTTTGAAATACGAGAGCCTTAAAAAATCTCCGGCTGCTAGAAAGAGCTATATTTTCTTCACTCTGTCAATCGGCATTTAAATGTGAACTATCTCGAATCCTTCCGTAGGAAACACAATTAAAGTGTCATTAAGAAAGCATTTTTCTCGTATCCTTTTCTGTAATAAACGAGTTAGGCTCAGTGTTTCCGCGCTGTGTGCTGTGCTGAAACACACGCTAAATCCGTGGCCATTTGACACACTAATTGGAGCAAAAGGGATTAAAATCGGGAGCTAGATTTCAAGTAGTGCTCCTCTTTGTGCCAGCAATGCCAATATTTTCAGGTGTGTCACGTTCAGAGTAACTCATGCAGAGAAATATTTTGTAGTAGTAACTAAAAAAAAAATAAATATTTCCTTCTTTTCTCCGAGACATAATAATGTAATCGAGGTTAAAAGCCACTTTTTTGTTTGAGGGAAAAATATTCTCACCTGAATTACAGAAATTCTTTGGGAAAGGCTTTTTGTTGGTGGTTTTGATCTTTTAGCTTGGCAAGAACACGGGACTCTGAACTCTTACCAAAAGTTAGAGAGACTTTGTTTTTAGACGAGAAACAGTTTGTTTTATCGTCTTTTTGCAGTGCCAGCTTCTCTATTTGAAATAAGCGGCATGTTGTTTTCTTTCTTGTAACGCTGTTTTCTTGCTGTCTTTCTATGTGTAGCTCCGTGCCTTGCTGTCTCAAGCAAAAAGATTGTGAAGAGATGGACAAAAAACATGGGGGATTCCAAGCACCCACTGCTGAGCTGGGAGAGTGAAATGCAAAGAAAATTATTCTGGCACAGCTGATGAATGAAGGAAAATTTAAATAAAGACAGACCAAGGTAAGATTTCCATGAGGAAAGATTTCCACTGAACTAACTTCTGGGGGAAAAACCAGGAGAATCATGTGAGATTCCCCATCCTCCCCTTCCTTTTTTTTCTTTCCTGCAACCAAAACGCTTGTGTTTTGCCACATCACCAGGATGTTTAATCAACAGGGATTGTGATAACCTCCAGAATTTTATACCCATTAACAAATCCATTAAATCTCATCAGATTAGCTTTATGGCCACTAAAAGGGAGCTCACCTTCCTCATGTCTGATTTTAAGAGATACCTTACGCACCACCGTTTGGCAATCCTGTGTGAAAGAGCTGTAAACTCGCAACACAGACCTCACATTCCCCTTGTTCTCAGAGATGCTCTACCAAGGTATAACAAGGGTGCAAATATTCCTCAAGGCTCTAGATCCTCAAACAGAAGCTCTTGCCGCGGGTTCTGGGGACAAACCCTGCCCTCCCTGGGACCCTTCAGCTCTCAGGTAGGAGCTCCTACCCCAGGGTCTGACCCCAAACCCTCTGGAAACCCGCACAGGCTTTTTGCCAAGCCCCCAAACAGACAGCGGATGCCCAAAATAAAAGTCTCCCCATCCTTACCAGAGACCCAGTGCCCCGGACAGGGGCAGATTCGGCTCCCACCATATCCTGGAGACATCTCAAGTCTCTGGGACCATCCCCAGCTGACCCTTGTTCCCTCAATCACCTTACAGTGTTGGCCACAGAGCTGCCCTAGGTATCGACCCAGTTGTTATTTCCTTGGGAGCCACTTTGGATTTGCCTTGTGGTTCTGTCTTCTTTCTTTTTGTTTGGAACACGTATGGCTTTTGCAATAAGCCCCATTGCAATATTTCTGTTTTGCATCAAATTTTGATCTGCATCTCTAACAAAATGCTTTCAGAAAAGTCTTTTGTTATTGTTGATGAGGCAGATTTCAGCTTGCTGTTACATAAAGCCATCTCCCCTGTCATGGCTTCAGGCAGAAACAAATCAGCCTTAATTTTGTTCGTTTTAGGTTTTAATCCCTTGCCGTTGGATATACTTTTACATGTAAAAATACAGATTTCTGTAATATATAATATGTAATATGTATGTGTGCATTTTACACTTTATATAAATACATTTTAAAATATATATATATATATATCTCCCTTCCCCCCCCCCCCCCCCACTGCAGTTTTTATGGTTGTACTGAGTTTGCAGGATTGTACCTTGTCACACAGGCCCCCCGGGCAGAGTAAACGTCCATGAACTATCCACCCTCCCGGAAGGGCTGACCTGTGCTCTCTGCACTGAAAAGCAGCTCCTGCCTTTCTTGGTGTGTCCTCCCTGGCCCAGTGCTTTTTCTTTTTTAACCCCAAATAATTTTTCAAAGCAGCCTCCTGGCCGGGAGTGCTGAGTGCTGGCCTTCGTGAGGGCTGGCTGGGATGCAGAGACCCAGGCTTGACCCCATCTCTGGTCCTCAGGCCAAGCTGGGCCCATCTTTGGGTGAATTCATTTCAGGCTGAACTTTGTGTGAACCTGGGCCCGAGGGGAAGGGAACCCGACAGAGCAAGGCTGATGGAGGCAAGTTCTGAGCAAACCCATCAGCCTGAGTAAATATTGAACAAGTCCATGTGAAGGCTGGGGTTGAAATGGAGCTGTCAGACCAGTGTAAACTGAAAGGATAGGTGAGGCCTCTGAAGAGCAAGGAAACATTTTGTACACTCACTTCTGCAATTGTTCCTTCCACCCGAGCCCTTTGCCCCAGACCTCATTTCACCTGCCTGAGAGGCTAAAGCAACCCTGAAGCTGATCAGCGCTGAAATATCTGTGTTGGTGGAAGCGTATGGCTGAGGGGCAGAGGGGTGAGCAAGGGGACGTCACCTTAGGGTGGCCCTTTCAGTGTAATGAGCCGGGAGTGTTACAGTCGAGGTCAGACAAAACAGCAGATCGGAGGTCCACAACTTAAATCCAGGTGACCTACAGAGCATCAATCGAGAAAAATAAATATGTAGTATATTTGATACAAATACAAGTGAAATACATTGTCTATAAATATATATAATCCAAATAAACACATATATGCCCTGCTCCCAGGATGTAGCCCGACCATGCTGCCGGCACTGTGGGGCAGGGGAAGTCCCTGAGGATGGGGAAGAGCCATTGGGTGTGCAAGCTCTCCTGCTCAGTGGGGATCTGAGGGCAGCTGTACTCACCCAGTGCTTCCCACGGCTGCAGGTCTTTTGGCCGGTTCTCCAGGGATTTTAGTGACACCTAAAAATGTGTTCATGTCAAAATGTTGAGGAAAATTAGCAGGCTTGAAAATCCCTCCTGGTTTACCTGATTTAGGGTGTATCAACCCCCTTGGCAATGTTAGTGTGTAAGCAGGTGCATGGGCACCTTTCTGCCTTGGGGCCACTCACAGAAGATGGATCAAACTCTGTTTTAGTTCTGACTCACTCGCTGGGTGATGAAAACATCTCATCCTCATCCTGCTCTGGTTTTGATGAGAGCTGGGAAAGGCGTGGCCCCTGACTAATTTTTATGTGTGAAACAAGTTTGGAGAAACCCAGAAGGCTTCCTCCCCTCTTCTCCTTCATTTCAAGGCATCAAAGGCTTTTAGGGGCTGGCAATAGCCCATCCCGGCCACAGTAGAGTCACTGAGAGGGAGGTTTTGTCCCCAGAGAGACACCCCCAGGAACGCTTCACACCTTCAGTGCAAAGAGGCTCCAGGAGCAGAGTTAATAGCAGCCAGCAAAGTGGAGTTGAAAGTAAGGAAGTCTTCAGGGTATTATTATTATTATTTTTTAATAGAATGTCCTCTTCTGAGATCAAAAGGGCCTCACATTGTGAGAACAAATGCTTTAGGGAGAAGAGAAACATTTCACACCAAGGGGTAAGGAACAGATGGCCCTGGAGTAGCCGCCACACCAGGCCAGAGTGCTGGGTGTGCTCCTCAGGTCTCTGCTCTGGGAGCAGAGCCAGATGAGAGGGACTCTGGGCATCCCTTCCCCGTCCCCTCCTCCCGCAGAGGGACAACAGCTCCAACACAGCGACTGCCATTAATAATTTAGATGGTTACGTTTCTTTAACTGGGAATTTCCCCTTCCTTTGGGATATTAAAAGAATAAATCTCCATTAAGACGTGGCTTTGTGTGTGAGTGTACAGGGAGACTTGGCTAATTTTCCTGCTCATGAAAAATGCAATACCAGGGACCCACGGACAGACACACATGGAGATATGGGAATATACCACATAATAAATAGCCACGTCGTTGTGTATCATTTATACAAAACAAAGGAGTGTGTGTAAGACCTCATATTTGTGATAAAGCTTGATTATGGTGATAGGACTAAGTCTCAACAGAGACTTCTGCATGCATGTCTGCAGAGACTCGTGTGCCTCTGTCTGTGTAGTCTACGCCGATGTACTGTGGGAAGGAGCATTGCATTCGTGTCCCGTATGGATCCATAGGTACCGGTGCAGGTGCTGAAGTGCCGGTGCCTGCTCTTGATCTGCTTCTGTAGCTGTGGGGCAGACACGGGTGTCCCTCACCACCCCACAGGAGCATCTGTTACCGGCCAAGGGACCCCCAGCCGCGGGTGTCCTGGCGTGGCCTTTCCAGCCGGCTCCTGCTTCACAGCAGTGGGTTTCGGGCTCTTGAGACAAAAGGGAGCGTGAGAAACTTGCAGGGAGAGCAGGGAAGGGGGAAAGATTAGCTGTGTGCGGTGCTAGTTGTTAGAGAAACAGGACTTGGCAGCGAGGAGGGCAAAGGGAATGGGGGTGGGGGGGAACCCCGAGGGGGGTACATATGTAAGGGTCCATCGGCACCGTCTCTGCGGACTCTTCCGGAGAGTCCCTTTGAGTTTCAAATGGGAGCTGGGAGCCTTTGTTGTGCCCGACACACTGACACATCAGTACCCTCCTTTTTGTCCCGGCCTTTCCGCTCTCCCCCGGCTCTTACGGGACCGACCGGCCCGGCGCTGCCCTCCCCACCTGGGAGCGAGCGGGGCTCCGGCCCCTTCCCAGGCGGCGTAGGAGCAGAGTAGGGCCCAGAGGCAGAACCGGGGGCGAAAATCGCCTCGGTGGAAACCCACGAGTTTTCTGAAGCACAACGCCCTGTTCCGATGAGGCAGCTTAAACCGCGCAGGTTCAACAAAACCTTCAACCGCATTGGTTCAACGAATAGATTAAACCAAGCTTACTCACACCCAACAGGTTATAAAGTCAAGCTGGCTGCCTGTGCTTTTTTCTTTTTTTCTCTCCCGATGTTTTGCAAACTGCTAGTGTAACAAAATCCTCTTTTCACCTTCCCCCCCCCCTTTGTTTTTTTTTTTCCTTATCGCTGAGCTAATTGGACACTCAAAAACCTTTCCTTTCGAGCAAGAGAAGTGTATTAGATGGGGGAAGATTGTATCGCCGGGGAAGAGCGATGCTCTGTCGCCCAGGGACCTCCAGAGGAGCCGGGCTGGGGCCGAGCGGGCGCTGCGGGGCAGGGTGCCGGGGCTCGGCTGCGGTTGCAGCAGGTACTTTGCTCATTCCTCGCCCCACTCACGCCCCCACCGAAAAGGTTTGCAAATTTGACGAAGCCAGAACAATAGTTTCTCCTGGCAGCCCCTCTGTTTACTTGTTTAGAAATCCCAGAGGCGTTTCGAGGTAAAAAGGTCAGAGCTATACCCGGGCTCGCTGCCTCCTCCCTCCCCGCCCGGCCCCCGTCCTGGCTCTGCCCCGCCGCGCAGCGCTGCCGGTACCCGTGCCGGGCTGAGTGCTCCCTCCCTCCGCGAACCGGGCTCGTGTGTCACTGATACTCGGAAAACACCTTTTCAGGGGTCGCCTTGGGAACCTAAAGAGAGGAAACCAAATTGACGCTTCGTTTTGGTTTTGAGTTGGATCAGCCTCGCAGAACTGTTCCGTATAAATGAGAAACTCGCTTTGCCCCCACACCGGACCCCAAGTCCCTTCCGGTTAATGTTGCTGCTTCAGTAATGCAGATCTGCTTCCGTGCCGGGATGCTTACACTGAGGATGATGACGATTTTCTGTTCTCATCAGGCCTCCTTGCACTGTGAAATAAGTCCACGTGGGGAGCGCCGCGTTTCTCTCCGGTCCCGTCTGGGCGAATTGCTCTGAACACTCCCGAAGCGGAGGCGAGCGCCGGGCCCGATCCTGCCGATGCCAAGGGGGATGCCGTGGGGTACCCGGAGGAAGCAGGATGGGGTGTTTTGTTTAGGAGCTTTGGCAGCACCCGCAGACCTTTTCCTTCCTCCTCCTCCTCCCTCCAAGCCTGGGCTCCCCCCGCCCCGTGTCGCGCATTTCCCTGGACGGGAGAGATTTCCATTTGGCTTAAAGTCGAGAGGACTTGCATGTGGAAAAAGTAAACTTTATTAGACTGAGGTAGTTTCATTTCGAGATACAGAGCACGGGGAAGGGAGCGGAGGGAAAATGGGAGATTCCGATTAAGAAACCGCTAGTTTTTCTCGATGACGTTTTTCCCTTTAAAACAATCTTTAACAAAAGTTGCCGTGATTTTTAGTTCGTCCTACCCTAAAGTTTCTCCTGAGGAAGGGAAACAATTTAGCCATGTTTAAATAGTGTTTTTATCGGACTCCGATAAGCCTAAGAGGGTGGGGGTACAAGGAACCGTGCTACTTCGCTCCAAGACTTCAGGCTATGAGACGTACAATAAATAGCAGCCAGTGCATCAGTGCCTGGGGGAGCCAAACCCCGCGGCCCCCCCGCAGCCTTGTTCCCTTCCACCTTCACACCTCCTACGACAATGACCGTTGCCCAAAGTACCCCGAGGTCAGCCTTCGCCTCATCGCGTTTTCTCTGCTAGCACAACCCTCCCTCCCCCAGGATCAGTAACAGTCATGGTCGCAGAGCGTGTAGAAAACCCTGTAAAGCGGTAATAGTGCAAAATGGTAGCAGAGGAGTTGCATTTTTTGCTTGGTGTCTGGGTCTTTGCAGAGGCCTTTAGCATCTTGGGCTCCTCAGATCTCATTCCAAAATATACATACAGTAAATAAAAGAGAAACAAAAAAAATATGCCAAACTTTTTTACAACCTCGCGGGGAGGAATAATACATCAAACGTCGGATTCTTGCAGACAAAAGTCGTTGTGCACATTTTTAAAGCGGGAGAAAACTAAATTCGTTTTAAAGTTTCTGTAGTTGAAAGTGCAGTTTCTATAGGGGAGGGAGAAGGGAAAGGGGAGAAACGTCCCTGAGACAAACGCCTATTGCTAAGGATATACGAGGACACGGCTGCTCCTTTGGAGTCCAGTGTTTTACAGAGGGTCTATAAATTAAAAGAGAGAAATGCAAGCGGGAGAGGTGGTATCACACGTGTGGAGACGGCCGGAGCCAAAGGGACTGCTCGGAGGGCGGCGTGCCCTTGCTTCCACGCGTGTGTGCGGACGGGGCTGTGCGTGGGAGGTGCGTGTTCGTGCGTGTGTGTCTGTTGGGGTCTGCAGGGAGCAGCGGCCCCTCGAGGGCAGCCCCGGGCCGATCCCTGTGCCCCTGCGGGGATGCGTTTCAGGAAGACACCGAGCTGGGGGAGGCCTCAGGTGAGGTGCAGTTGGACTGATCCGAGGCTTCACTCGCTTCCTTGGCAGACCTGGAGGCAGCAGCCGGGGCGAGACCTTCCTTTTCCCTCTTTTTCTGCTTCATCCGTCTGTTCTGGAACCAGATTTTGACCTGGGTTTCGTTGAGCTCCAAGGTAGCGGCGATCTCCACCCGCCGGGCCCGGGTGAGGTACTTGTTAAAGTGAAACTCCTTCTCCAGCTCCGTCAGCTGCTTGGTGGTGAAGTTGGTGCGGATGGTGTTGGGCTGGCCCAGCAGTCCGTACTCCGACACTTTAGCTGTTAACGAGCAAACACCAACAAGGCAGGAGCAGCCAGAGTAATTTCCTCGCTGGGACGGGAGGGGGGCTGGGGGTGCGGGCTTTCCACATCCCCCCGCTCCCCTCCTCTCGGGGGCATTTGGTCCCTCCACCGCCCAGAGCTTCGTGCTCCCTCTTGGATTCTCAGCTACCCCTGGCTTCCCAGCCCAGGGATACAACCTGGAGGGACAGACCACCCCGGGCTCTGCAGAGCTGTCCCCATCCCTCTCAACCATTCCCTTCAGTTCCCTGCAAACTGCCATAAGACTTGAACGTGTGTGGGAAGGAGTGGAAAGGGAGGGCGAGGGTGATGATGGGGGGAGGAGGAGGGAAGACTGTGATTTAAGGAAGATTGTGGAGAAGGAAGTTGAACAATAGGCGAGATGGAAGCCACGACTGTGGAAGAAGCAGGAAGCCCGGAGTATTTCCTATTCCGAGCTGGGCTTAAATCGCATTGGGCCTGTGGGAAACTGAGCTCAGGGACCTTCCATCAGATGTGTCTGGAAAAACTCTAGCTGGCTTTGCCTCAGCGCTGAGCTGGTGTTCAAAAAAAAAAAAAAAAAAAAAAGGAAAAAAAAAAAAAGAAAACCCAACCAAAAAACCCAAAGCAAATCAAATCCCCTGGAAGATGAGCCCTGTTAACTTGGGTACAAACCTCGGGGAAGGCAAGGTTTCCTTGCAGGGCTGGGGAACTGCCCCCCGCCTCCCCCCTCCCCCGGATGGGGACCCTCCTCGCCCAGCTCTGCGCTCCCCAAACTCACCTGTCTTGGGCGGGTTCCTCTTCACTTTCATCCAGTCGAAGGTCTGCGTGGAGCTGGCGTTGGGGCACTGCTCGGGGGGGCACGCAGGGTCTTTGTCCTCATTTAAAGAAGACGAGAGGTTGCTGTAAACGCCAGGCAAGTAGCTGGGCTGCTCCTGCCCGTAAAGGTGTTGTTGCTGGTACTGCCCAGCGGTCGCCACCGCCCCGCAGTAGCTCTCTGCTAAGGAGCTGAGGTTGGATCCCGCGTTGGCGGAGTACCCGGCCGCTTGGAAGTACACACCGTCCGCGTCCTGCTGGCCGAGGTAGAGCTGGTGGTGCCCGTAGCCGGGGCTGCAGGTTTGGGCTGGGTACCCGGCGGCTGGGGCAGCGCCCGCGAAGGGGACGGGGCGGCCGGAGGAGGGAGGGTGGTAGCCGGGGCTCTGCTGGGGGAGATGGGCGGCCGCGGCCGCGCTCCCTCCCACGCCAAAGCGCCCGTCTCCGTTAAAAGTGTCACTGGCGGGGCTACCTGAGCAAGAGGGGAAGGAAGGGGAGCTTTGCTCTAAATGGTGGTAGGCGCCCGTCCCACGGTTACAAATTGCATACTCTAAGAAGGAGTTCATCCTAGTATTGTCCATCTGCCACTGATGGAGGAGGGTCAGCCTGTTTTGGGGGGGATTCCGCCTGCCCTACAACCTTTAGATAGTATGTCAAAGCTGTAAAACTTCCTTCCATGCATCGCTGGCCCTCGAACCCCGCAGCCTTCGGCGGGGCCGGGGTGGGGGCAGGGGGAGGCGGCCACGTGGTCCGCCCCCAGCCCAATGAGCGAGGGGCTCCAGAAGTTTGTCACATCTCTGAGCTCATCCATCAAGGGCCTGACATTTGCATGACAAAGGGGTTTCAATCAAACCCTGCCCATCAATCTGATAACAACACGAATACGTCAAAATCTTTCCTCAAAGACTTTAAAAGAGAGGAGGGAGGTGGGGTGCGGGGAGGTGGAGGGGAAGAATTAGAATGATCCACGACTGTTTTAAGTGCTAAAAAGGCCCCCAAGTTATGCGATTAGCCAATCTCAGCAGAACTTCCCCTTGCCCCAACTTAAAAAGAAGGTTTTCCCCAACCCTAGCTCCATGCGAGAAAAAGAAAGATAGAGGGAAAAGACGTAGGGAGGTCTGACTACTCTGTCCCCCTAAGCACAAAAGGATGCTCTTTTCTTCGTTTCGAAACTTTTCCCTAGAAAGTGGCTTGAACGCGTTTGGCGTTTTCTAGGCTGAGTCGTCTAATAAAATCTCCTAAGAAAAATACGCTCCATGTGTTTTAATTTTGCCACACCGGCTTTGTGTCTAGGGCTAGTGAGGGTAAAAGCAAAGTAATTAAATCAATATTCTAATGAGCCGATGAAATAAAGTTAGGAAGACAGAATGTCTTTTGTTGGAGAAATACCATGCCCAGCTTAGCAATTAGAGGAATGGAACTAAAAATGATCCATGTGTCTATCTACATACCTTCCTACCCATCCATTCGCCCATGCACCTACACATTTACTACTGAAAACAGTAAATGTTTTAAGGGTTTTAACCAATTCTGGAACATTAAGATCTGCTTTTCCATGGCAAACCCGGTTTGATCTTGCCCCGAATCTGTTGTCAGCCTGGAGCTTTCCCCTAGCAGAGTCCAGCTGCTGAGTAGGTGGAAAGATGCTGACTTCACGCCGGCCACTCCACTGCTCAGAGAATGGAAACATAGGTAGGCAACATTTATTTACTTGTTAGCAGAAGGGAGACAAGAGCACCCAACAATATGACGCCCACAGTCATTTGTTACTTGTCAGGATATTTACTGGTTATTCAGCCTCTAAGAAGAACCAGGAGGGTTCTTTTTTTTTTTTTTTTTTTTTTTTTTTTTCCCCCCAGGCCAAAAGTTCACTTTGAAAGGCATAAACACATCCTTTACTTGGTAGGTTTGGCTGATGCAACACGTTGGGGTAACATTTGTTAAGAAACTGCAACACAGGCAGCCATGGCATCAACCTTCCTCCTTCCTTTAAACCCCCCGGAGAGAAAACGTGAGGTTTAGCCAATTACAACTCTCGTCCTTCAATAAAAAGAATAAGGAGGAAACTATTTCCAGAGCTGCGTGCCTATTTATTCATTTATTCTGCCGACTTTGCTGATGCTGAGATATTCAAGAAGAAAATCTTTCAGGTTACAAATGTTCTCTGAAACTCACTACCTCCATTTTTGCATAAAACAACTCAAAGTGATTATAAAGATTCAAAGCAACTCTCATGTCATCCCCCTTGCAAGAGAAATCGGTTTCTAATTTGATTCCAGGAGTGCTTTTTATATTATGTTGCACTCGCGTTTAAATGAATGTATTATATTTAAACGATGCTTACAATAGATGATTTATGGGTGTAAAATGAAAAAAGAAAAGGATAGATGTTTATTTCATCCTTGAATCAATTGTTTCATATTGTCTGATAATTTTCCACCGTGATCTCACCCCACTGTTACATTAAGGGGATGCTTTATGTCATTAAAATACAGCTGTCTTCTGGAGTTTCAGAATTAGCTCCAAGAGAGCTCACTGCTGCAGAGATATGGAGGGAAAAGTTTTGCTATAGAACTCTCAGCGAAGGCTCAACCAACGTTTAGACCTGAGGCAGTTCTGCGGTGAAAGCACAGAGTTTCTTTGGTAGATGGAAAAATCAGATAGGACGGGGTCAAAATTTTAGCCACGAAATGCAGCAAATATCCCCACCCGAGCAGGGGGTGAAATGTCGTCCTGGGGCTCCTGAGAGCCACTCCAACCCCAGCTTTTTGGGGAAAGTGAAGAGACTGGTGAGATGAGGACGTGAGAGCGAAGATAGAGCCGAGGAGTGGATTTGCGGAGCTGAGATCACTTTGCCAAAAGCTTTTTTTATCCTTCTGTGGAGGTAGACCGCGAAAGATGGGGTGTTGGAGCCGGTTTCCTCCCAGAGAGGAGCCGCTGCCTTCCCGCTCCTCTCCCTGTCCCCCGGGCACTGCGGGGCCGCTCGCCATCTGCTCCTCTCCGCAGCCTGCTCAGACCCCTCACGTCTTACCTGCTGTGGGAGCCCGGGCAGAAAAACACCGGGCAGATTTCGGGACGGAAGGGGCTGGGTTCCCACCCCCTGCCCGGGGCCGGCATCCCCCCTCCAGGGGTTCTCCCGGGCGTCCCTTCCCCGGAGCTTGCCAGGCTGACGGTCCCGGGCGGGGAGAATGAAGTAGCTGCGCTTCAGCCTACGCTGCCCTCCTGCTCCTGCTTACTTCCCCAAAGTGACATGGTTTTCCCCAAAATGCATGGCTTGTGGCGGCTGCGCGGTATTTTCGAAAGCTATAGCGTCAACGTGCATGCAGGCACACTGGGAATCGCTTGGGAGTCTCTTCCCCAATTTTCCCGCCTAGCCCCTTGCCCTGGATCCGATATCAAATTACTGCTGTTATTATTATTGGTTTTAATTCCCCCTGTGGAGAAGGTGAGAGACCCGGTTTTGGTACAGACCTTCATAACCTGCAGGAGAAAGAAATATCAGAGGCCGGGCGAGCCTAATTCTATCACTTACACGTTTGTTTCTTTGAAACCTCCTTTATGGGGACTTGAGAGAGAGAAGGTGATCAAATAAAAGGGGTAGGTGGAGATTCTCAAATTATGAGAGCTCTGTCCTACACCACCACTCCAAATAGTTACTTAGCCTTTCATTATATTTATTACTTGATTTGCACTTATGTATTGAGGGAGACAGTCATTATTCCTACCCTCTAAACCACAGACGGCACCGTTTGGGGGATGCTGCTCTCTTTCACTCAGCAGGATTAAAATAAAATATCTGGAGATGGATGAGCATAGAGGGCGAGCGGGGAATTTTTAGTTCTTTGATTCCTGGGAGAAGAAACTCTGCTGTCCAGGACCAGGGTCGGCTGGTCCATGGGAGGCTGAGGAAATCACTTCCCTGCCTGCTGGTCCAGGTTTCTCGCACAGCACTGAGTGTGCAGCGCTCCGCACAGAGCTGCTTTTCCCACTCCCCGACAGCTGATGCTGGCCTTAAAGCACTTCGGGAGCTACCGCCCCTAAAACCCGGGCTTTAATTGATGAGCAGATAAGAAATGAGGAGGTCAGCAGCAGCGTACCATCGTTTTTCCGCGGAGCTCTTCGTGGCAGGGAACTTCTCATGCCCACCGAAGGCATCCCGTGCCCTTGGCCCCTCCATCCACCCCGAGGCAGAGGGACGCGGTGTGACAAAACCTGGGGTAGCTCATCGGCTCGCTGTCCCGGGGTGGAAACACACCCACACCCCCTCACTCCTAAAGTAGCAAGATGGGGCTTTTGATCCCCTAGGGAAAACCATGCCTTTTGTTCCAGATCGATGAAGACATCTTATTAAAAAAAAAAACAAACTTTTCTTGGGAGCACTTTCTCCCTTTTAGCGGCATAAAGCGGCTCCGCGAACCTGGGGGCTGCAGCAACCTGGGGCGGGGGCAGATGGAGAGGAGATTTCACCCTTCCCTAAGAGACTGTTGGTTTGCTTTCAAACAAGTCTCCTGACATGGAGGACAGGGCCCTTCTGAAGGCGGTTTTTGGGAACAGCTCTTGTTAGAAATCTTTACCCGAGGAGTTTTCTGTGCAGGCGACACAAAAGGAATGAGGCATTTCCAAAGGCTCCAGAGTGCTCAGTCTTCAGATGCTTCGTTTTGGAGTTAAATATAACTCTCTGCGGAGAAAGTTTGTGTCGTGCGTAAGAAATGTCACTTCTGGCTCCTGGCGGGCTGATTTATAAGGAGCACTGCTGACGCTGGGGGTGCGTGTTTGGCTGCGGACTTCGTTATCACCAAAAAGGACTTGTCCCTAGAAATTGTCAGAGAAATTTATAGCCTCGGCATGTGTCTTGGTTAGATCATAGCTTGCTAAGCTATATTTGGGGCTAAAAACTGAAGAGGGAAAATAAATTAATATATGGAAAAAATGCTTCGGAGTTTGGGAGACCAGAGAAATGCAGAAGGAATCCCCTTCATGAGTTACAAGCACCGGGCTATCTCCGAGCTGCAGAATAAATACGAGACAATTAAGATAAGATATAATAATTCTTATCTGCCGCTCTCGGGAGCAGGGCGGGCGCAGCGCCGGGGACCAGCCGGTCCGTGGCCTCCCCGTGGGGGCCTGGTGGGGTGGGGACGGGCGCTATGACCGGCTCCAGCACGATGTCCTGAGGGTCCCTGGACGGGGACGGTCCCTGGACCGTGAAGGTCCACAGGTGGTCAGCATCCCCCGAAGGGGATGCGAACCTTCTTAGCCAGGGAGAGGAACATGTTTTGTGTTCTCGGTCTCCTGACCAACACTTTTGAGTGGAAGATTTGGGTGAGAAATGCCTCTTTCGATATTTTTTCCTTTTTCAGGGTGGCACAAATCGCACCTCCTCGTGCGCCAAAAGATCAAACTCCTCTTCCGATGGCTCTGGGGAACCTGTCCTGTTTCCTTGTGCATCTCATCGGCTATTTCTATGTGGTCCCCAAGGCAGAGGTGTGTCTGTAAGCCGGGTCGTCTCACTAATGAGGATCATTTAAGCCTTTCTATTCGGTGGGAGTGGAGAGGAGAGGTCTGTATCTGCTGCTCCTGTGTACGGCGGTGCTCTTTCTCGTAGCGGACAGACCCCATGGGCTCCTCATCCCGGCCGAGCCCCGCTCCAGGCGGTCCTTGCTTTCTTCCCCCAGGACTGCTTAGGGACCCCGAGGGACCCTTGCCCAGGCCCGGCTGGGTCGGGGCTCAGGGCCGGGGCTGAACCCGAGGGGTCCCAACCCCCGCCGCGTTTCATTCAGATCCAGCACCTGACAGGCCCGGCGTGGGCCAGCTCCACCTAAACCCGCCCTTTAGTAAGCGCATGAATTTATTAACAGCAGCTTCATCAATGTTGCTAATATTAGTAGGTCGGCGTTATTAATATCAACCAGCGCTAGTTTAAACAGTATCCCGCTGGGGTTGAGAACTAGATTAACCTGGCCGACCTGCAGCGATTCTTAAGATAATTTTTCCGAACCCGGCACTCTATTTTCCCCTTCGATGTACATAAAGAGTTAAAAAAATAACCGGCAAAACTGGGATAAGTGTGGGCGGTGCCAGGATGGCGAGCAGAGGAA
This sequence comes from Astur gentilis, assembly GCF_929443795.1. NCBI lineage: Eukaryota > Metazoa > Chordata > Aves > Accipitriformes > Accipitridae > Astur > Astur gentilis. The sequence continues at coordinate 44,619,795 of NC_064884.1, read as the reverse complement.
GGTCCCCTCTGCCAGCTCCTTCCTTTGACGGTGGTGGAGCATTAGGAACATTCCTCAAGCTCTGGCCACAGAGGACTGGGATGCGGTTAAGTGCTGGAAAAGGATGCTAAAGCTCAGCTGAGAAAACGGTCACTGGAGGGATATTCCCGGAAAGCCGGAGTCTGACACCGGCAGCTCAGGAGGAAGGTCGGGGTGATTCCCCAGGAGAAGTTAACTCTTTCCACCTCACACCCTAAAGGCTCAACTCCTGTCTCGTTGTCTCACCCGCGTTTCCTTCACAGAGGTTTTTCCGCCTTGAGCCTTCCCATGGCTCTAATGGGATCTTGGTTCAACATCTTCAGGCCTTCGAGTAGCTCTTTAGCAAACACATCCCCAGACTAGATCAGCACAAGACAAATATTACTTTAGCATCCCTCCAACACGTGTGAGCGTATCTCATTTGCATATTTCTAGGTTAATAATCGTGAGGCAATTGCCGTGTTTTGACAACGATCAAGAGCTGAATACGCTTAATATGCTTAATATATGCCCTCCAGTTGCACAGAACAGAAGGGCAGGGTTGCAAATATGCATTCCCCATTTGTTTGACATTTTGAAGAAGGTAAAGAATGGCTGAACTAATGGCGAAATCTTACAGTCATTCAATAATTTAGATTTTATTGAATATTCCCCTTCTTTCCTCCGACATTTCAGTCTTGCTAATTAGGACAAATAAGAAGGGGCCTGCTGTTAGCAAGGATAATAACTGGCGAGGTTCCATTTATTAAGTCACTTTCCGTGGGTGTAGAATTGATCTGTGGCTGTGACTGGCATGCTTTCTAGACCTGCAGCAACTTTGAGAAGTCATTATGATCTGCGGAAGGGCCCTTGTTAGAGATTTGTATTGATAAGGTGTCAGGATTTACGTTGGGGGGTTCGTGGGAACCCCTTCCCCACCCCCGTCCCACCCCGGCGCTGCCTCCTCCGTGTGGCGGGGTGGGGTGGGGGGGGAGGCCGCCCCCTCCCAGCCCCGTGGCAAGGGGGGACCCTACAGAGGACGGTGTCCCTTCTTGTCCCCTCCCCTCCGCCTCTCCCTTCCCCTCCTCCCTTCCCCACGGAAAGGGCGTGTGTGTTTGTGGAAATCCGCTGCAAGATCGATTTGCGGAGAGCTATATCTAGGTACACGTATTTTTAAGTTGAATAAGAAGCTCCCTTCTCTGGAGAGGCAAAGGAGATGTGCAGCTCAGTGATCCGAACCAGAAGGACGCGGAGCGGTCCCGGGGACCGGGCAGGGCTGAACCGCCCCCGCCGCGGCGAGCCCGGCTCTGCCGCCCCGGCCCGGGGCTGCCCGGCGGCGCTCGGGGCTCTTGGCGTGGGCCAGCCCCGACCATCTGATTCCCTGCTCCTGCCGTCCCCCAACAAGCCTGTATTCAGGCTTGCGAGGGGGGGGAGGCGAGAGGGGAAATCTGTAAAGCACTGGAACAAATGGCGCTTTGATAGACAACGTCTGGCAGTGCCAACGCTGCCGCTGAGTATGTTCCAGAAGCTGGAGATATTAAATAAACTTAAAGATAATGAATAGCCTTCTGTGGTACTTGGGCTGTGCCTGGGCTTGCTTTCCCCCCCGCATGGCTCTGGGACTTTCAGAGCGGAGAGGAACCGGTGAGAGAGGGCAGCGCGATGCGGGGGGGGATGTGATGACTCCCAGGCTAGGATGCGAAGGCAGCTCCACTGCAGGCAGAGCAAACCCTGCACTAGGCGCTTCCTTTTATTTATGGGAAGGTGTTAAGTATTGTTCACCTCCATATTTTAATTGCAGTCTACTTCGATTTTCAATATAAAGCTACTCCTTCCCGGAGTGAGATGCTAGCAGGTTTGAAACGTCTCTGCTCGTTTGGTAGGAAAAGAGGCTGGCAATATTATTAAGAATAAAAAGGTAGCCGTAAAATCAACCCCCCTTTGTTACAGCGGGAAGAGATAATCCAGATCTGCGAACGGCAATTGCGAAAACATCTGTCGAGGGCTTGCTTTATTTCATTTTATTTCTTTTTACAGCCCGAAGTAGAAAGCGAGCCCTGCTCTGATGCTCTTAATCCGATATAAAATACCGGGCGACCACGCGGAAGTTTCCCGGACTCCACGCTTTCCCCGGGCCACGCCGGGGGTGGGGGGGGAAGGATGGCACAACCCAGGCAAACTCCAGGCACCGAGCAAACCAGACAACGGCCCAGCTCTCTGCGGGGGTGGGGGGGGAAAGACGGCAGCCCCCCGGGATGACACCCCCCCCCCCGAAGACCAGGGCCGGAGGAGCCGGGCGGACGGCCAGGGCTGCGCCTTCCCTTGTCCTAACCCTAAAGAAAGGGGCTGGTGGCAACGCCGCTTGTCATGGCTGCTCCGCTCCTCTCCGCGGCTCCCTGCGCCATTTTAAGGCCGCCTCCGCGGGTCGTCGTGTGTCCCCCCCCCGTGCCTCCTCTCCCCCTCCCGGCCGCTCGCCCCCTGCCCCACGCCGGCCCCCCCCCGCCCTTCCCCGGGCTCGCCTTTTCGCGTTACTTTCGCACAAACCCCGCTTGAACGCCTACCAAATTTCTGCCGTGTCTGAGGAAACACCAATGACTTAGCAAAGACGTAATATGATTTATTTTGGGTGTCACCGCGATTGATTCCTGCGCTGACCCCTTTTCATTCATAAGCCTCCCCACCCCCCTCTGCCTCACCCTCCCTGATATATGAGTTTTGTATTTAAAATTACATGTTGCGAGAAAGCTTTCGTAAAGGGGATCCGCGAGCCGGGACAGAGCAGCACGAGTTGCCGTGGAAGGAGAACACAGATTTGTACGGCCGGGTGGGGGGGGGTCTGGTTTGTACTGCTAAAAAAGAGGAGAGGAAAAAAGAAAGGCCTCTTTTAGGCTAATCTCTTACCCCTCTTTCTTCTATAACATTTATTTCTTGATTAAAATACCGGCCTCCCAGGGTGGATTTTTTGCACTTACACAAAATCCTCCCTTCCCACCTTTTTTTTTTTTTTTTTTTTTTTTTTCCTGTAGTCCGGGACGTTTAAAACACCAATAACTGCGCGGTGGCACGTCTGTATTTTCTGCTGCAAGAGATGAAAGAAGGAGGAGTGGGCTGAAGTCACGAAGCAGCGCTCGTCTTGCCAGGCCGGGCTGTGGGAGAAGGGGGGATCTTCGCCGGGAACTGCGCGGCCCCGCCGCCCCCAACGCGGGCCGCGGAATGTGCGGGGGCTCCGCGGAGCGGCCGCGGCCCCCGGCGCGGCCCCAGTGCCTCTCCGAGCTCTGCCTTTGTGTTGCTTTCCATCCCTTTATCCGGCGATTTCCTTACAGGAGGGATTTTCAGTTGCAAAAATAGAACGGCAAATGTTAAAATTAGAAACAAATGTCCTGCTTTGATTTAGTAAAAAATAAACCAAAATAAATAAAAGCCAAGCTCAAGGAAAATGCAAACAGAATTGGATACAGCAAATATTTCTGACTCCCGAAGCCTCTTGAAATGGTAGTTGGGAGCAATTCCTTTTGTCTCCTCTCTCAAGGCACACGAGGAGATTATTAGGACATCATTACTGCGAAGAAAGGAAGAGGAAGGCGAACGATTTACGCAAAAAATTAACACATTTCCGAACAAAATATGTAGCAAGACACGTTTCTTGGTTTTATAAAGACATTTATTTACTCTATGAAAATAATGTACAATAAATAATTTGCCATTTACTAATAAAGGATTTGAATAAATAGTCTACATCTAAAACTTAAAAAGAGGAAGGAAAATTCCTCTGGTTTTTTTTTTTTATTAATTATTTTATTAAGAAATCTAAAAGTCTCGTTCTGATTCCTGAGAAAGTAAATCCTGAAGGATTTACAAATGTTTTCTCTTGGGGGCTAACATCTCTGATGTGCGTGAGAACTATCGGGTGCTTCCTTTAAAATAAATAAGGAAAAAATAAAACTATAATTAAATACCTGCATTTAGGAAAAACCGGGCTGTTCTTTCCCGTGAGCCTTCTAGAATAAATATTGGGAGGGTGATTCGGGTCCCACAGTGTGAGGAGCTTTAAAAGAAAGTGTCTGGGGAGCGGGATGGGGTGATTGAATGAGAGATGGCTTGGGTTTGGTTTTGGGGGTGCCCCGTAAGGGACACTGGGGGGAGCTGGCGGGGGCTCGGGATGGGGCTGGTGCGCCTGGAAGGGGCAGAAAGGGCGAGGCGGGCGGGGGTCGCTATTGGAAATTTAAATGTTGCAAATCTATAGTACAAAGTGCGCTTGTAAAAAAGTCCAGGTCTTCCTCGGAGAAGTGGACGGGGCTCTCCAGGGAGCCTTGGAGACTGGGGGAAAGCCCCTCCGAGAGCTGCAGGCAGGACTCTGCCGAGAAGATGCTCAGCTCTGGCAACAAAGGCGAGTCCTGGCTCTCGGGGTAGGCACGGTCCGAGGGGCCGGCGGCGGCGCCGGGCTCCCCCGCGGCCGCCCGCTCCGCCCCGGCCGCCGCGAACCGCGGGCTCCCGGGCTCCTCGTTCCCCGGCTTTTCGCTTTGGTAGGGCCCGCTGGGCTCCGGAGCCGGCCCGAAAGCTGGGCTCTCCTCAACCTCCTCCGCGGGGTCGCTGCCCTCGTCCAGGTTGGGGTAGGCGAGATCCCCGTCGGGGGGTTCTTTGTACTGGGTTTGCCTCTTGTGCTTCATCCGGCGGTTCTGGAACCAGACCTTGACTTGCCGCTCGGTGAGGTCGAGCAGAGCCGCGATTTCCACCCGCCGGGGCCTGCAGAGGTATTTGTTGAAGTGAAATTCCTTCTCCAGCTCCAGCAGCTGCGTGTTGGTGTACGCGGTCCGGAGCCTCCTGGAGCCGCTAGTGTCTGCCAGCCCCTGGATGTCTTAAATACATAGAAAACCGCACGTTGCAAAGAGAGGGAGCGGGGGCAAGTGGAGGGTCTGGACCCGTCCCCTCCCTGTTGCGGGCAGGGCAGAGCCGTGCCCCGCACTAACGAGCATGGGGGGGAGAGGGGGGAAGCCTCTACGGGAGAAAATAAATGTTTAATTAAACTCTTTCCACTGTGGAAGAGGGTTGGAAATCACTCTCCGGTCCCCTTGCCCCAAGGAGGAGAAAGGATTTTGCTCCCTGGCCTCTCCCTTTAGAGACCTTCCTTCTCTGCCGCCTTCGCGGGTAAGGGGAATTTCGACCCATTCCTTCTTTTTTTTTTTTTTTTTTTTTTCCTTCCTTTTGCCAGTAGTTCGGGGATGGACTCTGCGGGGCTTTGATTTCATTATTCCTGTATTATCTGGCCAATGAGCTCCGGTGTCCGCCCTTCTCCTGCCCGAGCATTTACCTGAACGGTGCCATTAAAATAACTGAAACAGTGAATTGTGCCTTAAACATTTTGTCCCCGGGGAAGGAGGGTCCCTGGCTAGGGCTGCTGAGCTCCCCGGCCAAGGGGCGCCTCGGAGAGAGGCTATTGCTTTATTGGGGGGCTGGGGGAGGATTTGGGGGTGAATTTATTTTATTTTGCATTGGGAACCTGGCTCTCCCCACCGTGCTGGACACTGAGAATCCTGCTCTCGCTCTTTCCGCCTCCCCATCCTGCTGGTAGCAGCCTCCGCGTTACTCACCCGTCTTCCCCCCCCCCCCGCCCCCCGCTCTCCTCTTGGCTTTTTTTTGGTTTTGGTTGTTTGGTTGGGTTTGGGTTTTTTTCCCTTCTGTAGGCTGTAAAAAAAAATCAGGGCTGGGAGAGAAAGTCAAGCAAATGGAGCTGTGGCTCAGCTGCCAGGTCCCCCCGCTGGAGCTAATAAAGAGCCCGGCTCCCCCGGACCCTTCTCCCTCTTCGCTTTTGCAGAAGTTACAGCAATTTCTTCTTTTATTTGCGGGGGGAGGAGGCAGGAGAAACACACACACGCACACCCCCCCGGGCTGTGTACATTGCTGCGGTGTATTTTATTGCGTGACACAGTTTCGGGGGAGGTGCGGGGCAAAGACTGTTTGGGGAAAGGGGGAGCTGGGGTAGGGCTGCTCTGGGGCGGGGGTGGGGGGATTGTTTATTATTCGGATCCTCTCCGATTTCAGCAAACACCCCCTCACCCCCTCATGATACGAACCTGCAGGAGATCCTGCGGCAGGGACCGGCACCGAGGAAGATGATGGGGGGGAAGAAGAGGAAGAAGAGGATGGAGCCTGGGTAGCTTTCTTGGAGGATTTCTTCTCCTTCATCCAGGGGAATTCCGCTGCCAAGGGGCCGGGCTGTGCCGGAGGCTGGGGCTGGAGCTGGAGCAGGCCATGAGATGCTCTTTTTTGGCTCCTCGGTCTCGCCTGGCTGCTGGAACAAGGATTCAGGCTGAGGACGGTTTGCTCAAAAGGAGGAGGAATTAATGTCGAGTCCTTGATTGATGAAGTTTGAAATGTCTCCAGGACAGCGGGAAGAGACGTCAGGCACTCTGCGAGCGAAGGCTGGCTATTTATAAACCCGATCTCCCTCTCAAATTCAAAATTCATGGCTTTTCCAGGGCCCAGGGTTTAAAAAGCGGGAGGGGGGGAGAGGGAGGAGGAGGGGAAGAGGGAAAAAAATCTGAGGGCCTCAGTTTTTATGGCAGTGATGATGATGGTTCTCGGGCTTTTTATAATTGTTATATTGCTGATAATACAGGCGTATGGGGACCTTGCTCTATTAAACTCGAGACTGGGGCGAAATTGCAGCCAATTCCTGGTCACGTGGCCAGCCCTGGCCAATGGCAGGCGGGGCCTGGTGGCAAACAGAAAGCATTATTTTCTTTAATTGATTAAAAAAAAAAAAAAAAGAGGCGAGAGAAGATCCCCAGAAAAACCTTCTCCCCCCCCCCCCCGCCCACCGTCATCCCTCCTCGGCCGGCCGGCTCTGCCGGGGCTGCGGGGGCTGCAGGCAGGGAGCCCCTGCCTGCGCTGCCTGCTCTGCCTGGTGCTGCCTGGTGCTGCCTGTCCTGCCTGTACCGGGCAGCTCCGGACTCCCTTGCTGAGCTCCCGAGAGTTTATACCTCCGACGGGGGTAGGTAGCCAGGCGTGGGAAAAGGAGCTTTGCCCCCTCCCCGCCCCGAGGTGCCCGCTTGCAGCCAGGGAAATGCAGCCTAAACCGCAGGCGAGCTGGGATCTGGGGTTTGTTAACCGAGGCCAGGGCTGCCTGGGTGTATTTGCGTATCATATATATGTTGCAGAACTTGGAAAGTTCAAGCCAGCAGGAGGGTTTGGTCTGGAGGTTTGTGTCTGAGTCTGGATATGAGCACTTAGGAAATCAAGTGAGCTTTCAAGTCAAGTACAGTTAGACTGGTCTGATTTACCTGGTTAAATTACTTTTAAAGGAAGAGCATAATACTTCTGCTTCTAAAGCCAGACTTAATGGGCCCTTTGCACTTTCCTTAAAGGCCAAACTTGTTTTAAGGTCACGGATATCTTTGAAATCACATCTTTTTCCTTCCCATCTTTTTTCCCCTTTTCCCCCCACCGCCAATAAACAGCGCCACTTCCAGAGTTTACAAAATAAATAAATAAAATGAAAAGTCATTTCCCAGGAAGATTTGTTTTTTTCCTTTTAAAGTGCCTGGGTCCACACAAACCGAACAGAAGAGAGAAACGATCAATCTTTTTCTCGAAAGACTTTTGACAGCTCGGCCTAACTCACTCAGCAAAGAAATTAAACTTTTGCTAAGGAGTTACTTAAATCAGGAAAGATTTAAAAGGTTTAAACCAAGGGCCTGAATTCAGGAAGTCTCGAAAGTAAAAATTTCAGGGGAAAAGAAAAAATAAGCTGCCCACTGCAGAATGGAAATGTGGCTGGTTTGTAGTTTGTTTGTTCAAGCTCCATTTCTCCCATTTTGCAGCAGAGAGGGACTGGCAGGCTGCATTCACGCAGGGAGAAGCCTAGAAACTTTTGTCAGTTCAAGCATCTGTGTGGGTGGTAAGGGTTTCTGAGAAACACATAATAAATCTAAAGCTGAAGCTGAGGCTGAAGCACATTTTAGCAAAGGGGTGAAGAAAATAAAAAAGCATTTACAAAATGCAGCTTAATTGAAGGGAGAATTTCCCTAAATATTTCTTATCTCTGGATGCACTTATTGTAATCAGCATAGACCTACTCGATCTTGGCAGATCAGGACTGATGTAAAATTAATAGTTAAATTTCTGATAATTTCTTGCTTGTTTGGATTACGGTGGCATTTTGGGGGCCTCGGGCTTTGTCATGAGGCTGCCGGTTTCTCCTTTTTGAGGGACAGTGTGGTTCACTGGGGAGCTGGGATGCAGAGAAAGAGTTTGGGATGTGAAAGGAAACTTCCCAGCCTCTCCCAACTGTTCTCGCTGCTTTTGCTAACACTAAAGTTGCAAGGGAGAAAAAAAAAAAAAAGAAAAAAAGAACCTCTTGGGGAAAGAGGGATTTTTCCCACGCACCGGGCAGAGGCACAACAAAAAAAAATCTCCCTACTCAAGGGGAAAGGCATCACCTTATATGAATAAATTCACAGAGTTAGTGAACGATAGAGAAATGCAATAATTGTAAGACAAACCCAGGCCTGCTGCTTTAATGCAGCGGTGCAAATTAAACTGTGGATGTGAGGAGTTGTGGGAGAGGCAGCCCATCCAGAAACAGAGGTGGCACGCTCTGAGCCTCGGAACTGGCTTCTTTTTCCCGATTTTAACTAGTTTCTGGGAATCCCTGACACAACATGGCGACCAGGATGTGAGATGGAAAAATATATTCAATGGGAGGGAGGGGGGAAGCCAACAACAAACCCAAGCCCAACCCAAGCTCTTGTTCTTTGAGCCGATCCCAATCAGAGCCTGCACGCTTTTATGCTTTTAAATTATAGTATCCCCAAATGGTAAATTGCTCTCTGCATGGACGGGCATAACCCAGCCCCAGTCCTGGGGAGAAAAACAAGCCCTGTCTTTCTGTTATACCGTTATTTATTATTGCGCGAAGGTTATAATTATTAACCTGGAACTTCATTTATTAAGAGAGATCAGAGATGGAAGGAAGCATGAGATCATTTCTCATGTAAAGCTTTCTCCACTCGACCTTTTTATATGTGTGGGTTTATCCAGGCACCTATGGATGTCCCTGGCTGTGCACACAGGTGTATAAAATATGGACAAACACACACACTCTCCCTGTTTCTACAGCCCAGCCCTTTTTTCGTTACCTTTTACAGCCTTTTCACCCTTTTCTCTCGGCAGCAATCAAAATCCCCCTCTCCTTTCCTCCAGAGGGGACCTTCCCCTCTTCATCAGCCACAGAAATGGAGCATTTCGAGCCTGACAAGCAGTTCACCCCCTCTCCAGAACCATAAAACTTTTATTGGTCCTCTCTGCTTTAATATAAGTTTTCTTAGGGCTTTAGAGCATAAAAGGCAAATTATTCACGGTATTATCCCATCTGCTTTTGCTGCTGGCAAAGGGTTATTCTCCCTTTTGCTTGCACTGAGAACATAACCTTGGGTGGCGGCTTTTTCCCCCTTTTCATGACGATTTTAGATGCGTGTGTTAGACTGAGGGGGTGTAGGTGTGTGTATGTCTGTGTGCATGCGTGTGCACATGGATGCGTGTACATGTGTGTGCCTGTGTGTACACGTGTGTGCGTGTATTTTAATAATAATTAATTATAACAGGTAATTTAATTTCTCTTCAGTTTTAAGATCCCCGCACGGAAACTCTGAGCCCTTTTTTTTTTTTTTTTTTTTTTTGGTGATTAATCCTTTTCCTTTGTTTTCATTTGCGGCCCAATGGCAGCCCGGCCCCGGCCCCACGTGACCCCCCTTTGTGGCCGCGGCCGCGGGCCGGGCCGCGCAGGGGGCGCGCAGGGGGCGCGCAGGGAGCGCGCAGGGGGCGGCAAAACCGCTCTTGGCCCGAACCCCCGGGGTCTCACCCCAGAAGGGGCCGCGGACATGAATCCCGCTGTGCGGAGCGTGGAAGGTTTCGAGCGGTCCCTTTCCTGCGTTCTTTTCACTGTTTTTACTCACACGTGATTTATTTTTGCCTTTAAATCCGACTGATAGGACAAGATAAAATTGATAACAGAAAGTTTATTCAAGAATTGTTCGACAGACAACCCTTAAGCAAGGAAATAAAATAACTACTATAAGAACAAAGAAAGATCTCCAAAGAGGAGGGGTGAGGTGGGAGGGAGGGATTAGCTATAGTTCTCCTAATTCAGGACTATACAATTACAGTCTGGTTCTGCTCTCATGCCTCCAGTAGAACTAATTACATTATTCATAAGTACGAAGGTAACATAAAACTACTGGTCTTTCTAAATTACAATAACTAAAATAAGCTTGTTGTACAATGACAAGGAAACACAATGTCCTTTATAACAAGTAAATACTAAAAAAGTACAATTTGATTCTTTTTTCCTCATATAAATACATAATATTGGGGATAAATAATACAAAAAAAGGAAAATATTTTAAACTGGCTATAACCAATAAATATATATGAATGTTCACCAGAACACACACCTATTGAAGGGCATCTCGACTGAGTTGGACGAAAGCCCTTCAAAGTTGTTTTTATACCCATTATATGTAAACTCTAAGTGCAACAAAGATGTCCAGACAAGAAAGCATTAGCAAATACTAGAGATCCATTCACTTCTGCTTCGATTGGAGGACATTCCGTTTGTTCAAATATACCCTGTTTTCACGTAAGGTCAAGAGAAGAGGAGGAAAGAAGCGTAGGACTTCTAAGTCTTAAGATTGCTTTTTTGTTAATGAACCCTAAGAAAAATACCCCCAAAACAAAAAACCCCAACACTGTCGAATGGAGACTTCATGTCATCAGAGGCAAAGGTGGGAAAATATTCAGACCTGTCAACTCTTTCTTCCTCTCTTTGGACTGCTGTTATTGTTGGTGGGGGGGGTTAGGCATTTCAAAACCTTTTTTCCCGAACCTTTTGCAATTCTTAGACCTCTCTTATTCTAATTTTTTAAGTATTATTATTATTATTTTTGAGAGGGGAGGCAGGGACCGGAGGGGAAGAGCGTGAATCCCACATGTTGGCAGGTATGTATATTTGCAGTTTATGTGGGGACTGGTGGGAAGTTACTCAGCAAAAAAGGATGCGCTTCCTCTGAAGGCTGGAAAGGAAAGCGTGAGGTTCCTCTTGAGAAGGAGTTGGAGAGGAGGATAGTTTTCTTGCAAATCTCTTTTGATTGCATATGTATACACGTGTGCATGTTTACGCAGATGCAGAGACACCAAATGTAAAGACTTGGCTGGCTGAATATTCTCCTTTCCAGTGTCCGAGAATTATCAGTGACAATCTGTACTTGGTTTGGAAATGAAGGACGTTGCTGCTTAAAATCTGCTAGATTCCCACAAAACTACCCCAAACCCATTTCAGAAGCATTTGTGTTGAAACACAGGAGGTATATCTCTTCAGAGAGAGAGCTGCTTTTGGCAGTAAATACTGAAATGGTTGGAAATTGTGCCTAATAAAACCTGGAAACAATAATAGCAAGCACAACAACCTGGTAGAAATTGCCCTGTCAAAGAAAGAAAGAAAATAGCTCAACACAAATGTTCCTGAAGCCGATCCTGCCCTCTTCCCCTCTCCCATGCCCCGTGGCGGGATCCCATCCGCTTTGCCTGAGCCTGTCCCTGCTGCCTATCACAGGTGGGTCAGCTTGGGCGCCTCTTGGATTCTGCCCTGAGAAGAACCGTGGTGCGTGGAAAGGTCTGTGTAGGTGGGGTGGGTCTCGCATGGTCCATGGTGCTGGCTCGCGGGCATCTGCGGAGGCCCATTGTAGTCCATGTTGGCAGCCTGGTGATGTGGCAGGTGATTGAGGCCATAAAGGGATGGGCCAGAGGTGGGCATAGAATCCACATAGTTACCTCCAACATAGACGGGGCTTCCCTGCATACTGGGAGTCCCATAGGCCACCCCATTCCCTTGTAAGACGTGGGGGTCGTACTCGGGGGCTGTGTTGGCGTATTTCTGTTGGGAGGGACAGCCTTTGATGGGGTTTTGGTAGTTAGTTGACATGGCATAGGCATTTTGGTGGGGTTTATTGAAGGAAGGCGGCGAGGGGGCATCATAGTTACTGCTCATGGTGTGCAAGGCGTTCATAAATCCAGCGGAGGATTGCATGGGCTGGGGAGGGCTGCCAGTGGGGGACGGCCCTCCAGAAGAAGACCCCATGCCTTTCGACTTCTGGTCTTTCTTATACTTCATCCTCCTGTTCTGGAACCAGATCTTGATCTGCCTCTCGCTGAGGTTCAGCAGGTTGGCCATCTCCACGCGGCGGGGCCTGCACAGGTAGCGGTTGAAGTGGAATTCCTTCTCCAGCTCCACCAGCTGAGCGCTGGTGTAGGCTGTGCGGGCTCTCTTGGAGGCCGAGGAGCCTGGAGGGCTTTTCTCGCCGCTGCAGGTTTCTGCTGGCCGCGAAATGAAATAAAAGATAATTACTTACATGCAGAAATTGAATGCATCGTTTCTTAATAAATCCTGGAACAGGCACAAGAGTTCGACCCCCCCTTCCCTCACCCCTTTGCATTAGCCTGCACTCCATAATCATGTCATTTATTAAGAGTTCTGTTCTCCAAAGCTGCCCCTGGTTTATGAAAATTTGATCATGTCATGTAGAAAAGGATTCCAGGGCCATTTATTTAGGAGTCGATTATTTCCAACAGATAATTTTGAGAAAATAATATTTGGCAGGGGGGCAGTCACGGCAAAGCCAATTAATACTAGCACGGGTCAGTGTTGGGAGGTATTTTGTTTGCTGAGATACCAATGCGCACACACACATCTTGTGTATGTCTTGTATGTGTGTAACACAAATATTTGCATGTACATTGTTACAAGACCAAATAGCATTTGTACCTACCTTTTTGTGAGAGAAACATGTGTATAACCAATAAATTATATTAATGTAGCGTGAAGTGTGTGCTGCAAAGTTTATATGAATATATTTGTCAAAACAGTGATATTTCCATACTGATTTTTTTCCTGATCGTGTTAGAGATGTGTGTGTATGCATGCAAGAATATGCATGTGTTTATGCGTATGCTCTATATATGCACACATGCACTCGGAGCACCATGTTTACTGCTGTGTGTGGAGGCAGGGAGGTGGGATGAGAGCAAGCACTCTGCTTTAGAATCGCTAGGTTGAGCAGTGGGTGTACATTTTCATGTATCTGTATCTACGCAGTCAGACATCGGCTGTGTACAACTGCCTGGTTGTATTTCCCTGTGGTGCTCTGGATATGCTTAAAATGAACCGAGCGTGCACAGTCAGTGCTGCAGGATGGGCCAAGGCTCGCTTGGCCTGGCCGGGGCATGCGGCTGGCAGTCTTGGGATCATGCCCAGCACCAGGATCCTCGTTGGATCCTTGCTGGATCCTCATTACATCCTCTTCCTCTCTCCCTTCCCTCCAAACAAAACCACTCTGGCTTCGTTACCTCGCTGTTTAGGCAAGCGGACGGTTACAAAAGCAGAACAGTGTACCTGTGCTAGGGGAGCTGTTTTTCTGTTTGGAGTTTTGCCTCGATTCTTTCATCCAGGGGAAAATCTGCTTGGTGAGACTGGCGTTTGCACTGAGGTTGGCTTTGCTGGGGGCAGTTTTACTGCTGCCCGACTGGTTATTGCTGTTGCTACTGGTACTGTTGGTGGCAGGGTTTGAGGGCGGTGAGACGGGGGGAGGCGGATGGTGCTCCTGGGGCAAACTTGGACGCATGCAGCTCCCATTCAGGTCTTTACTTTTTGCGTGTGGGGTTGTGTTGCCAAGAGACTGGAGGGAGCAGGCGGACCTCTGGTAGTCGTTCTCCACGTGAGAGGCCGGCTGGAAGGACTGCTGGGGACCCTCGTAGCCAAACCCATTGGCACTCCCGTAGGAGTAACCCCCAAAGAGCGTGGAGCTGTCGTAGTACGTTGTCTTCTGCATCTCTGGGACTCCCCAAAATGATTTTTCTGGCTACCAGGGTCTTGACACCCCTATGGCAGAACATTGGCACCCCAAGGCCACGTGACAGGCCGTTTCCAGCTGTCTATTGGAAGCTGACCTGAAAGGTTAGGAGAAAACACACAATAATAGTACCCGGCCTATGAATCCATCTTGGGGCCTGAAAGGCCCATGACATGAATAGGGTCCTGCAGAACAGGGCGAACAGATGCTTTGAGCAGATTTTGTCCTGTGTGCAGCCTAAGGAGGCTCAACAAATGTTACGGTGCAAAAGTGTTGAGCTGGTTTTGGGGGGTAGTTTTCCTGGTTGGTTGGTTGGTTGCACCTCTTTTTCCCTTAGAGGATAGCACCCAGGATGTATAACTACACAGAGGCTCTATAAGTACACGTGGTTTCATCTGTATACATCTATTTACTTGTGTGTTTATCTATATGCATATATACACACACTCACGCATAGACATATACACCCATATAAATGTGTATATACATGTACGTGTGTGTGTGTGTTGTGCGCATGTATACAAATCCATGTCCAGATAACACACACATTAATGTAAATATAAGAATACAGAATGGATAATTACTAGCTACAAGCATGAAAGGAATGAAAATCTTGCTTTCTTATCCCTGACCTATTCAAATCAGCCATTCACACACGTAAAAAACAGCAAGACATTATAGCACCAGAAATTCAAAGTCTGCTGAGTTTATTGTAGGGCCTCTGTCCGGTATATTTGGTTTTAAACTGAAAACAGCAAATAGTCAACATGTTTTATCCAGGTAACGGTGTCCTGACACAGTTGGCTTAATTTGCTGTTTACACAGGGGCTCATAATGTCTTTGGAATTCAGTGCAAATATTTTAAGCAGATTTAAGCAGGGGCATGAATTCAAGAATGTGTTTCCTTTGGCCTGTTCGTTAGTCTCTCCCTCTCTGGTAGCACAGGTTGTATTTAGAAAACATACCCCTTCATTGCCTGCTCTGCTTTGTAGTCACCGGTCCTGAATCTGGAACTACCATTGGCAAGATGTGATTCCAAAACCAGTTTAATTGCTGTTGGTTGGTTTTTTTTTTTTCCCCTTTGGAAAACAAACGCATCACCAGGCCATTTGCTCTTAACTTTCTAGCCCTTTGATTTTTCATCGTTCCTCCCTCCCTCAATCTAAGCTCAAAAAGTCTAAACACCCAGTCCAAAGCCTCAAATTACAAAATGAAACCTTCCTTTTTTCTTTCTTTCTCTGACCTTTTTATTTTTCATCTCTTTCTTTCCCTTTCTCTTTCTTTACTCAAAGCTTAAACTTTCTCCACTAAAAAGACAGAGTAGAAATACCCTTAGAAATATGAAAACTATCTTGACCTGAAAATAATCTGATGTGTGAGGATCAATCAAACAGCACACATATTTTAAAAAGGCAGAGACTTCTCTCTGCAGCTCAGAGTTTGCGAGGAGCCACTGTGCATTTTGTTTTGAAATTGATATCCATTGTATATTTAATTGTATCTCTTGTATACTTAATTTTATCTGGTGTCTTTCATTCTCTAAAATAAAATAAAATAAACTTTGTAGAGATAAAGTCTAATGTGATATTTCTAAGTACCGGGGTTTAGCAAAAGCCACAGCTCGACAATAAATAACATCTTTTTTTCCCTTCCCTGGCTGCTGTATTCTTATGTCATGTCATATGAAACCTCCATATACTTCTAACACAGCCTCAGACAACATGTCCACGAAGGGACTGCTTTGCTTTTTTACACTGATTAAATCCTTTATGCATTCCCAAATCTGTATTGTATCTTCCACGGAGATGTATTATTGTCTACAGAGAGGATGATATCCTTGCTGGGAGTTATTCTCATTCGGTTTCCTCCCCATGATAAATATGTCTTATTAAAAAGTAGACTCCACTACCCGAGCTGAGAAGCTGTGAATTAATTAACAAAGAGCAGCGCCTTTATTATGAATAGGTTTGCTGAAAATATCTACGAGGGCAGATGTGGGAATTTCTCCAAGGCCTTCCTGTCTGGTATAGGTTTCTTAAAAAAAAAAACCCAAACCAACAAAACAAACCCAAACCAGAAGCGAGCGCAGAGGCTCAGCTAAAGCAGCTAAAAATAACAGTGACGATTTTTTTTTTTAAATGTCCATAAAATAAATTTACAATCCCCTTCGCCCAAAAGCTCGCTCGCTTGTGGCTTCCACAGAAGATTTGCTTTGTACCTCATCTCTCAGCGCCTCACAAATGCCGCTCATTTATCTTCGCCGAGGACGGCCGCAATCCTAATTATTTACTCCAAGGAATTGCTTAAAAAAAAAAAAATCTCAGGCAGAATAATAAATATTCGATTATCTCCTGTTCCAATTAAACCCGGGCAGGATCTGCGCTGGGTGTTTCATCATGCTCCAAGTTTCACTTTGTGAGCGGTAACATTTAACCACAAACTCTTTGCCTGCAACTTTTGAGTGCGAGGATTTAGAGACATTTAAAAAAAAAAAAAAATCAGGGGAAGGTGCGAGAGGGAAAGGGCTGTGGGGAGGAGGATGCTCGGGAAAAAAAATCAGGCACTCGGGGGAAAAAGATAAAAGAAATCTAAGGCAGAGGTATTCTCCTGTAAAGCCATCCCCTCCATGTTGGAAATCCTAAATTCACAACCTGACTGTGTTTATGAAGAAGAGCAGCGCCTTTCCCCTCCCCCCGCCCCCTCCTAAGGTATATTTCCCAGAGCCAGCGAAAACAGGCATAGCCCCGCTTTTAATTTAAATTATTATTAATAATAAATATTCTAAACATGCCCTTAACAATAGGTCGGCTGCTCAGAAAGAGCTCAAATCCCAGCGACTGCCTTGCCGTGGATATGCCTGGAAAATAGAGACACATTCCTAAAATTTCCCTCTTCCCTCCCCCCACAACCGAGCTTCACCCCAACCAGAACTCCCCAGTTGTAAAGCAGGGGGGAAAAAAAGGGCCCTGGATGAGGGCTGCAAAAGAGTCTCTGCGTGGAAGGAAGCTTAAAGCTTGTGAACTCTTCTTGAACCGAGATTGGAGTCATATGGTCATAAATCATTGGGACATATACTCCGCCATTCACAAAGTGATAGCCTATTTGAGTCCGGCTTACCTTAGTCTCTGACGAGCAAAGCACAGGCAGACATAATATATTTTCACATCCAGCATCCACGCAATCAATAAGCAAGGAATGACCCCCTTCCTTTAAAAACGTTAAAGGAATATACGAGAGAGAGGAAAAAAATCCAGCATATGCATGTATATATGTATAAAAAAAAAGCCAAAACAGAGGGGGAGGGGGCTCAGCCAGTGGAGCTTTCGGTTACGGCAGCTCAAATTGTCTCTCTGTCTCCGTTTGGGAAGAGGAAAAAAAAAAAAAAAAATCAAGATGCTTTCCAGCTTCCAAGATGTGCAGAAAAGCTGAGGGCTTTGAATGGACAAACCCTGAGATTCTAGTTGCCCTATAGACTGGTACGCGCTGCTCACTGATAACAATGGCCTCTGCTTTACCACAGCAAAGGGGAAGAAGGGAAAGGAGAAGGGAAAAAAAAAAAAGAAAGAAAGAAAAGCTGAACACAACACCCCCCCCCCCCCTTTTAACTATGCAATGCTTGGCTGGGATTAAAATAATAACGAAAAGAATCCAGGCTACGGGGGGGTGGGGGGGTAGGCGAGAGGGGGAATAAAGCGGAGGGGATATTTAAAAATAAAGATTTGGTTTGGATTGCCGGGCAAAGCCAACGAGCCTCCCAAACAGCGTCACTAGTGAAAAATTATGCTAATTGCAGACGTGGTGGACAGAGGCCTAGGCAGAAAGATAGCAAAGCTTGCCTTTGATTCACGTGTTTAACAATTAGGTGTCAATTTATGCTAATAAACCGTTTCAACATAGTCATAGTCTCCCCCCCTCCCCTTCCGCGGCGGCAATCACGGCTCTTTCAATAGCTGATGCTTTTCCTTCCCCCGGCCCTTCGGCTGCGTTTGGCTCCTCGCAGACCCCCCCCTCATAGGAAACCCACTTTTCTGGGGCCCGGGGGGGGTACGGGAGCCGCCGACCCCCGTGTTTGCAAGGCTGGAGGGGAGGAGGTGGGGGGGAGGAATCTCTTGTGTTGGTGGAACTCCGCAGCCCCGCGTAACTTCGGCGTTAAGTTTGTGCGTCCCAACGTCTGGGGGCTCCTCTGGCTCCTCGGCCTCCGCCGGGGAGTAGGTGAGGGGTTTTTTTTGGGGGGGGGGGATCCAGGGAGCAAATCACCCCCGGGGGAGGCCAAGGCAGCGAGGTGTTGAACAATAAAGATGATTATTATTGCTATTATTAATAACGCCGTTATTGCTATGCAAGGCGCTGCTGCTGTCGCCACGGGAGATTTATGCCTTTCCCCGCTCCCACACGGCTGCCGAAAGCAGAAACTCGCCAAGATGCGTTTTAGGGAAAGTCCGTGACGAGGAGGGGCTGGCGAGTGGGAGGAAGGCAGGGCAAGGAATTTAGGTGTCTGCACTTTTTTTTTTTTTTTTAAAGTGCTACTTTTGTTTCACATCGCAATTATCTTCCCTCCTTTAATTCTGGCGCTCTCTCCTTTGGGTTAAGTGCTGACGGGGGGGAATTTACGTTTAGCAAAGCAAGGAAAAGAGGGACCACAAAGGCTCTTTGGACTTCGCTGGGAAGGTATGACCCGTCGGGGGGTTTGCATCGCCCTTTTTTTTTTTTTTTTTTCCTGTGTGCACCTTTAGGCTGATAACTCTGGAAAGAAAAAGAAGGGTTTCCGAGTAAACATTTGACTTTTGAGAGGACTTACTCTGGGTTGGACAGCCAAGGTTTTCTAGGTGATGGATAAACTCTTATCCCAAGGACTACGGTGTTTCCAGCTATTGTTCTGGCTGCAGCGTTCAGATCCCAGACGTGAGGGTTTCGACCAGGGGATACCATTATTGCCATTATTTCCCCCCCCCCCCCCCATCTGACTTTTTATGAACTGCTCCAACATAAATCTTCTGCTACAAGATAGTTCCTATTTTGGAGCCCCGGCGTTGAAATTCCAGGGAAGGAAAGAGGAAAACCAGTCGTGGACTATTTAAAGACTTCTCTGTAGGTGAAGTACTCTATAGGTTTCTCAATGTGGATCTCCACTGACTTATTTGGAGTACCTAGGCAATCAGAAGTACCTCGGATTCTGCAAGTAACTCCTCTGAAGTACAAAATTTTGTTTTAACCTTAACTGGCAGCCGAAAAAAACCCTGTTAAGAAGGTCATTGCACGTTTATGTTGAGCTCCTGTAAGTAGTTTTTTTAGGCTCCCTGTCTATTGCCATCTTTGCTTTGGTTGCAGCTTATTTTTCTTTAAAATATAACTCCCGCGCACTCGTCACGAAATCAGCAGCAAATGTTGCAATCTGACTGGATTTCCCTTCAAAGGGAGTACAGGAAATATCTTCCATTTAAAACACTCCCTCAAAGTTACGGCCATAAATCACAAAGTTTAAAGACAAGCCAGTAGCAAAATGAAAATACTCAGCTGAAATCTAGGGCAGCCGTGCTTATTCTGGGGTTGGGGGGGGCTGGGGGGAAGTCACGTTGGGTGACTTTAGAGAAGGAATGGCTTCCAAGCCTGATGCAGAGGGAGATACGGAGACACAGACAGACAGGGGACCAGGTAGGATATTCAGCAAAACTCACCAATTCTCGGATGTCTGGTCCAGCAAATACGAGGCAGCAGTGGACTTTGAGAAAGGAGAAGAACTGGGGGGGGAAAAAAGGGGGGGAAAAGTATGAAACTTCGGTTAGAAAAGCGTGGGCAAGGGGATTCATCATAGGGAGAAACCTTTGGGTGGAAACGGGGAGAAGACAGGCTCTAATGAACAAAAGCCCCAGCATTTCCTCTGAGATTATCTCCCACCCAAGCGACCACAGCATTTCCAGGGATTGCACTGGTCTCCATCCATTGATAACCCAATATTCTCATCAGAGACGGTGGACACCAGGTTTATTTCTGTAACTCTGATGCGATCCCCTGTCTCCCCAGTGTTTCTTTCCACTTTCCCCCGTGGAAACCCCACGGAGAGGGAAATGCTTCGCCCATTCTGGGGTTCTCGTTAGTGATGGCAACGGTTTGGCGTGGACCGGGGGCGGTTTGTCCACGGCTGCTAGTGAACTCGGAATGTAATTTAAAATATATATACATATCGGGAAGGGTTTTGGCTAAATTCTGGCCGTAATTTCGAGATAAATGAGTTTAAGTTGTTAAATATATGTAGATAATTAGCTCTGGGTTCAACGACAGGATAACAGTAGGGAAAATACGAGGCCGTTTTCCTGCAAGGCAGAAAAGCCTTAAGGGTTCAGAATATGTTTTTTTCGTGTTTCTCCAATGTGGTCGGAAGATCGCCACGAAGAGGGGGAGGACGGAGATGCTTTACACCGTTCACACAGGAGTGATTTGGTATCAGAATTAACGGTTTCGAGCCGTAAACATTTTTAAAGCCACGCCGAGATTTATCACCGCAACTTTGGCACGAAGGACTCAGAAAGGGAGAAAGAAGGGGAGAAAGAAAAAGCAATCTCATTTAAAAATATTTTCGTTTTGGGAAACATTCAGTCGCTTTAATAATCCTGTTTCCGTTCTGTATGTTGATGTTATTAATCTCAAATAAAAATGTTCCCCTCACACCCCTACTCTGCTTGTGACAACATCCCCGAGTCCATAAATCACCCGCGGATGCTTCGTGACCTTCTCTAGTCGGCGGCCTATAGCTGTATTTTTTATTAGTATTATTATTACATGCGTGCACACTTTAATACACAGCTTTGGCAATATTCCACTTACATCACAGCCTTCCTCGGTTAACTAGGGCTTTTCAGTTCCCTCTGTAGAGTACACACAGAGACTTGTAAAGAGGGAAAGAGAAGAAAAAAAAAAAAAAGAAAAAAAAAGAAACCACCCTTTCTGCGCTGTGAGCTCAGCAAACGCAGGCTGAGTCTCGGCAAGTTCCTCCCACGCCGGGCCCGGGGAGGAAGGGGAGAAGTGGGCAGCCCGAGAGGTGGTGGAGAAAAGAGGGAAAATCGCATTTATTTGGAGTGGATGCAGGAGGGAGGAGGAGAAAAAAAAAAAAGAAACAAACAAACAAGCAAAAAGAAGCTGGCATAAATAACTGCTCCAGCAAGGAGGGTGAGGGGGGGTGGTGTTTGTTTTTCTTTGTTTTTAATTTATTCCCTCGCAGTACAGGCAGAAGAGGGATGAAGCAAGGTTTTCCCCCCCCTCGCCCCCCTCCCCGTTCTTTGTTTTGATTTGGGGTTGTGGGTTTTTTTGCTGTATTTGACTTGTATTAATTTTTCTCCTAGAGGCGGTGCGGGGCCAGCCCGGCCCCTGCTCGTCCCGCACCCTCCAGTGGGCTCATGCCCCCCCCGGGGCAGGGCAGGGAGCCGCGCAGCACCCACGGCGTCTTCCCGCGGGGCTGCTCACCCTCCCTTGGCTCAGTTTTGGGGTTTTTTTTTGTCTAAAGGGAAGGAGTTTAGGTTTTCCCACTCCGCAAACAGAGAGCTCGAGGGAGGGGAGAGCTCGGAGGAGGAGGGGAGAGTTATGGAGGGTCCAGGACCTCCTGAAACCCCAAACAGAAGCCAGCTCGGATAAGAAATCAAAATGAAACTGAGTGAGCAGTGGGTTTGCCTTGACAGATTAGACCTTTTTCTCCCCCTGACCTTTGCTTAGAAGAGCAATAACTCACCAGGTTAATGATCAATCAGCGGAAGTGCTTTGGAATTGTCTCCAAAAAAAAAAAAAAAAAAAAAAAACCCAAAAAAAAAAAAACCACCGGGTGGACACACAACTCCCAGGCTACTGCCGGGTCTGGGTCCTCCCGACCCCCGCAGAACCCCTCTCCCATGGGTCCCACTGTCGCCAAAATCTTCTCCTCGCCCCAGTGGGGGGTGAGGTGCGACTGGGGGGGGGAGGAGGATGGGGGGGGCATGGGGGGTGCGTGGCTGTGAGAGGAGACGGAGGTTTGCGATATCAGCGTGCTACAAATAGCTATTTTGGGAGCAGCTCACCAGAGACGGGCTGGGAATCACCATTCCCACTTTTCTTCTCTCCCCCCCCGCCCCCCCTTCCAAATGCCAAAATAATAGCTTGAATTATGCGCTCACGTGACTGGGACACGTCAACCTTTTGCCCATTTTATACAGAATTGGTAAATGACCGCCCCCCCCCCCTCCCGCCCCGCTCCAGTCCCACTAATTCCCCCATCAGCAAATTCCCCAAACTTCGCGGGCAGCCGGGCAGGCGATGCCCCTCACTCCCTCCTACTGCAGCTGCGGCTGCCCTGGCCTTTTGGGCGTTGTGGGCTGCTTTTTTTTTTTTTTTTTCTTTTTTTTCTTTTTTTTAATTTTCCTTTTTTTATCTTTTAACCTGAACGCGAAGGAAGCGAACAAACACTAACGAGGAAAGCGACCGCAGCAACCACCGTTCCCAAAGCCTCAGCATCCAGCCAAACGACGGAAACGGAGGGAAATAATAACGGGTTTGGGGGACGGGAAAAAAAAGGAGAGGGGCTTCTCTGCCTCCCCGGCGGTGGGGCAGCGCCCGGAGGCCCTGGGGACGGGCTCCTCGCCCCCCCCCGGAGCCGCACCGGGGCTGCCACCGCTGGCCCCGACACCGAGGACACGGCTCCTACGCTCACGTCCAGGCTCCCCGTTTCTTCCCATTTTAACCCCCACCCTCCTCCTCCTAAAAAAAAAAAAAAAGAGAGAGAGGGAGGGAGAAAATGAGGATTCAGAGCTTTTTTCCCACTGCCCTTCCTTCGCCTCCCGGGAGGACCAGGCACCCACGCTACCGCCGTGGCCGTTTCTGTGAGAAAAAGAAGGAATTCGGTTATTTTTTGCAGTGATACTCGCCTGAATCCGGGACCTGGCTGGCGCTGGAGAACGAGCTGGGCATGGGGGAGAAGGGACCTGGGAGAAGAAATGAGTTCCATTTTACCTGCTTCCTTCTGATAATTCATAAAGACTAACAATTTCTGAGGAGGGAGTCTCAGGAGAGGGAGAAAGAAGTGGTGTCAAGGAATTCTATTTCTCTGGTTTGGGATGTTTACACTGAATATTTTATCGTCTCTAGGGAACCGTGCGGTTACCACTGAGTCCTGCATCCTCCCCGCACAGTGCATCTCTGCAACACCCCACAAACATAGGCACACACCCGAGCCACTGCCCTTTGCTAAAATCCTCTATTACTGTCAGAGTATTCGGTCTGGCATCCTCATCACCATATCAAAGGGCTCTCATCCATCCCGGGCTCTTAGTTAATTTTTAATTAGGAGGGAAAACTTTGGGAACGGCAATGTTTAACGCAGCAGAGGACACGTAGATGGAAGCGGGAGTTTTAAATCCTATTTGGATTTTTAACACGGATGGAGCAAGGCGGGTGCTGGCGCTGGCCGAGCCGGGACGCACTTCGCTGCAACACGCGTGTTTTTGACAGAAATATCCCATCCCTACGCCCACCAGACCCCTGGACAGGGAGGATAACCTACCTAGGGGAATAACCCGAAGAAACTCAACTGTTCGGTGCTTATCCCTCACCCCCCCCGCAAAAAAAAGCCTCATCTTGGTGCTCCTGGATTTATCCACTGCTGCGGTGCCACAAAGGGGAGCCGAGCTCTCAGATCCCCACCACCACCCGGGATCAGACTCCCCACGCTGGAAAAAAAAAAAAAAAAAGTACTTTTTTTAGAGAGGGTGGGAGAAGCGAAAACTAGAAGAGTGGAAATATACCTCCCTCCCCCCTAAAATCTCCTGTCCCAAAAGAGCAGAAGACTGGGAGCACCAACATCATATAGATCTATACGGTTAAATTTCAGAAAGTGTCCATTAATATCAATTTACTTCAATGAAAACTTTGGTTCTTCATGAAGTTGATGATTTATGATAAAATCAATTAAATTACGGCCACTTAGGGCCTGCGGTTTCTTCTCAGATTTCATTCGCCAACAGATCAAGCGCTTGGTAAAAAATTTCAAGTTTAGCTGGAGGCGAGTAAAGATAATTCTGAAGCTGAGGAAATTTA
This sequence comes from Astur gentilis, assembly GCF_929443795.1. Lineage (NCBI taxonomy): Eukaryota > Metazoa > Chordata > Aves > Accipitriformes > Accipitridae > Astur > Astur gentilis. Next base: position 44,595,844 of record NC_064884.1, on the reverse strand, counting down.
ATGCAAAGCAATTTTCAGGAAAAAAAAAATCCCAAACCCAGACGCTTGTGTATCCAAGCTCCTGCTCTCTGCCAATATACCAGTTCGCCTCGGGAAATATTAGACACTGAGTCAAAACTTTTCCAGTTTCACAATGTATGAGGACGTTTTTAGAACTGGCAACTTGTCCCGGGGACTGAGTTATTATCTCTCTCTAAAGGGCAAGGAACCAAAGGAGGATAGAGAGCACAAATATATGTATCTTTAGAAAAACTTTCCAGGTTTAATTCGATTTCTAGGAGGGTTTTTTCCTCCATACAAACGATTTTCCTGTCTCGCTCTTAAAATACACATCGGGCATTCACGGGGGAGGATGGGGGGGTGGGGGGGTGGATTTTTTGAGCCAGAAATGAATAGCACAAGTCCATAAAAAATAACGCATCCAATATTCCCACGCGAAATCTTGCCCTCCCGGCCGTTTCCCTTTCAATCCCAGAAACTCTATTTGAGCGAAATGACCCATTTTCGAGGACATATCCCTGCCCCCTCCCCAAACCAAACAAACCTTGAACCTTTTTAAAAGGCTGATATTTTCAGGCTCGGACTCCCCCAATAGCCACCGCTTTTATGCCAAATGTTTAAGAGTCCCAGTCTTACCCATTTCGGTCAAATGCACTGGCCGGCTAAAAGGAAAAGCAGCTCAACTAACCAGATGTTTGTTAGTCACATCTGGCCACTACACCCAGACCTGGGGAGGGAAAACCCGCTATGGACGTACACAAAGCTTGGGAATTTTTTTTTTTTTTTTTAAAGAAGCCCTTGTAATTAGGGTCTGCTTCAAGTAAACAAAAAACTTTGTAGGGCCATAAATCACCATCACATACATTCTTCAGTTTAACACCCCGCTTTTCCAATGGGCTTTTGTAGTTTCTTTTTCAAACAAGAGAGAGGTGCTAAACCTTTAACAAATGTGTCCCAGACAAACTTCGCGGGGAAACACGCACTTGGAAAGAAGCGGTTTGCGGCCGGTCTCGGTTATGGACCCTGCGAGATAATTTTTGCTCATCTTCAACTTCCCCAATCCTGCTCCCGAGGCATCAGTCTTAATTTGTTACCAGGAGAAAGTCAGCTATAGCTCACGGTGACCGGTGGAGAAGCCTGTCAAAGCTTTCAGAGCAATTAATTATATCTCACAGAGTCGGAGCTGAGAAGGTAGGAAAGGCAGAGCTGCATCATTCTTTTATTTATTTTTTTTAACTTCTTACCTGTGATACTGTCCGACCCAGGACTTCGAGAAGAAGGAGCGAAGCCGGATCGGGGTGGTGCGAGTTCGCAACTGGAGCAGGCAAATTAAGGAGAAGAAACTACTTTATTGCACCCCGGTGGATCTTGCTGACAGCTTTCGCGGACGGTTTGGATATTTTTTTTCCCCCAAAGATGCTTTGATTTTTTTGGACTTGCTCGATTCAAACGGAACTGACTTGACGTGGAGAAAAATAGAAACTCTTCCAAAACGGCTTAAAGTATTGCAGGGATGCGGCCCCCTTTGCAGAGAGACACCGAGCGGAGGGGGACGAGATGGGGGTGTCGGGAGGGGGGGGGGTGTTGCGCACACGTTCCCCTTAAAAAAAAAAAAAAAAAAAAAAAGCAAGCCTCAAAAAACCTCCCCCACTCCCGAATCCTTGGTATCTATCTGGAAAGCTGTTTCTCTTTATAAAGACTTAAAATGTTGCAAGACGGTTATAATACTGAGTGACAAGGGGTGCTGGAGAGAAGGGAACCAAATGGATTCTGTTTTTTAGAGCCAGTAGGAATTGGCCAGCCTTCAATGTCAGGATTCAAAATTGATTCCATATGTCTCGTCCGGGGAAAGGGGAAAAAACGAAGGAAAGAAAGAAAGAAGGAAAGAGAGGGAAAGAAAAGGGGGGGGGGAGGAATAGAAGTTATGCAAAACCCACCCGGTTTCTTACTTTTCTTTCACACACACCCCCACCCTTCCCAGTAGCCCCGGATAAATACCCTGTCATTAAATCTTGCCCCCTTTCAGGGAATATTTTGGACTCTCGCGTTTGAAGCACAGAGAGGGAGAGGTACCAGTAGCAACAAACCAGATCCTGAAGGTTATTTTTAGACTCGGCTTTGCTGGAGCTGACCTCAGCGCGGGGAGAGGAAATATGGATCTGGATGCTGGTGAAAGGGTGAAGCGTGCCATGGCGCGGTGTCGGCTCCCAAAAACCGGGAGGGAAGGAAGGGGGGACACACGCAAACCCTTCCTACCAAAAAAAAAACCCCCACCCACCCACCCTGAGCTGGGCAGAGGCGAACGGCTGGAGCGCTGGACCCGGAGGCAGGTGATGGGCTGGGGGAGAGGGGCTTGGGGGGGACGGTCGGTCCCTTTCCCTGTCCCCCCCAGTTTCCCCCCAGCCCAGAGGCTGCGGATTGCCATTCCCTATTGATTTCACCGCGACATGCTCGGAGAGAATTTGACCCGAAGTTTTTCAGGCTTCTCTCCTGACCTCTAGATACCGCTGCCAATAAAGCACTGATATATTTCGCATTGAGTCCGACATCAAAAGGAGACGAAATAGCAACGAGTGGGGATTTCTCCTTAACCCCTCCCCTCATATCTACGCTTAAAAAAAAAAAAAAAAATTAAGGAGTCAAATCTCCACCATCGCCTCTGATTTATAGCCTTCCTTTTCAACTGGGACGGTTACGCGCAGGGAAGTGTTGAAATGTGGTTGTTGCCTTTTATTTCTTTCGTCTCCCCCCTCCTCCCCACCAACAAAAAAAAAAAAAAAAAAAGGAGAAAACTTCAAAGAAAACCGTCACCGTTTCCAAACTTTTGCCTATTTCACTGAAAAGCGACCGAGCTCTTCCCTTTTGTCTTGTCTGCCTGTGACTCGTGTTCGCCTCCCTTTTTAAATATGAAAATGAGGAGGCATAATTGGCATCGGCTCCCGGCCCTCCCCTGCGGCTCCTCGGGCCTGCAGCGGGGCGGATTTGGGGTGATGCCGGGTTTGCTCCGGCCTGAGCCCCTTGGCTTAAACAGCAGAAGCGGCCCGGGGGAGGGATGCTGGGGGCCAAGCAGGCAAAGACTGCCTGAAACCCCCTTCCAGAGGGAAAAAAAAAGAGGTGTGTGGGAGGGAAGATGCCACCGCGTCCTTTCCGCGCCTCTCCGCGCCTAAGCCACAGGTTTCCGCGTTATCCTCCTTTATTGCTCCGCTCCGCTCCGCTCCCTGGTCTCCACGCCTTGCAGCTCTCGCTCTCCGCGATGCTTTGATCTTAAATAACTCTCTCCTACCGCCTGCAATAAATTATGAATTAAGGTGCTGTTGACTCATATTTACAACGTTAATAGCTTCCTCTTTGGGAAAAGATAGGGTATGTCTGGCCGAGAGGGGAAGGGAGGGAGATTTCTTTGAGGATGAGATGCGATAAACACGGATTCGCAGCGCTGATAGACCAGGAACTTCTGAGGAAGATGACAGGCAAGGAGAAAGGCTTATTGCACAGAAATTAATGAAATAGCACTTGCTCGAGCTACTTGAAATAGCTTATTATCTCCTCCCGCCTCTTGAACGCTCCTTCTGCCATCTGTAACTAGAAGGCACAATAGCTGGTTTCTCGAAAAACTCGGTTTCAACGAGTTAATAAAGAAATACAGCTTAAACGTGGTAAGGAACTATCTGCTCGTTACTTTTAGCGGGTCTGAGAGAGCAGCGAAGCTGTCGGGCGGCTGAGCTGCGAGAGCCGGTGGTGAGCGGCGGCAGCGGGGCTGCGCGGAGGATGCGCGGGGGATGCGCGGGGGATGCGCGGGGCAAGGGGCTTCTGCTCCGCATTTCCCTTCCCAGCTCTGGCCGAAAACCAAGCTCCTTTCCCTCGGGTCACCGCTAACCGCAGAGGGGAGAAACTTGGTTTTTGGGGAGGATGGAGCTGACACGGATTGGGGAGGGGAGCAGAGCCCTGAGGATCTGGGGCAGAAACAAGGACCCAGGCGGTGCTCCGAGGGTACCAGCCCGGATCCTGCACGAAGGGAAGTTTTGCATCACCCAAGAGCCTCTTTGCCCCGGCTCCCTCCCACAGCCCCCGGCCAGGGACGGAGCGGGACGGGGAGAGCTCTGCCTTCCACCGCCCGGCCCGGCTCCCAGCCCGGGTCTAGGGTCCCCTCTCGGATCTGGGTCCCAGCCTGGGTCTGGGGTCCCCTCTCGGATCTGTGTCCCAGCCTGGGTCTGGGGTCCCCTCTCGGATCTGTGTCCCAGCCTGGGTCTGGGGTCCCCTCTCGGATCTGGGTCCCAGCCTGGGTCTGGGGTGCCCTCCAAGCTTTGAGGCCCTTCTCACGAGTTTTGGGGTCCTATCCTTGTTATGGGGTGCCCTCCTGGGTCTGGGTCTCCTAATGGGGGTGTGAGGCTCTTATCTAGGATCTGAGATCTTGTCCTGGCTCTGAGTCTCTTAATCGGGGTCTGAGGCTTTTATCCAGGGTCAGATTTCGGGTCCGGAGCCCCAGCTCGGGTCCGGGCTCCCCTCCCGGGCCGGCAAAGCAGTGTCCCGGGGTCGGGGCAGTGTCCCCAGCACGAAAGCTCGGCCAGAGCGACCCGGCAGCCTTCGGCCACCTCATCTCTTCCTGACATCTGATTATTAAAGGGCGACAGTCGCACAAAAGCGTCTGGACCGGGGATAAATAAAGCTCCGATATTGATTTAAAGGGGGCTGCCGCCCAGGGCGGGGGCTGCGGGGTGGCTTCCCCCGCACCGAGCCCGCAGCCGCCCCCCCGCCAAGGGCCAATTTCTCACGCTCAACATCCCAAGCCGACAGGGGAAAAAAAAAAAAAAAAAAAAGAATGCAACAAAATAAAACAAAATACCACCGAATAAAATAAGAGGGGGGGGAGTGGGGAGGGGGTCTGCATCCATTTGAAGCCGACAACTTAAATTAATACGGGGCTTGACAGAGAATGATGCTGTATTTCTGGCTCAGTCACCGTCCCTGGATCTCCCTTAATATTTAATGAAAGTCGCTGAGTTGCTCTAATTTTGCTACATAAAGGTTTACACTAGCAGACAGAGTTAAATATCCCCGCTCGGGCGGTGTGAGACTTGGCTGGCGAGCAGAGGGGAGGGAAGGGAAAGGAAGGGGGAAAAAGCGGTGAATTCTCATCCGAGAATCCGGTGCGAACATTTAATCTTTGCTCCTGTTGTCAGTTTTATTGACTCCTCGCATGTTGGAGCTTGTAAAATATTTAAAAACGCGATCTCCCACTTCCTCCTTCCCTTTCAACACTCCCGGTTAGGACCAATTTGGTCCAGTTTGGAGACGGGAGGGGAGGGCAGCGCCTGACCCCCCATTCTCCGCGGAGGATGCGCTCCCCGCGCTGACACTAAAGCAGGTAGCGGTGCCCCCCGTTTGGGCCACACACCCCTCGTCCCCAAAGCTTCAGCTTCGCTACCCTACCTCAGTGGCTTGGAAGAGATTTCCTAATACAGCTCAGCTATATCGTACATAGGAATCCCTAAAAAGGTTAACAGCTGCCGGCCAGGTTCTCCTACTATTTAAGCCTCTTTTCGGTGCTTTTTCTCCTCGGAGCTCTGCTTTTCCCAAGGTAAAGAACAGGCCCGGGCTCCTAAATAGAAAGACATTCCTTAGAGCACCTTCTCCAACTTTCATCCTAAGAACATTATCCTCTACCTCTCCATCCATCACCACAGCAGCCTTAGCGAGATCCGGGCGCTAGAAAGCCACGCAAAGTTCTCCTCCTGCTAGAAAAGCACAACGAATTACCCGCAACGAGGGTTTTTTAACCCCTTTCTGTTGTTGTCAGTGGTTATAAGGACAACACGCCTCTGCTGGGGTCCCTCGGCAGCGCCCCAGTTCCCGCAGATGCCCATTGTTCTGGTTTTGATGGGCAAACTCCCCTTCCTGCAAGGGACCAGATTCTTGCCTCTCTCAGAGGCAGCTACCTTGCAGCTCTCCTGTTGCAATCTCCTTTTTTCTTTTTTCTTTTTTTTTTTTTCCATTTTCATTTTAAGTCCGATTTCTGTGTCTGGTTTAAAATAGGACATCTCTAGAAATTGCTTTGCTAAAGCAACCTGTGCCTGTTCTCCAGCGAGGAGTCCTGCCGGGGGATGGGGAGAGGGAACTGGGGAGAAAATGAGTTATCGTCGATAAAGGGATGCTGCAACGCAGGACTCCGAGCTGTAATTTTTATATTAAGGTCGTGCTCTTTTACTAGGTTTATATGCCAATGAGGCGTTCCCGGTTTACCAAATTTATACAAATCTCTCCTTAATTGGTAATCACAGATGCTGTAATTTAAGACCCCCAGCTACAGAGCTTTCATATTAGCTGCTGATCTATTACTGTAAATCGTCTGAAATAATCAACTCCAGGGAGTGGGGTAGAGAGAGATCCTCGCTCTAAAATATCATCGCTTGCACATCATTTTCACTCGAGAAATGATTTATCTTGGACACCACTATAAACAACACAACTCTCTCACAAACACACACACAATGGCAGCCGCACTGCTGCTGACATGTTTATTGTAATAAATCAAGAAAGGGGGAAGAAAAAAAAAAAGGTTGCGAGGAGAGAGAGGGAGAGGGAGAGAGAGGAATATTCCTAAAAATATCAATGAAATGCCTCGATGGGTATAAACACACATACCACCATGTGAAGAGAAATGGGAGGAAATGAAGACGGCTATTTGTCACATTTTACGACAATAACATTAATAACAAACAATAAATTTACATGGACATATAGACACGCTAGGAATTGGGAAGCCCCTGCTACTTACAATAATCCAGCCCTCGGCGTGGCTTCGTGGTTCCTGAGAATTGTTTTATTGCAGACTCCTCTCCCTCTCCCTCTCTCCTCCTCTCCCCCTCTTTCTCTCTCTCCCTCTCGCTCTTTCTCTCTTTTTTTTCCTCAGCTATAGGCTTGTTTTTTAAAGGACAGTTGAATTTCACGTCAGACACAAGGAGACCATGTCTGCGATTTTCCTGACGAATACATATCTATTCTGCAACCTCTGCATTAATTATTTAATGAATCACGTGATGGGGAAGGGGGAAGGGGGTCTCTCAGTTTCATACTCAAAGGACCACTGTGACCTTCCACCGGAACAGTATTTTTTTAAAGAAGTTTCGAACTGAACGAAGCTTTTCTAGATGGACAGAGATCCCCCCCCCCCTCCCCAGGGCTGGGCTCACGGCTGCCTGGCACGGCCGTGCCAGCGTGGGATGAAGATGTGCAGAGGGCACCCACCTCTGATCCACTTCTCTCTTAAAGGGCAGGATTTTAGGTTTATTTCCCCATCCTCTCTCCTGCCGGGAGCTGAGAGCATTTAAACCCTTTTTCTAAACCTTTCCTGGAGGTTGGTTTTGCTGGATCTTAGTTCAGCTAAGCCACATCGTGCCTTTTTCTTTTCTTTTTTTTTTTTTTTTCTCTCCACACTGAGATTTTTATAACAGCCTTGTCCTGAATAGCACAACTGTTATAGAGTCTAAACCAGCTGAGGATATTTATACTCCTGGTTTGAAGGAGCTCAGCACTCCCTTCCAGGCCTTTTCTCCCCGCTGCTGTTATTGTTTGGCCAGCCTTTATTGCATTAAACAAAACAAAACAAAACAAAACAAAAAAAATCAAATTTTGACTCTGAAGAGAGCTGCCAAGTACAAGGATCCTGGGGGAGGGGGAAAAAAAAAAAAAAAAGAGGAAAAAAAAAAAAAAGAATCAGCAACAAAGGGAGCCGCTGGGAAAGGCCGCGGAGCAGCCGCTGGAACCGGGACCCGCCTGCACCGCGGCCCCCCCGGCTCCCCACCTCCACGGGGAGGGGGGGGGGAAGACTGTTACCCCAAAAAAGGCAGCAAGTAGTAGAGCCTGAAAGCCTCAGGACTGTGTCCCAACGCTCCCGGGTCTGCCAGAGCCGGGGGGGGGAACACCCCAGGGCAGAGCCTCTCCCTCCCCCCCCCCAGCACCCCAGTATCCCTACAACCCCAGCGGGGTGGCCACACTGGGAACCGAAATCCCCCCCTACTCTGTGAGTAAAGCCTGGAGGGAGCTTGTATTAAACGTCAAAATTCATCAAAAAATGCTAAAAGAGGGGTTTTCCCCCCCCTTTAAGCCGACGCTGGAGGGTGGGGCGGTCTGGGCTCCCCCCGGCTATTAAGGAGCGAGCGAGGGCTTCGTTTTCAAAGCCCTCGATTATTTCTGAATCGATTTTAGGAATCAAAGTGGTTGTCGGAAGAGAGACGTTTGGTCAAGGTGTGGGAGGAAGCGGGGGGGGGGGGGGAAATCCGATTAAAAGGGGCTCCCGTCGCTGGGTGGGGGGGTGTCCCACGAGGGAGGAAACTTCGGGGGGGGCTTTTATGGGAACTTCAGGTCAATTCAGAAGCCGCAACTTTCGCTTCCTACAACCACTTTTTTTTTTTTTTTTTTTCCTTAGTCATAAAACGAAGTGTCCCTGTGAATGGAGCCGGGTAAATAAATAGCAAAAAAAGAGAGAAGGGAATAAAAAAAGAAAAAAATAAGGAACAGAGTCATTCCAGGCAGCAAAAGGGGCAGACACCTCCCTCGCCACCTCTGCTGGCATTTTTGGGTTTGTTTCATGCAAAAGAAGCATCCATTTCGGGGTTTTTGGTTTTTTTTTTTCTTTTTTTTTTTTAAAGCCCCCAGTTCAAAGGGTCGGAAACGCGGCCATAAACAGCGGCTTCGCCCTCCGAGGTGCCGTGATCAAAGCCGTTTTCTTTCTAAAGATAAAATGAACGTTTATATAGTGAGAAAGCGAGATTGATTTACGGATTTAAACACGCCGTTCTTATTGCGGATCATAAATCTGTCACCGGGGCTGAGAAACTCCCAACCCGCTAACCGAGCCGAGCCGCCTTTAAAGCGACCCAGCGCTATACCGGGGCTGCAAGACCCCCCCAGACCCACCTATACGGGGCAGAAACACCCCCCCTCCGCCTCACAGCCATGCATATATACATAGATATACTTATATCTATTTATTTTTACCCCCTCTATACCCCTTCTCTCTAATAACTACATCTCAGTGGGGATGGGTTGCATGATTTTTCTCACACACACGCACAAAAAAAACCCATCTTTTGTCCAATTTTGGGACCAAGAGGTAACAAAGGGCTTCAGCATCCCAACCGGGACCGGTGTTTACGAGGGGGGGGGCTGTCCCGGGGAGAGACCGCCCGAACATCACTCGACCCGGTGGAATCCCCCCTCCGTGCCTCTCCGCGCCTCTCCGCGCAGCTCCGCGCAGCTCCGCGCCGGCAGCAGGCAGCTGGGCATAGAGAGGCTTTTGAGAGCGTCGTGGGCAGGGGAGAAGTGGGAGGGGGGGGGGGGGGGGAGAGGGAAAAAGGGGGGGGGGGAAGAGGATGGAGAGGGACTCTTGGAAACAAAGGAATTTCTGAAAATAAGAGGCGAGAAGAGACGCGGGCTGAGGGAAGCGGCGGCGGGTCGGGGGCTTTGCTCCTTTGGGTTGGTTTTGGGGTTTTTGGTTTGTTTTTTTTTTTTTTTCCCAAATTATTTTTGCTCTGCAAAGGCAAACCGCTGCGGATTCCCCCGCGCCTCTCTCTCTCTTCTTTTTTTTTTTAAATTTTCTTGCAAAGCAGCAAACAAACAAGCAAACACCGAGGGCTTTTGAAGTGAAATCAGAGGGACAAGCCTCTGCCGGGCCCGGGCTCGGCAACAGAACGCTTAAACCGTGCTAAACCAGAAATAAACCCACTCCTAAGCCCCTTCTCCACTTCTTTCTTCCCCACCTTTTCCTCCCGGTGCTGGTTCCCCGCTTCCACGGCCCCAAAACCCACGGTGAGGGCCGGGACCCCGCACACGGAAAGTTTTTGCTGAACTGCGGGCTGAGCTGCTGCCCAGCACAATGTCCAGCCTCGGAGAGGTCAAGGGGTTTGCGAGGTCAGTCCCGGGCTGGAATACACAGCTAATCGCCTAGAAAACGTGTCCTCTGCGTGAACTCTATCCCCCGATCGGGGTTTGCCAGTCCTGGATTTTGTCGTCCCTAAATTTCACCCCTTTCCTTCACCGCGGCTATTCCCGCACCGCTCCTGGGATGAGGCAGCAACATCCCCGGACAGCCAGCCCCCCCAAGGACACCGATATTCGTGGGACACAGACACCCCCGGGACACCCGCACCGCTCGGGACACCCGTACTGCGGGATACCCGCACCCCGGGACATCTTCATCCCGGGATATCTTCATCCCGGGACACCCGCACCTCCCGGGACACCCGCACCCCGGGATACCCGCACCCCCGGTGCTCTGTCCCCTTTGGGGACACTGCCAAACCCTTCCCAAACCGGCCCGTGACAAGAGCAGGGAGATCTTGCTCGGAAAAAAAAAAAAAAAAAAAAAAAAAAAAAAGAGAGAAAAAATAACAATAAAAAAGGAACCAAGAGGGGGGGAACCCCTCCAACCCTCCCCGTCGAGGGGCCCCGCCGCCTCCCCGCAGCCCTGCCCGGGGTCCCGCAGCAAAAACTCCGCAGGGCCAAGCCCCAAACCCGCACAGCCCCAAATCGAGGAGGGGGGAAAAAAAAAAAAAAAAAAAAAAAAAAAAAAAAAGAAACCCCCTCTCGCCACAAGTAACCCGCCTGCAAACTTTCTCTACCCGCTCCCCTCGGTCAAAATAAAACGAGAAAACAGAAGGAAAACCCCGCACAAGAATTCACGTGTTGTTTTTTCTTTCTGCCCCCCCTTTTTTTTTTCTTTTTAGCTCCTTTTTTCTCTTGCTTTCCCCCAGCTTTCTCGTGAAAGGAGGCAATAAACCGATCAGAAATGCATGCCAAGAGAGCAGCTCTGTTACCTGGTTCGCTCCCACATCCTTTTTCCAACGCCCCAGAGACGGCCCTCATGGTTTGGGTGGTTTCTTCCAAAGTGAGAGGTCTGGGGGAGGGGGTGGCTTGGGGGGGGGGGGTGTTGGTTTTGTTTTTCTCCCCCAAAAATAAAGCTTTCACCTTTACGATCCAGATTTTATTATTAATATTATTATTTCCCCTGAAGATTCTTGTAGGACTCCGGGTGCTTTTTTCCCAACAGACGGTCTGCGGAGATTTGCTGTTGAATAACAATGGGAAAAGGATAAGTATTTAAAGAAAAGAAGTGATTAATGATTTTCTGTATAATTCTCGCATTTTTCTTGGCTTCTGTCTGCTTATAATGGCTGTGAACTTTTAAGTCCTATAGAAATCTTCTTTTCTCCCCCTTCTATTCTATTCATACTTTCCAGCTTTGATTTGCTTCTATAGACCCCGCATTCCTGGAAGCATATGCTTTTTTTAAAAAAAAAAAAAAAAGAACGATTTTTTGCCATTCTTAGAAGCACTATCTTGAAAATAACACCCTCTTTACAACTCCAGCAGATCAAAGAGAGAAACAGTAAAATAAAATGCAACAACAACAACAAAACACCCCAACGTCAGGCATTACAATAAAATACAGCCCTTGCCACCCTCCCTGGGAAAAAAAAAAAAAAAAAAAAAAAAAAAAGAAACTTTAAAGGTTGGCAGTTGCTACCTCTACAAACGCGATAGTTAAGCAAAAATACATCCATAAATCCATTTCTTCTACATCAGAGCGTACCATGTGACTACATTAATATTATTTTAAAGTATTAAAATGTCAATAGAAAGACAAATCTAACGGCCCTTTGTTTGAGCTGGGGGGCAGGGAGACTTTTGGGGACACTTTATTTGCAAGGTGGTCGTGCAGTGACTTACTACGACTAAAGGAATAACCCATAAACACACTCTGGCTTGAAATATTCCAAGCCCTGCCTTTGTTTCTGAATAATGTGGCGGAATATTTCGGTCCTGATGGGGGGTCTCGGAGAATTCCGTGAACATGGAACAAATAAGCAAAAGCCATTTTATTTTAGAGGCAAGTATGAGAAAACGATTATTTTCTTCAGCTGATGTAGAGGCTTCCTCCCCCTGCGGACCCCCCTGCGCACAACAGTCTTTTTTTTTTTTTTTTTTTTTTTTTTTCTATTTGTAACTTAGAACTGGAATGTTATTTCGTCCTGAACAGTATTTTCGATACTTTCTATGAGAAAGAAAATGAAAATTAATACAAGAGCTGCGGCTCACAAAAGAAGCCATTTGTCTTCTTGATTATCTATTTGCTTGTCAGGCTATGAGCTATCGCAGGAGCCAGCTCCTTTGTAATATAAAAATACACAGAAAACCTGCAAACACCGAGAAACATCTGTGCAAAAATTAGACTCATTAATGCATTAACTACCTTGGAGAAGGAGATTTTTTTTTTTTTTTTTTTTTTTAAATCGAGAGGTCTCTCTAGAGAAATACAACGCTACATCCATTCCTTACAGCAAAGCAAAGCGCTAATGACTACCTCTGTTTTGTCTGAGACCAGTTTAGGAAGAGCATATTAATATATGCTTAGAACAAATAAATCATAATATGTAAGGCTTAGCAGTACTTAAGGCTGATATACCCTAGTCAAACATCTTTTGTTTTCATTAGGGACTTGAGGCTTTGCCATTGACAACAGAAAGCCCTGTAAAAAAAGAAACGTGCTGTTTAATTAATTTCTTTAAAATAGATATTTTTGTCTCACCAGAACAAAAAGACAACCACCCCACCCCCAAAAAAATAAAAAAACACACAGGGTCAGATTCACAATGAAAAAATTTATTTCCAATTGCTTTTTGTTGTTGTTGGTGGTGGGTTTGTTCCTTTTCTCTGCTATTTACAGGTAATCCTGGTCATCCCGAAGGACAAAGGGAGGGGATGGAGGTGGCCGGGCCGGGCGGGGTGTCGGGGGGAGCCTCGCCAAACCCCTGCCTCACCCCCTGCTCCCCCCCCGAGGGGCGAGCCCTCACCCCCCCGTCCGTAATTCACATTTTCAGTACAAAACTGGGCTAGACAGCGGGAGAAGAGCTCTCCCCCCCCCCCCCCCCAGGTGCCATTCTTTATCACCCAGTTTCTAACCTAAACCCCTGCTTTTCCCCTCTCCCCTCCCACCCCCCCTTTCCCAGATTCACAATTAACCTGCTGGACTCAAAAAAAAAAAAAAAAATGGCGCGGGGGGGGGTGTCCTACATCACTCTCCATCCTCTTGCTTTCTTTGTCCACCACCCACTTGACCTAATTTTCCTTTTTTTTATTTTTTTCCACGGGGTTCCCCCACTCCCACGCACGACCAGCGCAGTGTCCGACACCCCCCCGCTCCCCACGGTCCGTGCCCGGCGGAGATTTTGGTTGGGTTTTGGGGTTTTTTTTGTGTTGGGTTTTTTTTTTTTTCTCCATCACACGGCTGTGCTAGAACCTCCGCGTCTTTGGGATGGCGGGACAGAAACTTTCCGTTTGTGGCTGGTAGGCGAGAAAAGAAAAAGAGGAGGGGGGGGGAAAGGGGGGGGGGGGAGAAAATCCAGTTCGTCTTGAAGAAACTGAGCCTCATTTATTAAAGTGAGCGCTGGTTGTCGAGGTAATAGCAGACATAAGGTCCATCCTTTGTACGGGAGAGTAAACATGACAAATGGGGCAGAGCTTGGCGTGATTAAAGATGAAACAAGGATCCATCTTAGCCAAATCTGAAAACTACTATCTACAGCCTTCTTTTAATGGAAGAGAGGCACAACAGCACAGCTCTGCTTTGTTGCAGCTGAGTCTCCCTCTGTTCCCCCTATAAATAAAGAGTACCCCTCCTTCCCTCGCTTCTTGGAGCATTTAAAAAAAAAAAAAAAAATCATGTGTTCCCTACACACACACAAACTCACACCCACAACCACGCACACTCCATCCATCCAAGGAATAGTTATAGGCTGGCGGTTGGTCCATGGGATCGGTTTTGAGATCCTCCTTGTGGGATCTGCAGGCTGGCAGAGGAGCTGGAAGAATTAGACCTGATCTTGGTATTTGGTAACTTGTGATCTTTTTTCCATTTCATCCTCCTGTTCTGGAACCAGATTTTGATCTGGCGCTCGGAGAGGCAGAGGGAATGGGCGATCTCGACCCTGCGCCTCCGGGTGAGATAGCGGTTATAGTGAAATTCCTTCTCCAGCTCCAGGACTTGCTGCCTGGTGTAGGCTGTGCGGGAGCGTTTCGGTTCCCCTCCTGAGTAATTGGGGTTTACTGAACAAACACAAAGGAGGAAAAAGAAAAAGGGTGGGGAAAAAAAAGAAAGGGGGGGGGGAGGGAAAAAAAAAAAAAGAGCAGAAGAAGAATTACTGAGCTGTTCCTTTAATGGGTCCTTACCCCCCCCAAAAAAAAGCATCACACATTCTTTTGGTGGGGGGATATAGTAAAAAAAAATACACCGCAAACCTTCTAAAAATATACCCAGAACCTATCTCCAAATCTCCACCTCCATCCTCATTGCTTGACGTGTATTCCTGTCTAAACGCTTTTATAAGGTCCCCTAGACACATTTTCCATGCCCTCTATGTGTGTATATACACACATATATACACACCTCGCCTCGAGCATCACTCTATTATCCCCAAATCTTTAAAGTTCCCCCTACACACATGCAAACAGGCAAACACAGACACTCCTTTTTATTAAATATCACCCTAAGAAAAAAAGGGGGGGGGGGGAAATAGTAAAAGTTTACTCAACCCGCCACTTAAATACAAATTACGAAAACATAAAACTTAACTTATGAAGATTCAACAGCCATAAAAAAAGTAGCCTGCAAGAAATTGGAGGAGGATGGTAACAGAGACTTCAAAGGCACATGGCCAAGCAGAGCAATAAAAATTTATGGAGGATGTAATTATACCGCTCTGCAAACAGGCGATCGTAAATCTCCACGAATGGTTATTTTACAACTGGTGCAATAAGATTTCTACAAGACTTTGAGGTGCTACTTAGTATAAAGCAAAGCCACTTTAGTTCACTTACCCGTGCTTACATGGACTTTTTTCATCCAGGGGTAAACTACCGGCTCTTTGCAAGAGGAATTGGAAGGGCTTTGGTTCAGAGAGTTTTGGCTGCAGGAGGGTGGTGGGCTGGGGGTGACCGGCTCGCAGGGATGGTTTGGCTCAGAGAGGTGGCTCTGCAGTCCGGCCGGAGGATGGACATGACCCCGGGGGGATAACACCGCTGCTTGGTGGCCGGAGCTCGGACAGGACGAGTAGAGCTGCTCCTTGCAGGCTGACCGCGGCTGGTACATCGCTTCATGTTGGAAAGTGCTCTCTCGCCTCTGGCTGCTGTAATATTCCGGCGAGTGATTGGGAAGGTAATCGCTGTGGGAATACTCTTCACAGGGTGGGAACTTGGGGTCCACATAGTTGGAGTTGATCAAAAACGAGCTCATGGCCATTAATTTCTTAGGATTGCACACACGGAAAAAAAATATATATATATCTCTCTCCTAAAATTTATTCCTGTCCCCCCCCCCCCCCTTTACTCGGTTTTCCTGTTTCGTGAAACCCTCCTACTTACTGTCAAGTGAACAAAGTTGGAATCCATGTGACAGCGCGGGCCAATGGCGAGGTGCCCTGCGATCCCCGGATAAGGAAATCTGCCCAGCCCGGGTTCTCCCGGGGCCCCCCGAGCATCCCCGGGGAGGCGGCCGGGGGCGCCCGCTCCCCTCCGGCCGCCCTCGGGGCCGGCGCCTCCGGGTTCCGCCGGTCCCGGGCTCCGCAGCGCCCCGTGGGTGAGAACCGGCCCCCACCCCAGTCACCCCCACACCCCCCCCCCTCCCCCCAACAAGGCACCCCCCCCCACACACACCCCGGCCCACACCCCTCGGGGGTGTGTCCTGGGGCGGGGGGGGGGCGTCGGGGGGAAAGGGGTGGGGGGGGAATAAAAATCCCACACACCCCTCCCGAAGCAAAAAAATAAAATAAAATAGAGGGTCAAAGTGATTTTTTCGGGGGGGGGGGGGGGGTTGCGGCTCACAGCCGCTGCCCCAGCACATGATCCATGGCGGTCCCTGCGGGTGGTGGTCGCATCTCATTCCGTGCTAAGGTGATACGGGAAGGGACATTGCGCCCCGAGCCTGGCAGAGATGAATAGGGCTTGTTTGGGATCGATAAGAAATTCATCAGCTAATTCGGGGTACCCGGTCTCCTAAATCACATTTAGCTGGGCTCTGAGATTGACTGTTTTCCCACGCACCGATGGAAAAAAAAAAGGAGCCCGTCCTCCAAGCAAGAAATCAAGGACTTGATGAACAATTACAAAAGCGAATTTGCCCAAGTCCTAATGCATCTTCGCCTCGCCCTTCTCCTCATAAAGGCGTTTTAAAAGCCCGAGCGGAGCAGCAGCCTCGCAAAAAGCCACCCCCAATTCCTCAAATTCGTGTTTAAACCTGAAACGCGCAATAAGCTCCTCGCAAGCGGCAGGAAAGCAAGCAATATTTTTTTCCGGTGTCAGTGCTGAGAATACACGAACTAAAGCACTAGTGGGATCCTGGCTCGCAAATCGCGGTAATAACGCCCCTGACCTTCCCCCCCCCCGCCTTCGCAGCTCAGATTTTATCTCGAAGTGATGATAAAGTTTATCGCAGGAGCGCTGGAGTTGAGCTAAGGTCAAATCCAAAGTATTTCTTTTCAGTTATCAAACGGTTTTCTGGTTAAGATCTTGATTTCACCCTTTTCTTTAGGGTTTTGGGGGTGTGGGTGGCTTTTTTTTTTTTTTTTTTTTTTTTTAAAATGCCTTCTGGGTTTGTGACCTGTAGTGTTTGTGTCAACTACATATTCCCCTAGATACGAATTTGTGACCCAACTTCCTTTACACAAATTCGGATCTACAGGGTACATATAGAAGACAGATGCATCCTCCTTGGTCAGAGATCTTCGCCTACCGCCATAATTCTCTTCTGGGGAAGGGGGGCAGGGGGTAAAGTTTTGTAACTCGAGAGATCAAGAATGAATCTATAGGTAAAGACGGTAAAAACATTCACTCTTCAGAGGAAAGACGATTAATTCAAGCATCAACTCAGTATCCGACTAGCTGATGCTAGATCAGAAAAACTAGAACTTTTCTGCCTTCTCCCTCATACCTTATACATTAGTTTACCGCTGTGCTGAAAAAAAAAATAAAAATCAGCTCCTGGACTGAATATATAAGTATAGACGCACAACGAGACTCGAATCCAAATAATCGTCGTTTAAAAGCAAAATGCCATAGCTCCGTCCCCCTCCACCCTGAAACCCTCCTAATTATTCACTGGTACGCAGCGCAAAGATTTCATCCATTTTTTCGTTCTCGGAGGTCAACCAGGGTTTGGGTTTATACGTGCGTGTGCGGATAAATTATAAAAAAAAAAAAAAAAAAAAAAAAAAGGAAAGAAAGAAACAGATGAAAAGAAATACAGAATGTAAAGGCAGATGGGACGACAGGTTTTTTTTTTAATGACAGGCAATTCTTTTTACAACCCGAGAAAAAGATCAAAGGCGTTTCATTTCCGAAAAAGGGATATAAAGCAATAAAATATTCATACTGTCTAGGTAATGAACCTTCATTCGGAACTAATGAGGGTAGCATCATGTTGAGATTTCGTTTAAAATTACAGTTGCCCAAGAGATTAAAAGTATAGCATCCTCTCCCCCCCCCCCCTTCTTTTTTTTCTTTGTATTTCAAAAGGCAGAACATTTTTTGGTCAAGTATCTCCCGAATTAATTGCATTTAAATGCCACTGCAGAGACGCTATCAGAGAAAAGCTGCGTTTCCCCTACATTAAAATTCCTGAGGAATATCTTAAATATATTTCACGAACTCCTGCATTTTTCCTAACAAAAAATAGTTACGGCCAAGAAGGAACGTCCCGCAGTTTTCCCGGACACACGATGCCCCGAGATTTTTCAGGTACTTTAAGGTGACTGGTCGGTTTTTCTGAGAAAACGTATAATTCCCAGATAAACAGAAAAACGAAGGCATATCTTAAGAAATAAGCCCAAATGCACCTAGGACAACCCCAAAACCATTTTACACGCCTAAACAAAACCCAGGTTTCCAGCAAAAGAAGCAGAGGGAAGCGAAGACGCCCCTTGCACAGAGCAGAGATTTTTTCCCACCTCCACAAACCAGCACCTACACTTTGCTGGGGAGCAGGCAGCAACTCTAAAATTTACCTTCCCCTCTAAAACCTGCCATAAAAGTAAGAAGCCAAGTCAAATCTGCTTGTACAACGTGTAGATGGATGCCATAAAATAATTCTACAGAACCAATCCCATTAGAGCTTTTTTTTTTTTCCCCCTCCTTAAATTTTATTCCTCTTTTCCATTCCCTTCTCTGATTTATTTTATTGTATTTCCTCGCAGCCGGTACCGTAGCGATCTCCTAACGGAGGAGAGAAGCCTGAATAGAAATAACTAGGCCTATTCCGTATTTTTAACCCCCTCCCACATCCTTAAAAAAAAAAAAAAAAAAAAAAATCGGTTTTAATTTTCCTCCCCAATGACACAAGGGGTTTGGTGCCAGCAAACCAGCACCCCTAGCGTTTACCAGAAATCTTCCCCCCACCACACCTCCAAGAAATCTCCCCCTCGCTCCTTCTGATCCCAAATTAAAGGCAGCCCCTCGCTGCCCCCCCCCCCGACCCCCCCCTCTCCGCACACCTTTCTCCCTTTCGCTGGGAAACCGCCCCACGTCGCGGAAGTTTCTCACAGCAAATTTCACCCGGGCTTTTTTCCCCATTTCAAAGCAACCTCAGTTTGGACGGGGGGGGGGGGGGTCTTCCCTCGGGCCCCCCGGCTTTTTCCCACCCCCCCCCCCAAAAGGAGAGGACAGGGGGAGCCCCAAATCCTCCCCAAAACCTTCCTCAAAGCACCTGCCAGCGCAGGGGGGGGGGGGTATTAAACCGCTCCTGCTGCTGAGCGTCTCTTTGGTCTCCCCAAAAGAGAGGGCACCAAGCAGGGGGGGCCCCCCCCGGCTCCCCCCACCGCCCAGGTGTAACTCCGACAGCGGTACCTACCTTGACAAAACGTGGGTCCTTTCCTCCGAGTAACCCCCCGGGGGGGGGGGGGCGTTAGGACGCTCCCTTAAAACTTGGGAAGGTTTTGCAGGCGGAATCCTATAGAACCTCCCTGCGCACCCCCCCCGCCCCCCCCAAATCCAGCCTGGGCTATTCTGCTCTCTCTCCCCCGTGTTGCTTTTTCAAGGAGATTATTTCTCGAGAAGAACACTAATTTCTCTCTCTCCTTCTTCTTCTTCTTCCTTTTTTTTTTTTTTTTTTTTTTTTTGTGGTGGGGTTTGTTGGTGCCCCCTCCCCCCTCTCCCCCCAGTATAAACCACTATTGTCCTTAAAGGCGAGCGGAACTGCTCCTGGCAGAGCCAGGAGGCCCTCTGAGCATTTTGGGGTGGGAAACCCGCAAGTTTTGGTATTAATCTCATAGTTTGTCAGTCTTTGTTAAACAGCGAGGCGTGTCCGCAGCGCGGCGGCCGCCGAGAGCCGCGCTGACCCGCGGTTCACCCCGCGCCGCGCTCCCTGCGCGCCGCTCCGCGCTGTCACTTTTAGGGCTTTTTTTTTTTTTTTTTTTCCCTTAATTTTCCCCGCGTATATTCCTCCCCCCCCCCCTCTTCCCCCGGAGATCTCGCTCTCGAGTCTGGCAGCAATGAGAATGGGGATTATTTATCTATTTATTATTTTTCTTTTTGTTTTCTTTTAATGTTTTCTTTTAATTTTTTTAAAATTATTTTAAATTTTTTTTTTCCGCCCCTTTCGGAAGCTCAAACCTTTCGGGTTTGGGTATTAAACTGGGATTTTCCTCCCTCCCCGCCCAGCAAACGGAGGTCTGAGGTGCTTCTTTAGGGCAGAACTTTTAATAAGGAGCAACCGGCGCCTCGACCGCATCTGAGCTGTATAAATGGGCTGCAGGATTAGGTGGAAATGAGCCCACACCTGCTTTGCAACGGGGAAACGAAGATTTAAGCCTTGAGTGGTTTCCCAGCCAGCCTGGTGTATCCTTTTCATTTCTAATGAAAAAAAAAAAAAAAAAATTTAAATCATATTTTCACCTAAAGCCCGGGAAGCAGCATTGAGGAGCGCTGGCAGGGACGGGGGGAGCGGAGCATCCCTGCGAGGATTCACCATTTATCTCCGCGTTTACACCACCAGCTCCAACCCCGCGTTTCTTCCCGCGATAAAGAGGTCATTTGGAAAGTAAATCGGGATTAAAAAGCGCATTCAATTGATTGTCCGGTAGGGAAAAAAAAAAAAAAAAAAAAAAAAGAAAAAAAATAGAAGGAAAACCCACCCTGAATTGTGTTTGCAGCGCTGGCCGGTGCTCAGAGACCCTCACCCCCGGGCCAAGCCAGTCCGTCCCGAGCAAGGGAGATAAATTAGAAATATCCTTGAAAATGCTACCTTTAATTTCCTCCCTCTCTCCTCGCCCCCCCCCCCTTGCATCTCTCCAAATGAACCCACTTCCAACGAACACGCAGCCTCGCGTCCCTAAATTGAAAGTTAAACGTTATGATGGAGGAGTGAATATTATAAGGAAAGTTGGGAGGTGGTTTTTTTTTTTTTTTTTTATTGCCGTGAAATTATACCTGCTTGTTTTAATATCCCGAAAACAAATGGCCTTTATTATCCATTACCTGTTCTATAAACCTGGAGTAGAAATGACTGTTCTAGAGAGATAAGTACAGTAATTACAAGGGCGAAGAGATGGATCACCCAAGTTACAACTAAACGGTAGCCCTTATATAGTGATATTTTATAAATACCAAGCAAATTCATGGCAATTAATTAAACCCGAGCCTTATCACGCGAAACAAAACGCTTTACGTTCTCTTGAATTTCACCTACTCCATGAATATATCCGCATCGGGAAAGCAAATGGATTTTCCAGAATGCCTTTCCCAGGGCTCTAATATTCTCTCTTTCTCTTCCAAGAAAAATGACCCCTGTTATAAGTATTTAGTCACTGAAAATATTTAAAAGCCGAGGGGGGAAAAAAAGCAAATTTGCAGGGCGCTTTTTTTTTTTTTCTTTTTTTTTTTTTTTTTTCCAGGAGAGTTTGCCTTGCTACGACTGTTTGCTTAAGAAGCTATTGAAAAGATCTTCCCCAGTCCCAGTGCAAATAATATTTAGAGTTTGGAGGGTTCAAAGTCTGGCAGTGTAGAAATAACTTTGAAATGCCAAGGGAAATATTTATTATATCAGTTCATTAAACTGTTGCAATGACCAGAGTGGAGTCACATTTCAAGCAAGAAATATAAAACATTTCATTCAAATTCCGACGGAAAACGTGCTGCAAAACAAAATTAGCTACTTTAACCGGACCGAGCGACAAAACGGGCACTTAAAAGCGCCTTTAAATACCTACATTGAATTTTGTAAAGCCACCAGTCCATTGATTTTGCCTATATATCATTATTCTCGATTTCTTACGATTAAGGCAGAAAAAAATGCAAGTAGTAAATCAGGGGCGTTATTTCGTGTAATTCTTTTATTATTTTGGATGAGTATTTGCTCCGGCACCCGGGGGAGGCGGGAGACAGGCACCTCTCCAAGGCTTTGGGAAGTGTTTCCAAGTAAAGATGTTAGAACACATTTTCACCAACCGTGTCAGACTTTTTTTTTTTTTTTCTTTTTTTTCTTTCGGTATAATTTAAGCCCTATCCAAACAAAATCGACGCTGGAATGAAAATTATTTTTTAACAGCTCGCGTTAATATCCTAGAGGGACCTCCACGTAATTGGATTTAATAAATGCATTTCCCCCCTATATTCTGTTAATTCGACTCCAAATAGCGTTTCAGGGGTTATCTTGGAAAAATACTAAGAAGTCGCTCAGCGTTTCCTCACGAGAGACCCAAATCAATCTACCTTATTTTCTACCGACATCCCACCCCAAATCCTGCAGCCCTCTTTCCCCCCCCCGCATCTCTCCAGCTTGCGGCTGAAGGTCGCTCCCACCTCGCTATCATCCTCTCCCATCTCTGCCCATAAGCAGAGACTCTTCCTCCCACCTCGCCCCCCTCCCCGCTTTCTTTTTTCTCCCTTTTTTTTTTTTTTTTCTCACCCTGACATCAGTCTATCAGGGTTATACACAAGACTGAGTCACGCACAGCGTAAACTTTTGACCCTCAACTTTTTGACCCCTCGAGCTATAATGCTGTACTAACAAGCCCCCCAAGACCAGAGTTACCGTCTACGTCTCTAGAAACTAATGCGGCGCTGATTTCCCTATTTTATTTATTTTACTTTTAAAAAGAAAGGGGAAAAAAAAAAACAAAAACAAAAAACCAACCAAACCCTGGACATTCCTTCTTGAATTCCCCCCCCCCCCCCCAGGGGAGAACAACAACAACAAAAAATCAGAGCTTTGCAAACTTTAGGTGTTTATCTCCAGCTTGCCCATCGCTAAGACCGCTGTATTTTTTTTTCCCCCCTTTTGCTCCCCCCCTTTTATATTGAAAAGAACAGGAGGGATGGGGGGAAAAAATCCTTTAGACCACAGCTGCATTGCATTATTTCTCTTTTATTTGGCATTTCACCTAGGTGAGCTGTTGACTGCGGTAATTAGCCTGCTCTGATTTTTTTATTATTATTATTTATTTTACACCACCACCCCCCCCCTCTTTTTGGAGGGAGGGATAACGAGGAAGCAATTCCTATCATTATTTTTGGACAACCAGAGTTCGACGAGCAGCAGCTCCGTACCCGTCCGGATGGAACCGGAGCCCCGGGGGGGGGCGGCGGGGCGGGGGGCCGGTCCCGTTCCAGCCCGGCCCGGCTCGGCTCGGCCCGTCCCGTCCCCGCTGGCAGTGAACTTGGTCTGAAGCGAGCTCTGCTGGCTGCTCGGGGATGTTACAGCCGAGGAAAATGCACCGAATCCCCCTGCCCGGGGTCGTCTGATCCTCCCCCCCCCCCCCCCCCCCATCCCAAATCCTTCCCCTTGTCCCGGTTTTGCAAAGTCTCCCTATATAAACAGAGCCCTGATTTGCCACCTTGACGCAAAATCCCAACGCTGTAATTTGTTTTGACTTGAAGGGTATACATATATATGTGTATATACACATGCACATACATACACATGTTAAAAAGAGATAAATCAAAGAGGGGGAAAAAAAAACACACCCCACCTCGTACTAGTCTTATTCTTTCAACGCTCGCTGTCAAAATAGTTTCTTTTTAAAGCTATTTAGGGTAACAGAACACGGGAAAACTACGCCGGGTGGACACCTCTCGAGTTAAGTTATCAACCTCCTTCCAGATACCATTTATTTAACATTAGGAGAGGGAAGAATGGGAAAAAATCAGCTCAGGCACCGAAATAGCCACGCTCTGAAAGAAAATTTCATTCTTAAATCCATTCTAGGGCTGGAAAGAGACCCCCAGAGGAGGAGCCAAACCCCATAAAAGTCCTTTTCGGGTTCCCTAATTGAGGAGAGACCTTTATCAAGAGGATTTTAAATAATCCCGTCAGGTCCTTCCCTTCAGGTCGGACGTGTAATAAAAAAAAAAAAAAAAAAAAAAAAAAAAAAAGAAATAGTTTGGGGGGGGGGGGAAGAAAGAGCAATTTCTCAGCCTGAAATTCAGCTGTGGGGGAGGGCGAGGGGCTTGGGGAGGGGAGCTGGAGGGAAGGGGCTGGTTTCCTTCGAAAGCTTTCCCTTCTTGGGGAGGTCACGGTGTGCGTGTGGAGGCTGGAGTAATTTACAGGACTATTGCAAATAAATAGGTGAATAATCGGAGCCCTCTTCTAAATAGAATGAAAGGCGAATAATTACAGCCCGAGCAGTGCAATTTCTAGTCCCTGCTGCCAGCCCATCCCCGCCAAGGCAGATAAGGACCCACAGCCTCCCAACCTTCATTTTTGTGGCCAGAAAAAAACCCCAACAACAACAAAAAAAGGAGATCCCTTTGGCTTCTCAAAAAACATAATTACCACATTGTTGGTATGTGTCTGTACTGGAGCAATATGAACCACATCCAGACCTTCTCCAGCCCTCCCCCTCTCTTACTACCAGTCACCAACACAGCCGGGCAGTGGGAGTTGGTAAATTTAAAAAAAAAAAAAAAAAAAAAAAAAAAAGGAAAAAAAAAAAAAACCCCAACCCTGGAGCTTATGTTTTCCTTAAAAAGGTGACCCGGCAGCCCCCGGGGTCCGTGTTGGGTTGTGATACGATGCTCACCCTCTCCTCCGAGAGAGGAGCCGGGGCTGTACAAGTCTGCTGACCTCGGAATGATCCCTCTTGCCTATGAATTATTGATGAGATATGAGCTCTGATTTCTCTTTTCAGTATGCAAACCCCATTATACTGTTAAAATGGCGATTTAATCGTTTAGAATAGCTTCGCTTTTTTCCAACTCATTTGTGCCCCTTCCTTTTCATTTAATTCTCTTAATTAAATCCTTTAACAGATTTTAATCACTTTTTGTTGAATAAAATAAGACATCATACACATCTGTAACTAGGTTACCTTGGCGAAGTTTGTTTTTGGTGGGGTTTCTTTGTTTTGCTTTTGTTTTTAGTTTGGTCTGCTTGCTTGCTTGGTTGAATTTTTTAAACCTGGGTGGAAGGAAATTTTATTTTGCGTTACGCCATACCCGGTGAGCAGAGGTGGTCTAAAATGCACAAACGCTTTCAAAAAAAAAAAAATAAAAAAAAAATCCTAAAAAACCGAAATAAATACAGCCGTGACATTCAAGATGGCCTGACAACTGCATTGCAACACCGCGCTGCCTTTCGCATGGAAGCACTCCCCAAACCTCTCTGTGCCACTCACAAACCCATTCACCCCCCCATTTATTGCTGACCAAACCTGGGAACCAAATGGATATTTTAGGGGTGAAATCTCTTTTTTTTTCACCCTTCAGCAGCAGCCTGGGCATGGGGGGTCCTGCACCCACCCTGGCACAGGGCCCTGGGGAGATGCCCCAAAAAAGCAGCTTGAAGGGGGCTCTAATTAATACAGATGCTCAGCTCCGCTCTTCCAGGCTGTGGAGCCTGGGCTGGCTCTTGGGTAAGAAATAACTGCTTTTGGGCTCAGGTTTTTTTCCCTTCAAAGTGCCAGGGGAGGTTTCTATACTGTTTACTAAATGAAATAAGAAACCTTCAGGCATGGGAAGAGGCTAAAGAGACAGGACAGGGGGGCAAAAAAAGGCAAAAGTGGATATGGTTGCACCCATTTTTAGTAAGTGAGAGATGCCGTGAGCCAGGTGAGCGCACGGGGAGGCTCCTCTAGGCTGTGGGAGACTTTGCACATTTGGGACAAACAGCCCCCGTCTACCCAGGTCACCACCGGACTCCGTTTTGGAGAGTCCTTAAATAAGAGTTTTTTCCCCGTCTGTATCCAGAGTCATGGCATAAAGGTCTGCACAACTACAGGTTTTAAAAAAGTGATTTTCCTTCCTAGGCAGTAATCACTTCCTAGAGATTCTCCATATTCTTAGACTTGATATTAAAGCATTTTGTATTTATTCTGTCTTCTACAGCTACAGAAGAACTAATTGGCCCATGTCTGATGTATGCCATTAAAGTGAGAGAAACGATGAAAAATGCAAAGGAAAATCCCCGCCTACCTGCACGGTCAGAGCTCCGTTTTCCTGTTTACTCTCCTTATACTTCCTTTTCACCAGCAACAGGGAGATTTTTTTTTTTTTTCTTTAAAGGATGGGGGGCGGGGGGGAAGCCTGTGCTAAGCCTGTGACCCCTTCCAGGCTGTAAAATGGGAGCCAGTTATACCTCCTCATGCCTCACAGGAAGCTGGACATTAACACCACGTAGGGGAAAAAAAAAAAAAAAAAAAATCCAACATGGAAATAAACCCCCTAAAATCCAGCTTGTTAAAAAAAAAGGAAAAAAAAAGAATCATGTTACACACTGCAGGTAGAAAGATCTTGTGGATGGAGAGGACAGGGGGGGTTGTGATCGATGGGAAGGATGATATTATTATGCCAGCAATAAAATCCAGTCCCTGGTCCTTCGCTGTGGCGCAGGCCCGGTGCCATCCCTGTGCAGAGGATGCTCGAATCAAGGGTTGTTACCTGTTGTGACCCATACAGGCATCTCCTCCTCGCTGGAATGTCCTGTACCTAAACTGCGTTGCAAATTCCCCTTGCTCTGGCTATCCTGGTCTGCTTTTTCCCCCTTGAAATAACATATTGTGGACACCAAGGGATTAGAAATGGTGGTACTTAAGAAAAAAAACCAACCACCTTGTGCCTCCTGTGACTGGAGTGGATTTGGAAGGAAAGTTTGCCTGGGACTATAGAAAAGACGAATCCCTTTTGGTGGGGATGTGGGGATGAGACAGTGATGCAGATGATGGATAGGGAAGAGGTGGATGGATGGATAGATCTATGGCTACATGGATGGATGAATATCTTTTGGAAACACGGTGTTCGTGGGTACATGCGTGCGTTGACCGTACGGTTACATTTTTCAGACATACATTAAGGGGAAGGGCTGTCACTTTTCTTGCCTAAATCCCTCGTTATCATTGGAATCAGCAGAAATTATTTCTAGTCCCCAGCACAGAAGGGTAAAGCGTTCACAGGCCATCCCTTGGTCTAACCCCGACACACTCGCACACCTCTCCCCACATCCCCTCTCCTCCAAGGGCTTCTAACCCCGGGTAGACAAACCGCCCGTCGTGTTTGTGCGGTCGAATTCACCTTTAAAGACCATGCCAGCGAAGCCCTTTAGGATCCCGTAAAATATCTTTATTATCAACCGAAAAGCAGTCGTCCAGCTTGCACAGAGATTAAGGAGAGGCTGTTCAGCGTAAAACCAGTCTGCTGACTGGGAAAGGCTCCCTTCACCCTGCTCCCCTTCCTTGAATTTCCAGCTTTTGCGCTTGTGTTTACAGGTTTTCAGAGCAGAGGTTTTGCAGGATTGCACTGGCCACCCTCTGCCTGCTCAGGGAGAAGCCAGAAGTTCAAATGATGATAGCAAAGATATTAGGAGACACATGGAGCAGGACAGGAAAAACAGCCCAAGGAAGGAAAAGCAATCTCCAAAGTGTGCTAAAGGGGGACATTCTGCTTTGTGTAAAAGAGACGGACATGTGTCCACCAAATGTTGTCTTACCGTAAAAAGGAGGGGGGGGGGGGAGAAGAAGCTTCTGACTGCTCCAAATTCTAGAAACCCCCCACCCCACCCCCAGTACCTCCGCTTTGAACCAAATTCTAGAAACACCCCACCCCACCCCCAGTAGCTCCGCTTTGAACTTTTTTTTTTTTTTTTTTTTTAATTTTTTAAAGAAGCGAGCAGGAGTATGGGGGGGGGGAATAGATGCGAGTTGGTTCAGGTGCGGACGAATTGTCCCCCCACCTCCGCTACAGATGTGGCGACTCGGCTTTCAAAAAAACAAAAACAAAACCCCAACCTCTCCTGGCTTGTTTCGGGGAGGGTGTCGTCGTCCCCCCCCCCCCCCCCCCGCCCTTCTATTTTTGCTCTATCTGCCTTATTTTGCTCTATTTTGCTTTATTTGCGCGGCCGCGGAGCCGGAGCCTCCGGCCGGGACCACCTGCCCGGCGCAGCCCCTCGCCCCCCTTCCCATGGCAGGCTCTGCTCTCCTGCCCTTCCCCGTTAACTTGTTTATTTTCCCCAAGAAAAAGGTAGCTGCCTGCCTTTTCCAGACCGATGTCACCCTTAGAGGGAGAGAAGGAAATCTGGGAGAGATATCGGTGGGTTCCATAAGGTTTGGAGGGTCCGTATGCAAACTGCAGCCTCTCTGATTATTTTTCTGTAGCACTTCAAGACAGGCTGGAGACATAACAGCGGTCATTCAGTGTCTCCATATGGTAGAAACGAACTACGGAAATAGGAGGACACTCGTTCGTATTGGAAAAAAACCCGAAACCCAAGGGAAACAAAAAAAAAAAAAAAAAAGGGGGGGGGGGGGGAACCCGGGGCAAAACCCCCGGCGTCTACACAGGCCGAAAGTACCAAAAAAGTGCACGCATTTCTCTGGCAAGCAGGTGAAAAGAATGAAAAGCAAAAGGTGTTAACAACCTGAAGAGCACAGACAGAATACAGCTAGTTGCAATGCAAAGGCGCGGGCCAGATTTGTGGCTATTTGCGAGCAGGATAAACCACACCGAATCCCCTCCACTAAACGAGCAAGAGCCTTTTTACATGGCGAAGGACAAACCCAAACTTTGTCTGAAGTACACACGTCCCCCGGCAAAGACGGGATGGAGTTTGCCTTGCAATGATAATGAATCTTTTACAGATTTTCTATTTCTCCCGCTTCTCCAAAGTTTACTTGCGGGCCTGGAAGCTGTGATGGAAATGTAATGCAATTCCGGCTCTCGGGAGGATACGAATTAGGACCTTCTAAAAGTGAGAAATAAAGCTCTGAAAGAGAGACAGACCCTCTTTCCTCCCCGCTCAGCCTTTAGCCATATCAACCCTTTAAAATAGTTTAAGCAGATAATATTTCAGAAGAACTTACTTTCAGGACTCCAGTCTATTGGCTCTCTGGACTGAAAACTGGACCCGCAAAACATGTTCCCTGCAATTGCAACGTTTATCTCATCTGGAAAAGTGCTCACCCATTGCTGCCCCTTACAAGCCAAACCAAGCAGTTAAAGTGTCACTTAACATTCTAGAGAATGTGAAATATATTGTACATTGTCAACTCCCCAAAACCATAAAACTAACTTTATGGACCTCACGTGACTTTTGAGAGCCAGTGAGGGGTATCTGTCTGAGGTCTGGGCGATTTTTACGATCTAACTTCTAGATAAAACCCTATCCATTTGACATCTAAATGTCATACCCACTTTTGGTATAGTTTGCTATTGGTAAAAAAAAAAAAAAAAAAAAAAAAAAGGAAAAAAAATATCAAGGGAAGGCGAGCAAATGGTTTGGGATCTGACAGTCCACTTCACATCCCTCTCAAAATCACTTAAGAAGTACCTAAACAGTGGGAGATTAAGTTTGGTAAGTTTTAAGCTCCAACTTTACTTGCTACGAACAAAAAGCCTAAGCTGTATTGTAGAGATGTCAGTGGCGTTTTGCCAAATCGAGCGACTTTAAACCGGAGTATCTCGTGCCTTGTTAGATTCCCTAGGTAGCGAAATGGCAACATTTGCCATCTTTGATGATGTTAAATTATCTGCAGCCGGAATGACTCGTTGTAGTAAGTGTCAGGAGTTACAGAGCTGTGAGCTGTTATTTACATGTTGAGCCAGAGACTAGGAGGTAAAAGCAGTTAAGCACAATAAACCGAGGACGAGAGGTAGCGGAGAGAGTACAGCTTAGCACGGAAATGTATTATGTATATACATGTGGTTTAGATAGATAGATAGATGTGTAATAAATATATCTCTACATACACACAGGTCTGTAATTCTATAGAACACAGGTTTACGTGGACATATATGCGGATATAAATACCTCTCGCTTTTCAAATGTGCGTGTGCGTGTGTATATCTGTGTCTGACAAATCCTGAAATGCACGTAAATCTGCCGGGGAAGCGTTTATACCGTGTTATTGCAACTTGAAGTACTTGAAACCAGTTTGTCTGATACGCTGGGGGGGGGGTAGGGGGGTGTGGGGGGGTCGGTGCTCTTTTGGGGGAGACGGCGGTTTGGAGGGCAGCGTGGAGGGTCGCGGTTTATTCCCGTGCGGTGCCTGAAGGGGATTTGATGTGAATATTTGGTGTTTCGGAGCTCGCAAGGAGCTGCCCAGGAGAGGCTGGAGCTCTTGCTGAGAGCCCCCAGCACAGGCTCAGCTCCATGCCAGGCATCGCTCCGGCTTTCGCATGGGCTGCAAGTCTCGGAGGTTGTGTATAAAGTGCAACTGGGAGGCTTTGTGAATAGGAGAAACGTTTATTTGACTTCAAGTAAAGCTACAAACAAATACAAAAAGCTTATTGGCAAAGTACTAACAGGCAGCTAGACATGACAGATGCCATTTTTACACATAACATTGCATTCACTCTGCCCACTACAAACCGTTTATTAGTCACATCAGAAATATTTCTAGTATTTACAAACATTAGAGCACTCTATTGTTGGTCCGATTTTATACATTTTTTTTAATAGTGAAGTTTACCCACGTCTAAGAGTACGTCTCGGAATTAGCCTGGGACTAGAAATCCTGGCCTGAAGTTTGAACTAAAACACAGACTGGACAATTTTAAGACAGAAAGATACAAGAGCTTTTTATTTTTTTTTTCCTTTTTTATTTTTTTTTACATTTTTGTTTGGTTTTTTTAGATTTTTTTTTTCTGCGACTGTAGTGCAGGAACCCCCGATTTTAGCTTGGGCAGAGAAGAACTCACCCAAAAGCAGTAAACTCAGGAAAGGGGAAAAAAAAAAAGCCAACAAATAAACAAACAATCGTATCTGTTCTCGATTTATAAATAAGTTATAACATTTAAAGGGCTCACATAAAACATGCTAGCTTTCCAGAAAGCATCAAGAGAGCACGGACACATACATTTATAAGAACAACAAGAGCATGAGGAGCATCTGGAAATAAAATTTAATTAAGAAAAATTAAAAAAAAAAACAAACAAAACCAAAAACCAAACCAAACCAAACCCAAACAGAACACGACATGAACTCAGTCCTGGGATAACGGTACCATACGCGTTGTTTTCGAATATCAACAACATGCCGAAAAGAAGGTGCCTCACTGTACAGTACTCCGAAACTAAGATCTGCGGCGCTTTATTTATTTATTTACGTATTTCTTTCTCGCCTCCTCTTCTTTCCTCGATATTCCTCCTCTAGAATCTATGGCTGAAAGGCGCTGCCCGCCGAGGCTAAGCTCATGCTTTTCAGTTTATTATCCTTCTTCCATTTCATCCTCCTGTTCTGGAACCAGATTTTGATCTGGCGCTCGGAGAGGCAGAGAGCGTGAGCGATCTCTATTCTCCTCCTGCGGGTGAGATATCTATTGAAGTGGAATTCCTTTTCCAACTCCAGGGTCTGGTAGCGAGTGTACGCTGTCCTCGCCCTCTTACCGTCTGGTCCAGTCATGTCTGAATAACACGGACAACAGCGGGGTTTGGGATTTTGCTTTCTGCTAGGATTTTTATTAGCCTTAAGGCTGTTTTTGAAATTTTTTTTAATACCGAGGTAAAATATTCACCTTCTTCAGGCAGCTAGGAAAGCTGCTTAGTCCCCAAATAACAGCCCCCCCCGCCTTCTTTCTCGCACACCCCCAGACACGTGTAAAACCCCCCACCCTTGGCCCCTCCAGAACCGACATTCGCGACTCAATATTCATAATTTAAATGGAGAAGCGAGGGCTTGAAATCTCCCTTTTTCGCCTCTGCCTGCGTGTTTCTGGGTCTGTTCGCAGGGGCATCAGGTTTAACGCTGCTTTCTTTTCTCTAGGAGAAAACCGGGGGGGGGGGGGGGGGGGGGGGGGCTCGCTATTCCCCGTGTATCTCCTCGCAATTTGGGGTTTGTCAAGAGCAGATTGTCAAGAAGGCACCCAGCAAAATAAGAGTAGGAAAGGACTGAGAGACCCATCTGTGCATATAATGCCATTTTAATGGTCAATTCTTTCCTTTCCTCTCTCCTCCCCCCCCCCCCCAAGGAACTCCCCCCTTCCCTCAATTTTTAAATTACCTTCTCCCACCATCCACATAGAGCTAAGAGCTTGAAATAAGCGCACATTTCGCCGCAAGAATAGCGAAACTAAAATAAAATCGCCCCCCCTCCAGGCGCCAGAGGCAGCTTTAAAGCAGCGCTCAGAGCAAGAAATACAAAAGCAAGAAATAGCTGCGTTTCTGATCAAAGCGCCTCCACGGAATAAAAGGAAGGAGAGAAAAAAAAGGGAGTGGGGTGGGGTGGGGAGGGAAAAGAGGGGCGGGGGGGGGGGGGGAAACAACCCCAAACAACCCACCACCAAAGCAAAAAAACACGAGAGGGGAGGAAAAAAAAAAAAAAAAAAGAAAAAAAAAAAGAGAGAGGGCTGTGCGGGAAGGAAAAAAACCAAACCCAACAACAACCCCCCCCCCCCCAAAAAAAAATAATCAACCAACCCAAACCCCAACGCCACCGACAAGGACGGAAAAAAGAAGTAGCCGTACCATGGCTAATGTGAAGTTTCCTCATCCAAGGGAATATCTGAGGTGCCTGCCCTTCTGTCGCTGCCGTGGAGGTCGCGATGGGCTCTGCCTGCGCTCGGGGGATGCTGCTGCTTATTGGAGTGCCCTCGTCGGCTCCCGAGGACGCGCTGGTCTCGTCTAGTTCTGTGAAATTGGTGGTGGTGGTGGTGCTGGCAGAAGTAGCTTGGTCGGAGGGGGACGGGGCGGGTTTGCTTCCATGGCTCTCGCTGTTGGAGCAGGGAAGGGAGTCGGGAGAAGATAAGGAGCAGCTAGACGCCTGTCTAAACCTGCTCTCCTGAGCTGGAGAAGGGAAACCGCGGGAGCTCTCCCCCACAGCCCCAAAGTGACTAGAGGAGGCTGAGCGGTTGATGCTAAGGTCCATCCCATTGTAGTTGTAGCCATAAGAGCTGGAATGCATGGTGCTTGAATCTCTGTAAGAACCGTTCATGGAACTGCTGGTCCCATAATTTAGTAACTGATAGTCGGGGCCATTTGGGTAGCGCCCTGAGAACGAGTTTACAAAGTAAGAGCTCATTTGGGTTATTTTGGAGGGCTTGATTTGTGGCTCGTGGTCGTTATAACCCTGTGCTTGACGATTTATGATGTATTAATGAATTATAGCGATGCACTGTACTTCGTTTTTGCTATGTATGCGGCCAAATATGGGGGGAGGGTGGGGGGTGCGTTTGGGCATCACGTGCTTTTGTTGACCAGTCGTAAATTCTCACTGATGACCTCAAGAGGTAATTCATGCTCTATGGTTACAAATAATGACGATCGCGGAGCCGGTTTTAGGCCCGAAGTCGGCGCGCGGGCGCCCCAAATCTCCCTCCCCCCCCTCCTTCCCCCCCCCCCCACCTCTTTTTTTCCTTCCCCCTCCCCTCCCCCCCCCTCCCCCCCCCTTTTTTTTTTTTTTTTTTCCTCTTTTTTTTTTTCCCGCGCCCGCGCGTGCGGGCGCGCGCGCGCGCCGGCGCTTCGCCCCCCCACCTTGGCGGAGTGCGCCACCTACCGGCCGCGCGGGGAGCGCGCACCGCGCCCGCCGCGGGGGGGGGGACGACACACGGACACAAGGTGGGGGGGGAGACCCCCCCTGTACCCCCCCCCCAAAAAAAGAATAAACCCGACCCGCCTGCCTCTGAGACCCGAAGATGTCACCCTTTTCCTTCTTTTCTTTTTCCTTCCTGAAAAATCAACGTTGAGATGAAAGGGGAAGTGGGGGGGGGAAGGTTGGAAGTTGATGGGGGGGGGGGGTTGTCTTCTCGCCCAGCTCTTTTGCTTTATTAAATTCTGAATTTCTTCCTTTGTAACACCGACCGGGAAGTTTGAGAGGCAGCGAGGGATGAGGTGTCGGGTCGTTGGGAGGCCGGGCAGTCTTCTCTTTTAATATTTGGAAGAGCCGGGGGGGGGTGGAGAGAAAAGGATGGGGGGGGCAAAGCGAAGCTGGTAGGAAGAGGAGGAGGAGGGGGGGAGCGTGGCTGGTCGGGTTTATTTCGCGTGGTTATTGTCAGAAAAGTCGAGGTTTCTTGCACGCTGAGCGTGGAGCCAGCGATGCGGTCGCACCTTAATTCTGGGGGGGGGAGAAAAAAGGGGGGGGGGACGGGGAGGGAGAAATAAAGGCAAAGGAGGGAAAGTCCAGCCGGTGGAAGTGGTTGACAACGTTGCTTTTAGGATATTCTTGTTCCCGAGCAGTTCACGTCTTCTTTGAACACAGCATTGTGCTACGTGGTTTTTCCTCTCCATTTGCTAACCTGCAAGGAATATTGGGGAGCAAAAGCACTCTGAAATTGGTAAAAACGTTGTGAAAGAGCTGGGCTTTGTTAAGCATTACTTTCCTTTTTTTTCTTCTTCTTCTTCTCTTCTCTCTCTCTCTCTCTTTTTTTTTTTCCAAGGCAGTTTAGGAATTTCATATGCTTGTCTGCAACTCATTGGAAATTATGCGCCATATTGAAAGTGACATATAATTATAATAATTACGGGCAATGAAAAGCGTGGCAATAATAGTAAATGTCCTACAGCTGTGAAGCTTCTGCATGAATTGATTTTAAAAGTGACTGACATTAAACCAGCTTGTGGCATGGGGGAATGCATTCATACATAGGTATTTCTTGTGGGTAGTGGGGAAAGGGGATGGGAGGCAGGAGATAAGTCTTTCATCGCGTTTTCCCCCCGTGAAGCTGCAGAAAACGGTATCCGAAATAGGTCGGGCTGGTCGCTTGCTTCCAGTCCTAAAGCCCCAGCAGAAAAAAGCACTTCCTTTCGTTTAATTCCCCAAAACCCAGGAAAAGTTTGCCATTTGCATGCACGACATTCCTCTTTGGTACGGAGCAGAAATTTCCCCATCCCATCCCGAGCAAAGTCAGCCTCTCAAAACGCTTGCGAGTAAAAATCAAAATCTACTCTTTCTAAAGAGCTCGGTAGACTTAGGTTAGATTTTTTTCCACCCTTCCCCCAACCCCCCCCTTAAATGGAGGCAATATTCCTGGAGCTGGGAAGCTCCTCGTTTCGCAGGGCAAATTCCCTTGAAATCTGGACTTTTTTGCAATACACTTCACTTTGATTTGGGGGGATGAAGTAAGGGACCAGATGTTTGAAAGATGCTAGGCAAATGTTAGGTATCTTTGGTAGATAAATGAGAGCATATTTTTGCCTGTTTCCTTGATTTATTATGTATATGGCGAGCGTTTCGTCATAACTCTTTGTACTGTAACAATAAAAAAGAGCGATACTAAAGCAGAATGTCAGCGAGGAAATACTATTGGTGAAAGGTCTTCCATTTAAGATTAGACAAAAAGAGGGAAAACCAGATTTATCTCTCCACTGTAACTTCCGTGTGCTTGGAGTTGCTTGTCCTTGCAGATTAGAAGACATTGTCATACAGAGAGAAGCAAGGCTTTCTTTACAACTCTCTGCTCCTTAAGAATGGCAAGTTCCCCTGGAAAAGGGAAAGATAATAATAATAATAATGATAATAATGACAGGGTGGTGTGCGTGAGATCGAAGACTTTGTTTTTATTAGAGAATTCCATGTTCATACCTAAGACAAACTTCAAACACAACACGTACAAAAATTAATAAAATATAACTTTTGCTGTTGTTGCTTTTGCATCCTTTTAGGTAGTACTCGTTCTTTCAGTAGATTTTCCTTTAAAAAAAAAAAAAAAAAAAAAACAACAACAAAAAACCAAACCCAAAAAACTAATTACAAAGACCCCAGGGCTTGATTAATTTACCAAAGGAGAAAAAAAAATAAGAAAAAATGAAAAAAACCAACCCTATGTCAACCGTGCATGAAACATTTTTACAAAATTAAGACAATAAACACCCCAAATGACATATATTGCAGCACTTCCATTAAATACAAGAGTTAGCAGATTACTAACAGTGACACCAAGGGTAGAAACACGGGTAGGAGTCCTTTTTTTTTTTTTTTTTCCTTTTCTCTTTCCCTTTCTTTTCCCCCTTCTCTCTCTATCTCTTTACTTTTTATTGTTATTACTTTACCTCGGGGGGTGGAGTGGGAGGGGAGGAAGGTCTAGGAAGGGAAAAAAAAAAAAAATTAAAAAACGCAACTAGAAGCCTGATTTTTTTTTTTTTTTTTTTTTTCCTGGACACGACAGATCACTGGGAACACGAGTCCATGGCATTGGTGGCCCAAACTTTCTAGCTGTTGCCGCTGCTGCAGAGGGCTTGTCCCACCAATGTGCAGGTTTTCCCTGTCCTCGCAGCCAGCTCACACCCCCCTCATCCTCTCAGCTCTCACACACACTCACTCACTCCCTCTCTATTTTTCTTATTCTTTTTTTTTTTTTTTTTTTTGCCTTGTGTGTGTTTTAAATAATACTTTCACTCCGCCGTTTTCTCCTCCTCCTCCTCCGCGCTCAGTTGCGAGGAGTTGAGCAATTTATTCTCTTTTTTCCACTTCATCCTGCGGTTCTGGAACCAGATTTTGATCTGCCGCTCCGTCAGGCAGAGGGAATGGGCGATCTCGATCCGCCGGCGCCGGGTCAGGTAGCGGTTGAAGTGAAATTCCTTCTCCAGCTCCAGCGTCTGGTAACGGGTGTAGGTCTGGCGGCCTCGGCGGCCGCTGGGCCCGAAGGAAGAACCTGTGACACCCGCAAAAAAAAAAAAAAAAAAAAAAAAAAAAGGAAACAAATAGGAAACAAATAGGGGGAAAAAAAAAAAGGAGGAGGGGGGGGGGGAAGGAGGAAAAAAAAAAAAAAAGAAGAAAGGAAAAAGAAGGGAAAGCCCCGAGGTTTAGTGGAGCCGCGGAGATGCCGGATAATCCGCGGGGATGCTACGCCCCGCACCGCGGCTGGGTGCGGAGGGGTGTCTGCCCGCTCCCTGCCCTCCGAAGGCTTTGGCCAACCCTAAAATGAAGCCCCGTGGCCGTGAGCCCCTCCGTGCGCGCAGGGCCCGCACCCGCGGAGGATCCGCAGCCGCGCTGCAGGCAGCCGGCTAGAAGGGTTAATGCTGAAGTTGCCAGACTGCAGCAGGGCTGGGGAGACAGGGCAAGATCTATCTTATTCCGGGATGAAAAATCGCAAGGTGTTCTTCCCCCCCCCTCGCCCGCCCTCGCTATTTTCCACCCTACCGGCAACTGTAATAGATCTGAGCATTTAAGCAATAATGAAGTGAATCGATCTGCCCAAACTCTACATTAAAGAGGACACAACACTTTATGTCCCTGCGCTAATGGACATCAATTTGGAACTTAAAAGGCAACAAATGCATCTAAACATGGGAAGGAGGGTGGTGAGCCTCTATTATTTTTCTCTCCCCCCCCCCTTTTTTTTTTCTGATTGAGGAAACAGCACTTAAAGAAGTCATATATCACCGGGGGGGGGGGGGAAATTCTCCCCAGGCAGACTTTTCATTATGTGCGAGTTTCATTAAAAATGTAGCCCTCTCCTTTCAAATATTTAAACACTTTTATATTATTTAACTCCAGATCGGGTAGCCAGCGAGAGAGGGAGCTGCGTGGGGGTGTGGGTCCGTCCGTGTGTAAAGTCATCCAGATCTGATTTAGAAAAGATATCTCCCTGTGCGTGTGGGGGAAAGACAGAGACAAATCGTTGTAGCTGAGTGACACGCAAACTGGAATGTGCAAGGGGAGGAAGGGGAAAGGAAAAAAAAAAAAAAAAAAAAAAAAAAAGGCAGGGAAATGGAGAAATACTGTACGGGGGGGGGGGGGGGGGGTAAATACGGGGCAAACTTTTTAGCCGGGGGGGGTGTGCTGGGAGAAAAGCCTTCAGCGGCGTGAAGTTTTGGTGCAAGTTGGAGCCTCTCGTGTCGCCTAAGTTCCCCGCTGGAAGTTTGGGCTCTAAAGTGAACCTTAGTCCTGCTTCCCTCGCTCGCTCGCTCTCTCTCTCTCTGGCGGTAACAAATAAGAAAGGGGGGGAGGAGATTGATGTATTTATTTCTGTAAAAGAGTAAACTCACTATTGCAAGAGTTCATCCGCTGCATCCAGGGGTAAACCGGGGCGGAACACTTTTGCTCCTCGCTCTCTCCGAACCCAGTTTTGCTCTGCGCGCAGTCCGACTTGCGCGGCTCGGGGGCGAAGGGCACCTCGTCCAGGTTGGGGGGGGCACACGCAGGGTCCTTCTCCCTGAAAAACCCGCCGGCCCCATAGTCACAGGCGGAGCTGCGGCTGTAGGCTCCGTTGCTTTGCTGGTAGTAGGGAGAGGAGGGATAACCCTTCTCCTGGACGCCCGTGGCTCCATAGGTGGTGGGGTAGTGCCTCAAAGGATCCGCATAGCCCGAGGGATATAGCGGGATCTGTCCCAGGAAGGGCTCCTGCCCCGCCGCCAGACTCACCGGGAAGGTCGAGTTGACAAAATAAGAACTCATTGGAAGGAGCCTGCCGTCCTTTCCCGGCTTTATGATTTGTTGTGTTTTATAGTCCAAGTGGTTTAGCTATTAGTAGTATATCGGAGATTGGGTTTTAGCTGAAGGGAGATGGCGTGGTGCCAGCGAGGGACACAAGGAAATACAACCATCTGATCATGGGCTGACCAATAGCAGGCGCCTGAGGTTGCAAAATAGCACCCATGAGGAGCTGAGATTGCACCAGGGACCCCAAGAACAAACCATCCACCCCCTTTTCCCTCCCTTTTAAACAACAGAAATGCACCCCCTTAACCAAATATATAATATCTGCCGAAAGAAACATTCCCGGCGCGCTACGGAGCTTCATAAATAAATAAACGTGCGTCGTCCCCGGCCCCCCCCCCCCCCTTCCCCTCCTCCAGCGCGGGGGTGTGCGAGAGCCCGTCCGCACGGCTGGCGGTGTGCGCGCCTATATATATATATTTACACGCATAGAACGTATACAAATACCGGCTGTAAGCGAGGGAAAAAAAGTTAATTGTTCGCGTTCAGAAAACTTTAACCCCTAGCGTTTGCAAATCGTCCTGAAATGCCTGGGTACTTCGCTACAGTTAAAGAAAACAAACCAGAAAAAAAAAAAAAAAAAAAAGTTTGTGTGTGTGTGTGTGTGTGTGTGAACTTTGCAAGGAGGAGATCCCGCCGGATTGATTCACTTAGATTTGCTATAGGAGAAGAAATCGCTTTCGACAACTTATTTTGCTTCACGTTTGTCTAATTACCATAGATTAGCAGTCCCAGTTCGGGAAAGCTGCGCTCGCTTGAACCAAACCTTCGCTTTTCATGTATTGCACCTTTTCCCTTTCTTTTCCTGCAAAAGCTCCGCATTCGGGAGATAAATGGAAAATCGAAGTCTTTCCTTTATCCCTTGCTAAATCCCGATCTCCTCCGGAGTCCGATACCGCATTGTGCCCTCTTGCGTTTTTTTGTTAATACCAAATCTATGCCCGACCTTTTATGGCTAAAAGGAAGCCTTGGGTTACGGTCAGAAGCTGAGTTTATTGATTGTTACCGATCGAGATGGGTTGGTTTTGAAGGAGAGGAAAGCTGGCGGTGTGATGGGGCTGCTGCCTTGGAGGTGCGCAGAGACCCCGCGGGTTTGCATCCCCCCCCTTCGAGCCCGTCCGCACTGCAAAATACCCATTTTTGCAAAGTTAAAAGGCTGGAAGGAATAATTCCGAAAGTCTCGAGCAATTCCCGGTCACCCTAAAAGCGGCACTTTGCTCTGGGCTTTGCCTCTCTCGGTTTTGCCAGAGCCGTGTTCTGCTCTACCTGGTGCATCCCCCCTTCAGATCCCTGTTTGCTCAGGGTAGAGTTGGATCTCTGACCGCCGCCTTCCCTTTTTTCAAATGGGAAAATCAGAGCCATCTCACAGGGAACAGAAAAAAAACCACACACACACACACACAAAACCCCCCCCCAGCAACTAAATCAAACCCAGGACTGTCCCCCGATCATTCGCATTTTATCAAGGATTTGTTTCCTGTCCGAATTTGTAGCCATCTGTCTGTCGGGTCTTATATGCAATGAAATGACACGCCTTATAATACACACTCCCCTGTACTTGAATCTGTGAATGTGTGTGCTACAAATCTAGAATTACATATATTACATGGTGTCTGTAGAGCTGCCAATGCGGCGCTCTCTGACGGAGCTCTAAGTATCTACGAAACTGATATCTTATTACGAGCTAATTTATTTTAAACCTCATGTTTACCGCAGCAAAGCCAAGATTGTTTCATGCCACGGCTGCAATGAACATTTCGACTGAAACGTAATCCTTATAATTCAAGGAAATAACATGCAAAGGAAGTAGTTTTCATCCTCCACCCCCTCTCTGACTGATATCTCTTATATTTGTTCTTGCAGAGTTTCCCTTTGTGTATGGAATGGACCCAAACTTACGTAGATCTGCTTTATTGGTATGCAAGGAAAAAAAAAAAAAAAGTGAGATTGAAAGGGAACGATGACTAGAGAAGAAAAAAAAAAAAAAAAAAAAAAAAAAAGATGGGAGACTGAAGTTTACTGCTTTGCAGGAGCCGAACAGCTCATACATTTGATTAGAGAGTTACGCAATATTTGTTGCTCTGCAAAACCAGCGATTATCTGGCATGATCAGCTCCGCATGCAAATTTTGGGCTAAGAAATGGGATATCCTGATAATTCAATGCGTGAGTACATCTGCTGAAAATGTTTGATCTAATATTTTCTCTCACTTCTCGTGATTGCTCTGCAAATAAATCCCTCGAAATAGTTTGGGAAAAAAATCCCCCTAACCCCAAGTCTTCCCGTAATAAA
Organism: Astur gentilis; assembly: GCF_929443795.1. NCBI lineage: Eukaryota > Metazoa > Chordata > Aves > Accipitriformes > Accipitridae > Astur > Astur gentilis. Next base: position 44,555,712 of record NC_064884.1, on the reverse strand, counting down.
ATACTCCTCCTCCTAGTACCTTTGTGGCTGGAACAGGCTTTTAACGTAGTTTGACAGGCGATATTTTGAAAGAAAATTAAAATGCACTAATTGAAGCTGGCCGCTTGCTAATTGCTTATTGCTGCCATCTTAGATGCGCTATAGATAAAAAAATAATACGTCTTGCCTCTTAGAGGAAGGATGACCCTATAGATGGCTATTTGGGGGAGAAAAAGACCAGAAGACAACTTGGCTCCCAACGTGACAAAAAACCCCAGAGCCTGTCATAGTTTTCACCTTCCGGAGGGTCAGGCCCGCGGTCTAATTGATTTGCCACCTATAATACATGTAAATACGAGCAGAGGTCTTAAACCGCACTAAATCTCAGAGAACTGAACCTTTAGCACAGAGGTGGTTTCTAGTCCCAGTTCAACAGCTTAAAAAAAAATAAAAAAATTAAAAAAAAAAAAAAATGACAACGTTGGGTTATTAGCGTAGCCGTTTAACAGGCGCTCTCCTGCCTTCCTCGCTAAAGTCCGAAGGTAAATCCAAAGCGATTTTGCGAATATATTTTCTTTGGACGCCTCTAAGCGCCAGCCCAGCCGGGAGGGACAGAGACCCACAGCAACAGCGGTTGCAGAAGCCAGCTTACGCAGGAGCCCTTAAGTTAGACCCGTCTTTGAGGGCACCGACGGGCACATCTTTATTCCGTCTTTGGCCTCTTCGCCTCAAAACCAGGCGCAGGGTTTGCTAAGAAGGAGCAATAAAGCAGGGAAGTTGCGAGAGACACCAGAAGGTGGTATATAACACATTTCACTGCGCTGGGAAGCCGGCTTTCCCCTCCTGACAGACATCACTCAGCTGGCAGGGTATAAATACAGATAAAGAGAAGTATTTACAGTATGTACAATCCCAGCTCTCTGCCCAGGAAGGTCCCACTTTCTGTCGCTTTGCTTTTCTGGCCAGCAAATGCCAACCCCACCAAGCAGAGCCAGGCAGATAGATGAGGGGATTAAAACAACACCCAAATATTTCGAAATGCAAACAGAACAGAGCGTTGCTTGTGCGAAAGCTAAACCCGCTAAGAAGTCGGTAGAAAGTTCAGTGCAGTTGGTTCCAATAAAAAATGAAACTCTCTTTTTTTTTCATGTGGAGCTGGAATTCCCGATCCTTCTGAAGTGAGAACACAGCGGGGGTTTCCCTACCGAGGGACTTATTGCAGCCATAAAGTCAAGCCAACACCACGAAAACACTTGAAAAAACCCCTTGTTCCTGGAGCCAGACATAGAAAGCCATTGGCAGCAGAGAAGCCTCCCCGTAACGCTCATGCACATCCAAAATCACATCGGAAAAAAAAACCCCGACAGAGCCATGTAGAGCTCCAGGCTTGGAGAATTTAAAACAATGACCCCGAAGGTGTAAAAAAATACCCGCTCTCCCCGCGCAGAACCGCTTGAAACTTAATTTCCAGCAATTTAAGTTTAATTTACCTGACTTCCCGTGCAGTGCATAATAACCTTGTTAATGGGATCTTTGAAAAGGAGCAATAATAATCTACCATTGTTCCATTAAAGAGTGCGGCTAATTATTAACAAAAAAAAAAGGGGCGGAGGGGGGAGGAGGGGAGGGCAGAGAGGGAGAGGGACATTGGGGGGGTCAAAATGCATCCAGGACCAAATATTTCCGCGAAAGCAAGCCCTGGGAAGGGGAAAGGGGGGCTGCTGGTCAAATAATATTGGGGAAAGCAGGGAGAAGGAGAGGCAAAGGCGAGACGGATCATGTAATGCGGAAAGCGAGTGCTGGGGGGTGTTGGGAATTACAGCATGGAACAAGTTAATCATGGCTGTTGCTGGTCAAAAGACAGAAACTTTTCCCCCCTCCCCACCCCCCCACCCCCTTTTTTTTTTTTTTTAACATAGTCCCTGGGCATCTCACTTTCTTCGAGAAAATGTCCCTAGTCTAGACGTAAACAGTTGCCAGGAAACTGTGTGGTAGAAGGAGAAAACGAGAGGGAGAAAGCGAGAGGGAGGGAGGGAGAGAGCGAAACCTTTTAAAATAACAGACACGCATTGTCCCTTCAAAGCCTACAGTAACTTAAAAGTGATTCGTCGTCTGCCTTTACTCCCCGCTCCTTCCCCAGCAACCCCCTCCATTCTGTGGACACGACTTGACATATCTTTTCCAGACCCCACCGAAATGACCACTCCAAGCAATAAATAAATACAAGCCCCTCTGCTTTTTCTGATGAGCTGAAATCCCCTTCGCCTCGTCCGTCATTAGGGCATTTTACAACACCTCCGCTTGTGTTCGCGACCGCTCCTCTTCCCTGGGTGTGCGTAGAGATAGATGTGAGGTTTTGAGATGGACACGCGTGGCACCGAGCAGCATCGCTTATGGGGGGGGATGTATAGATCACCACCAGCCAGGACGGCCCTGGCTCCCATATGGGTGCGCATGTATGTGCGACTGCATCCTCCATACACCTCCCCAGACTCTTTCAGGCTATACATCCAGCTAAACCCCACATCTCCCCTTTACCATTCCCAGCAGGGCACCAGGCCTGAAGGCTGAAGCCCACCCGAGAGCGGGACCGCGGGTGGGAGCCGGTCGGGGTGGGGGGGGGGGGGGACGGACGACACTGCGATCCCTGGCACCGTCGCCCGGCTGGGAAAAGAAGAAAAGCAGCCGGGGCAGGGTGTCCGTGTGTGTGTCCCCCCCACGCACACGTTGTGTGTGTCCCCCCCAAGGGGGACACCGGCTGCGGGGAGCCCCCCGGGAGCCGCCGGCCGCCGTCGCTGACGGTAGATGGCAGCAGACGGCGGGGAATGGGCGAGTCCCGCAGCGCGGCGGCGGCACCGGGGGGGGGGGGGGGGGGGGGGGAGACCGGCTCGGCGGGGGGTTTACCCTGGCTTTACGCCGTTTTATTTTATTTTCTTAAATCAACAAGCAGGGAAGGATGCCAGGAAGGGAGTCCAGGCGGGAGAAAGGCGGATCGTGTGTGTGTGTGTGTGTCCCCTCCCCGCTAATACACACCCCGGGGGTGGCCGGAGGTTTTCTCGGGCATCCCACGCCGGACCGGGCTGAAATGGTTAAAAAAGAGCTAATCCGCACCGAGGTGCGTGGTTTCCACAAGTGGTTGCCTACGTAGGATGTGGAAGAATCGGCGGAAAGGCGTTTTGGAGCAAGGTTTCTAAATTAAATTAGATTTTTAATAGATATTTTTTTTCTTACGAAGAGGAAAAAAAATAATACGAGCGCGGAGACACTTAGGCAAAAGGGAGAACAGGCGTTTGAACCGGCATTAATTTTTTTCTTTCCCCATGATTTATGAAAAATGTAACAGGTTCAGGAAGAAATAGCTTTCTAAAATGACTTTCTGTTTATTATTTCCACGGCTTGCGATCATTTACTCTTGTCCACACAATATTCAGGCACAGTCAGTTTAGGTGAGATAAATCGTCACGTCATAAAATGGTTTATGCTTAAGTAATGAATCTCTTCTTACTCAATCTCGCTTCACATACACAGACTCTTACATTATCTTATTTAAAAAACACCTCGTAACAGTAGCAATTAGTACTATATTTCAAACACCCCACCCCAACCCCCTTGAAATCTTGAAAAAAAACACATTTAAAATGACGGGCATCTCCGGATAAATATTTTCCTAAACCCGAAGGCAAGCGTTAGGGTATCAGACAGGGAAAGGAGAGGAAGATTTGCACATAACCTGGTGTGGAAAAGCACCGACACACCGTGGGGCTGAAACCCAAGCCGGTATTCCGGTCGGGAAAGCCGTAAAGCCCCGTTAACACTGCAGAACGCAATTAAATACAAGGAGGTTTATTGCATCGCAACGTCAGCTTCATTTGGGAGTTTCAGGAGGGGGGAAAAAAAAAATACAATGAGAGCTCTGCGCTCTGGTTTGGCTTCATTCTTCTTATTATTTTTTTTGCCTCTCTTTTCTTTTTTTGTTCCCCCCCCCCCTTTTTTTTTTTTTAACTGATTTCCAGAACCTTATTTCCGAGGACTGCCGCGAACTGCCCTCTCCGAAGAAACCACCCACATAATAATGACCCTGGAGAGCAACGCAAAACCCAACTGGCTTCCACACAAACTTCGCCAAATTACTGGGCTCGCCTCAAGACAGACAAACTGGCAAGAGATTCTGCGGGGGGGGGGGGGGGGGGAATAAAACACGACAACTACCCACAAAGGGGTTGGTATTTTTTTAAAGGCAGTATCTAAAAGCCTCCGTCACCGAGCTACTGCAAAATCCTTCATTCCAAGTCTACTATATCCAGGTGACCTCACAGGCTTTATTTTTCCTTCTTATTCCGTTACGTTATTTCTCTTTCTTATTTTCTTCCCTGTTTCTCTCTCACTCTCCTTCTTCTATTTGGTCTATTTTCTTCCTCGATTTCTTTCTTTCCTTCTTTCAATTTCTTTCTCTACCTTGCTTCCATTCTTCTTTCTCTCTCCCTTTCGCTCCTTTTCTCACCTTTACGCTACACTTTTTCGGGGAAATTGTCACTTAAACAGATTTCCACCACCCCCGATTTCTTCCAGTGCCCCCCTTCTTCATCACCCCACCCTTTCCTTTCTATTTCCCCCACCCCCGGGTACAGGGGAGAGGGAGATGGGGAATGGAATAGAAAAGGCAGCTTGACAAATGCATTTTCTCAAAGAAAAAATTAAATGAAGAGAAACAGATATTATTCCCTTACCTTTTGACGTCCATTTCTGTGGTATAAGTAAAATATATAGGGAGAGAGAGACAGCGTTTGCTTATCTGTTAGCTGACAAATATTGTCCCAACCTGATAGCCGTCGATTGCCTCTCTGACTTGTGAGAGCTTCTTGCATTTCTGTCATTTGCATAGAAAATGGAGTAACTTCCCTCTTTGAAAAATGATAGCCTCCACTCGGTCCAGAATCTCCTCTGCCCCTCCATTACTACTGAGATTCCAAATCAGCAGGCAAATTAACAGAGGAATTAAAAAAAAAAAATTAATAATAAAAAAAAAAGAGCATATAACTCTTTTCCTATGTGTGTGTGCGGAGGTGGGTGTCTATGTGTGCGTGTGGATGTGTGGATAGGCGTCCCCCCCTCCCCTCTCCCCTGTTTTAGCCCTATCGAGCTTATACACAAAAGTAAAAAAATGTAAAGAGGCGAGAGCCCTATAGAGGACACTGATCCGACCCAAGGTGCAGCGGACAGAAGAATGGTGCAATATAACCACATGGGAAATAATAAAAAGTTCATGTTCACGGTTAGCAGTCCACATGACCGGCTCTGGCCAATCCCAGAACCCAGCCACTCATAAAGTTCTATCACAAAGTTGTAAATTTTCATAAAACAACAAGGAATTTATTGCATTTCTTCATGACCGGTTTAACAGCAGTCTTTTTCTTAGCCGCCATCTTTTTTTTAAACAAAAATAAAAGAATATGAAAGGGGGTTCAGGAATTTTTCCCCCCCCCCTCCTTGCTTGCATGTGGGGGGGTGTTGGAGAGAAATAATCGAATAACGCCTCACACGTTAGGCTATGAACAATAACAGCCCCCCCAGAATAAAGAGCTTGGGGTTGGGGTTGGCTTTTAAATGGGGAAAGGCACAGTAAAACAGTGGGGTTCGGGTGGGATTTTTTATGTCTTTTTTTTTTTTAACGCAATTGGGATCCTTTCTGCTGAAAAGGGCAATTAGATTTTGGGGGCGGGGGGGGGGAGGGAGAAAAAAAAAGAGGCAAATAAAGGCAATAAAAGCGTGGCCGGGGTGCCCATGCCCTGGGCAGAGCTGAGCCGGCGGGGTTCGTGCCTGCCGGGCTCCCCACGGCCAAAAACCCCCCAAGAACCGCCGGGTCCCCCCGCGACCCCCGCTACAGCGCGGGGAGAAGGGGGGGGGGGGTGATCCGGCAAGGTGGGTCACCCCACCGGTAAAACCGCTGCCCTGGCTTTAGCGTATTAAAGCGTCGGTGTGACTCGCTTTGCCTTTTTTTTTTTTTTCTTGGAATTCTCCTCAATTCCTACTTGCCCCCAGACCGCAGAGGTCCGTGCCGGGGGGGGGGGGGGCAGCCAGCCCGGCCACTGCGGTCCAGGAACAGGGGGGGGGAAATTTCTGGAACCGCTGCTTTTTTTTTTTTTTTTTTTTTCCTTCCCATCCCTGCTATGCACAGAGGGCTCCTGCAAAGAGATTGCACCAAGGGATTTGAAGGAAAAAGGAAGATTTTCCTCTCTTTTCCTTTCCCTTCAAGGGAGAATTTCAGTGTGCAAAAGCCATAATAGCTGCTGCCTTTAATAATGGGCTTCCCGTAATTGGTATATACAGCATATACTGCAAATCTGTATGATAGACGTGGGCGCGCAGCTGCTTGACGTGGCATCTTATTTTCGCGAAAACCTGCTAAAGGATGCCCTGCGCGCCTTCACTTAGGACATGAAGTCATCTGTGGTGGTGGGTGGTGAAAAAGCAGAGAGACAGAGAGGGAAGGAAGGGGAGAAGGTGGAAAGCTGCCATCGCCAAGTCCTTCCAAAGCTGGCTGCATTTTTTTTAATTTTTTTTTTTTTTTTTTCCCTGTGCATCTTGCGCAACGCATTTGTGGAGTAAATTACGTGGAGCCTCCGCGGGAGGAATCCGCGTCTTTTACTGCGCAGCTTGGCAATGTAAATAAACAGGCAGGGGCGGGAGGGGGAAGAAGGCGGCGGAGGATGCTCCCCCGCGCAAGTGCTTAAATTTACTCGCCTTTTGTTTTGCATTGTTGATTTTTTTTTCCCTGCGTTTAATTGCTTTAATTTATTTTATGCGTGCTTTGATGCTAAACATTATTTGGTGCTAATGAAAGAGTTCCAGTCCGCAGTAAAGTAATTGAAGGGCGGAGGGAGACTCTAAAAAAAAAAATAAAACACTAAAGGCACGGCAAAATAGATCGCTTTTCTGCAAATTAGTTACCAGAAGAAGAGAATTAAAATAAGGGGCGGAAAGACTATTTGGGCTGATTCTGGCTTCTTTACATTCCTCCTTTATGCTCTTGCCTACTTCAGTAATAGCCCCAGCGCAATCACAGAGGGAGAGAGAGAAAAGAGACCAGCGCGCCTTTCGAGAGCCCCGAATATCATCTATATCTTAGTATATTCGCCGAATCTATTGAAAAGGTACTAAAATTTTGAAGGGAGTGGCTGCCCTAAAAAAAAGAGAGAAGTTTAGGATGATAGCTCGGGGCATGCATTAATCTAAAAGGATCTTTTAGTATATTTATTTTACAGGGGAAAAAGCAATTCCAAAATCCCGTCTGTTATTTTTAATAAGAAAAGGGGAAGGAACCCAACGCGATGGTAGATTATTGGAGATTTCCTTTTTATTTGGAAGAATAATAATCACAGACAAGGGGAAAAATAAAAAAAAAAAGCAACGCGTCGCCATTAAATAATTTGCTACTTTGCTATACAATGTTTTACGTAGCACAATATTAATTCCTCTTCTTTTTTTCCGTAGAGACTTGAACAAGGAAGAAGTCCAGGTAAAAATATACACAGACAAAAGAGCATAGCAAGGAGAAAAGAACCACGGAGGTTACAGGGAGAAGGCGTAATAATCATTCATATTATGTACAGGACTATATACGCTAAGTATAATTTGCATTCAGACTTTCAGGTCACATTTTCTAAATTAAAGGTGCTAAACACGACCACGTTACTTCATACCAAAAAGTACACAGCGAAGTACAAACGGAGATTTACAAATTACTTGTACTATAGGAAGACTCACATAGAAAAATGTGTCTATTCTGACTCTAAAGCCACATTTAATAGGTAGATAGTCATTCTATTGTACAAAAAAAAAAAAAAAAAAAAAAAAGACTTTAATATAGGTAGTATTTTTTTCAGTGTCAGGAAACACAATGTATCATTCCTAGGGTTTTTAATTATTTATGCACTTATCATGTATCTATTTTCATATATAGTCTTTTTTCTGTGTGTTTTTCCCCCCCTTTTCTTCTCGCGTGGGCTTCCACGTTTCCTGCATCCACCCCTCGCCCCTTTCATTCCTCTTCGTCGTCCTCCGCGTCTGGTTTCTCCTGACTGTTGGAGCCGGAGCAGGCAGTTTTATTCTCTTTTTTCCACTTCATGCGCCTGTTCTGGAACCAGATTTTGATCTGTCTCTCCGTGAGACACAGAGCGTGGGCGATCTCGATGCGTCTCCTCCTCGTCAGGTAGCGGTTGTAGTGGAACTCCTTCTCCAGCTCCAGGGTCTGGTACCTGGTGTAGGTCTGGCGGCCGCGTTTTCTGTCGGTGCCTGGGAAATAAATGCAGATTTAGATCAGTTGGGGGCTTTGGGGGGAGATGGTTTGGGGGGCTGCTGATTCGGTTTGCGCTCTTGCTTTGGTTTTTGGGTGCAGTCTAGCAAGCACCCATCCACTGCGGTCCCACGGGGGACACAAAGTCCTCGGAGGACCTGTGCAACCTGGGACAGCCCTTCTTTTTATTTGCAGGATCAACTCCTTCTGCCTGAGGATTTCCCTGCCTCACCCTCCCTGTTCTCAGCCCCCAAACCGCACCGGCTTTAATTTCCCTTCACCTAGGGAAAGCGTGCAGCGCTTTTTTGGTGGGGGGGTGTGTGTGCCTGTGCGTGTCTCCGAGGAAACAACAAACTTCAGAAAGTTTCCTGCCCTCGTAGTACCGCTCAGACTCTGAGCTCCTGCTTTAATTTTCATTTAGATACCAGAAATTTCGGATGGTTGGCGAACAAATACAGAAAATACAGTCGAGCGGAGCGAGAGAGGCATCTGCTACCTACACAAATCCAACTATTTGTCCTCTCTTAAAGCTGTCATCAGGGTGCCTGCTTGGAAGGTGTGTGATGGTCTTCATTATTTCAGGGGATCTTTCCGGCTCAGTAGTGACTTCTGGGGCTGACAGTGGGGCTGTTACCCCCGGGATGCTCTTGCGCCTCATCACTTACCCCAGCTCCCCCCCGACCCTCCAGCTGCCTGCAAGTGGGGTTTGGAAAGGGCCCAGCTCCTAATTGTCCCCTCCACCCGACATTTCCTGGAATCTGATTGGAAATAATTCTACAATATGCTGTTTGTGATCCCGACTCTATTTTCTATGTAAATGCCATGTGTATCTATGGTATAATGTATTCTTTCCCAGAGCAGTGGGGATGGCGAACAGCAGCCCTCAGCCTCTCCTCCACACATTCCACCGGACTCCTCTTCTTCCCTTTCCCCCCCCCCCCCCTCTTTCTTTTTAAAAGAAGAAAAGATCCAGTCATTAAAAGGAGAAAAAAAGCAAAATAGCCAGGCTAGCTGTAAAGTAAAAATGTGCAGGTCGTGGAATGTGGGTTGTAAAATCCGCTGAGGGGAGAGCCATAAACTGCTGCTGAATAGGGATGACAACTCTATCTCTGCTCGCTGATGAAATTCCACAAGCACGATCGCACAGTGGGCAGGAGAGACGGGGAGGGGTGTGGGCAGGAGGGGGGGACCCCACTTTTACGACCGAGGTCGAGTTTCTCGGGTTTTAGGCTCAGCAGATCCCAGAGCATCCAGGGTTTTTTGAGCGCAGGACCCGGCGCGTTTGCCCCACTTCCAAACCCTCTCTAATGTGGATCCTCGCAGCATCACAGGCTTAAAGGGGGGGCAAAAGGGGGGCTTCTTAAATCTAAAGTCAGATAAAAGCGGAGGTGAAGTGTTTACGACCCCAAATATTTGGTCTTTGATAAATCAACTGTAAAAGTGAATGAATTATGGAGCAGGTAATAGAAAGAACTGACCACCAAATAAGTGTGAGGGTAACTCCTGCCTTTATAAGCCGCTATACATTGGCTACTTGGCTGTTTTTCTTTTTCCTCTGCTTCCCAGGGAGGCTGGCCCGCACTCCGCTCACCCCTGAGGTTTACTAATAAGACCCTCGCCGAATATTTGGCCGCGGAGGGAGGCTCGCCCGCAGGGATGCTCTCAAGTTGCAATCTGGCAAGGCAGGAGCGAAACCGGGGGCTGCTGGAAAATGAACTCACGCCTTCTCCTCCTCTCCCAGCCGGGACAGCAGCCCTTTCCCCCCCCCCCCCCCCCCCCCCCCTTCTCAGGATTACACGAGTGTAAACACCACCACGCCTGCCCACGGACACCGGTCGGGATGCTCCGAGCTGGGAGGGGACGGGGACAACCCCAGCCCGGAGCTCCCAGCCCGGCCCCGGTGAGCTCCATCGAGGGAAATGAATATTTATTCAATGTTAATTGACATTAATACCCTGAGAGGGAACGCCTTGGGGACCGAAAGCAGCGTGGCCGCCCGTCGGTCGGTCGGTTCGGGGGTTGAGACACATGTGCGGGGGGCTGCGTGTCCCGGCGGGGGGCTGCCCCCGCTCCGCTCCTGCGGACAACTGCGCGGCCTTCCGCGGAGCTGAGCTGCCCCGCGGAGCGGCGATGGCCCGAGTGGGACCCCCCCAGACCCCCAGCAAGGCCACTCTGGGCAACCCCAAAAAGCTTTGCCCAAGGTGCGGAGCGCACCGCACCCCTCGGCGGTGATGCTTGTAGGGAGGTGACACAGATAAACGTCCTCCCCCCTCTATCCATGCATCCATCCGTCCGTCCGTCCGTCCGTCCATCCATCCATCCATCCGGATTCCGGCCGGAGTGTGACCGTTTTGAGAGCGGGGCTTTTAATTGCCCCGGGAATGATGCGTTGCTGTTTCTGATGGCAACACGCTACGCTTAATTGCAGTGTCTGGGACATTGTGGTGAGGGGCTGGCAAATGAAGGTTTTGCAATTTAACAGAAAACAAACCAAGCTTGCAAGCACCTCCCATAAATAGTTTCTTTCAGAATCTATATCTACACCTACATGGGGGTAGCACAATCTCCATCCTGTAAATATAGGAGAAGAAGGGGCTGGCCATTATTTCTGCAGCTCTGTCTGTCCCCACTAAGACAAACTGCCTTTTGCATGGCACATACACAGCCCCAGCAACACCAATAAATATTTAAAGCTAAAAGGATGGCTTTATGGCGGGGGGGGGGGTGGTGGTGGTGGTGATGATGGTGTTCGCTCTCTCCCTCTCTCTGTTGAAGATGCGTTTTCGGTGAAACGTCATGAAAGGAGTTGGGGACAATTCCCCCCTCCCCTCCCCCTCCGCCACCCCCCGCGCACGCCAGCAAATAATTTACACTCCCCTTAGCCCCCCCCCCCCCCCCCCACCCCCGACCCCAGGCTCTTTTCTTTAGGGAGGCTGGGGCTTACCTGTGCTCCTCATCCAGGGGTAGATACGAAAGTTACTGTCGCTTTGCAAATCTGAATCCCTCTGGTCCGTTTTGTTGCAATTCTGCTTGGAGGCATCACCCGGGCACATCATGGAGAGATTTTGTTCGAAAGGGGAACAGTGCATGTTGAAAGAACCCGGCTCCAGGCCGTAACCGGAGGAATACATGCTGGGGGGCTGGGGGTGCACGGCGCTGCCACTGGAGTAAAGCCCGGGCATGGAGGCGGCGAAGGGAGGCGTGGATCCGGCCCCATACCCCGCTCGCTGGGTGTTGGAGGCGAAAGCGCAAGAAGTTTGCTCGGGAAAGACTCCGGATGGGAAAACCGAACTTGCGGCTTGATATTTAGAAAATAAAGCATTCGCATAATACAATGAACTCATAATTTGGCCGGGTGATTTGTAGGTCGGGACGTTTTAGTGTCGGTTTTACGAGGTACCGTGATATATTACGGAATTAGAGTCCAGATTTACACCAAAAAGGAGCCCTTTTTCCTCCCGGCCCATGTGACGCGCTGGCACGTGGCTCCGGCGGCGCCAATCGCCGGCCGCTCCCTCCTCGGGGGCAAAAAAAAAAAAAAAAAAGGAAAAAAAAAAAAAAAATTGTGGTGCTGCTGGATTTATAAAATATGATAAATAATTGATGCGATATAAAACCCTCCAAGATCTATGCTGGAAGGGGTGAAATTGGTGCTGGAGTCGATAAGCAACCTGTAATCAGTTTTCGGCTCGGAGCGAGGGAGAAAGAGGGAAAAGAAAAAAAAAAGAGGGGGGGGGGTGTAAAGCACGTTGCTGATAAACCAGCGTCTCCCTCTCGGTCTCTCTCTGCTGGAGGAAAAGGAAGGGAGCTCTATTTATCCCTTTATTGATCCCCTCTAAAATTCCCTCCTTCGTACCATTTCCTCGGCTCCGAGGTACTTTTTCACAAGACTGTACATAATTCCTTCCCTTCCCCCCTTGACCCTCTCCCCCTCCCCGGCCACCCCCCCCCCCCAAAAAAAAAAAAAAAAAAAGACAAATGTCTCATTGATACCTAATAGTTTCAGGGTTCTTTTTTCCCAAATGCCATTCAGCTCTATATCTAATTTATTCCAGTGCCACGGGCTTTGAGCTTCGTATTGAGCTGGCATTTGCTTTTCTTGTTGCGAAAAATAAAGAGTGTACAGATCCCTTGTTTAGCGTGTCAGCGGTTCTGCAGGACTCAATTACAGTTAGAAGTAAAACCTTACCAGCTGGCTGATTTGCTTTCTGCTGGAGAAGCAGAGAAACCTTCCAAAATGTGATCTGCCTCAATTTTTTTTTAGGGGGGTCGGGGGGGGGGGGGGAGTTAGAAAGAAAGAAAGTCTTACAGGCAGGAAAAGCAGCCCAGACAATGGTGGATGTGCATCTAGGGTTTGTGCTGTGTCTCCTTTCCCAAGGTTATGTTGCAAGGGGATGGGTGTGCATCCCCGCACTCCTCTATTGCCATGGCAGGGCAGCTTGAGAGGCGAAGGAGCAGAAAAGCAGCTCAGCTGCGCGACTGCCTGCCAAGATTTTTTTTTTTTTTTTTTTTTTTTTTTTTTGCAGCGAGATAAGTGGGAGGAAAGGAGAGGGAGACCCAGAGCTGGGCTTCATCTTGCGGGGACAGTGGGGTGGGCGAGGAAAGAGGGAGAAAGGAGGAAGGAGAAAGGGGGAAAAAGAAAGGAAAACAACAACAATAAAAAAAAAAAAAAAGCCACAAAAAAGCCAAAACAACACACGTTACCTTCAGGAAGGATTTCCACCGAGCCTCCCAACCTGTCACCACCCAGGAACTGTTAGAAACAACAACAAGAGCAGAAGCCATCGCAGTTGCCCCGGGTCCCCCCCCCTTCCCCACGGCTCCCAGGCAGCAGCTCCCCGGCCCCAGTCCCTGCCTCCGCCCGTCCCAGCAGCGCTCCAGCCCGCCAGCATCTCTCCAGGCAAAGAAGTCTTTGATGGCCAGGGCTGCAGCTCCGACACAATTGACTTTTATTTCCTTTCTATCAAAGTGGTCCTGGAGGAAATGGAGCAGGGTAAAAGAATGATGTCACGGAATTCTCGCTTGTAAACTTTATTGTAACTTTCTTCCGCCGCTTCCAGGTTTAGACAATAGAACAAAGTGATGAAAGAACAACAAAATATATCATTAGTTCCCCCAATAAAGTAATTCACGTATACAGTATACATTCTTTTTCACAGTTAACCTAAAGATCACTTTACAACTTGCTTCACTGTGCGCATGCTAACTAAAGGAGAGAAAAACGCTTTTTTTCTTGTCTTTTTTTTCTTTTTTTTCCCTTTTTTTTGGAAGAGACATTTAAAAATTGTAAACAAAAAAAAAAAAAAGAAAAGAAAGAAAATCCCGAACCAAAGGAAAGAACAGAAGTAAGGAAAGTGAAGAGAGAAAGAGAGAGAAAGAGAGAGATAACTATAGCATAAATAGGCAGTTTCATGTTGTTGGGATGTTTGTTTCAATAGCTACCTCCAGTACATACAGATAAACCACAACAAAAAGAGGTGGAAAATCAAAAAAAAAAGTGCACAAATGTAATTTCACGTAACTCCTATAGCATTGAAAGCTATGTTAACCAACCCACCCCCCAGGAAAGAAGAGAGAGACAGAGAAAGACAGAGAGAGAGAGAAAATTTCACAGTCATGTTTTACATAAGCTATTGCGTTACACTACCACTAGTTAATAACTGGCAAAAGGCAGGAGAGACCTCCCGATCACTTTTGCATACTGTTCATTGTATCAAAGGATAATCAGGAAAGTGGTGCTTACAGCTATATTGTTTTACAGCAATAAAAGGTTGTTTTTTTTTTTCCTTTCTCTTTTCTATGCATTGTTGGTTTTTTTCCCACCCCTCCCTTACATTAACTGCCATTAACGTGGGGCTCAGGGGCTCTTCCACCCCAGCAGCGCTTGCCTTTCAGTCCTTAAAAATCCTTTTATTTCTTGTCCGCCTTCTGTGCTTCCCCTTCCTCGTCCACCTCCTGGGCTCTTTCCATTTTCTGTTTTTCCAGTTCTTCCTGCTCGCATTTGCTGCTGGGAAACTTGTCTTTGTTGTTTTCCTTTTTCCATTTCATCCTCCTGTTCTGGAACCAGATTTTGACCTGCCTTTCTGTCAATCCCAGGGCATGCGAGACCTCGATCCTCCGTTTGCGGGTCAGGTAGGGATTAAATAGAAATTCCTTCTCCAGTTCCAGCGTCTGGTAGCGGCTGTAGGTTTGCCTCCCCCTCCTCCGTCCAGCGGCTGCTGGGGAATTGCAAAGGTTGGGTGGAAGAGGGGAAGAAGAGAAGGAGGTTGAAAGATACATAAACCAGGCTCGGGAATAGGCACACACAGGCTCCCACCCGCTCCCACACACTCCCACACACTCACACACACACACACACACGGAGGCACGGGAGGGGGAGGAAGAAAGGACTCGCAGGAGCAAAGGCAGGAAGCAAACAGGGAGAGGGAAAGGCTCCTGGAGAATATTGTAAAAGGGAAGATGGTTATAAAGGAAAGGGGTGATGGTGACAGGGAAAAGGGGGGGGGAGGATCACCCACCAGCCCACTCCGAGCAGCCCAGCTAAAGCCTGCACTTGCACACTTATTATTACCCGAACCACCACCACCACCACCACAACAACAGACCTCCGGCTCTTTGGGATCCCGCAAAAAAAAAAAAAAAAAAAAAAAAAAAAAAAAGAAAAGAAAAGAAAAAAAGAGCTGCAGCCCGGGGAGAGCAAGCAGCACCACCGAAATCCCAAATCAAACGCAAAACAAAAATGAAGGGGCTTTTTAAGGCTATAAAAGTGCCATAAACTTTAAGGACGCTTCCTTCCACAGAAAGCCCGGCTCGCTCAGCCCCCCAGAAGAAAAGGTCTCCTTCAGGGTAATTAAACTATAAAGCAATTTACAAGTGCAAAAGTTTACCCCCATAAAGCAGTAAAATACAGTCACCGGGGAAGAAAAAGGGAGCGAAAGCAAGCAAGCAAGCGAGAGGGGCAGAAAGCAAGCGAGAGGGCTACTTTGGGGCTCAGGAACTGCCTCCTCGCTGTCCTTTCCATCTCGCCTCACCTTGCGGTCGCATCCAGGGGAAAAGCTGGGTCGGAGAAGGGCTCTGCTCCGAGCTCTCCGCCTCCTCTCCAAGGCCGCTGGCAGCAAGCTTGCAGTCCGTGTACTGCACCAAGTCCGACTCCTGGGCGCTGAAGAGGCTCTGCCTTTGCAAGGGGTCGTAGCCATAGAAGTTGCTGGGGTCCCCATGGCACGCCACGGCGCAGGGATTCTGTTGGTAAGGGGAGCTGGAGAGTGAGGATGCTCCGTGGTAAAACTCCTGGATTTGGGTCGGATGCTGGAAGGTGCCCCCCGTGCTGGGTCCGTACACCACCGTGGGTCTGCCCCCAAGATCCTGAGCGAACCCACAGTCATAGTAATTGGGACGCAAGGAGTCCCCGGTTTTGTATTTGGAGAAGAGTGAGTTGACAAAATAAGAGCTCATTTTAATTTAAATAAGAATATTTGTTTGGAGGAGGAAGAAAATAAAAAAATAAAAAAAATAAAAAAAAAATTTAAAAAAAAAAAAAAAAAGAAGCCAACCAAACCAGACCACGGGAATCTATTAGCAAAAAAAGAAAGCGCTAAGATGCTAAGCAACGACAGTTTGTGATTTCCAGGAATATAAAAGGAGGATATAATCAAAACTCTAAGCCTGCATGATATTGAATTCTTTCCTCCCCCCCACCCCTAAAAAAAAAAAAAAAAATCGCCACTTAAAGAGTTCTCGCTTTACATTTCCAAGAAGAGATGCCAGTTCATAAACAGTTTTCAGTGATTTACTTCAGCGCAAATGAGTTGTTTCATATTTTGCAGTGTCTTTTCATGATCATTTGCATCTATTACCAAAACCTCATCCTATTGGCTTCTCCTTACTCCACACGGACTCTGCACTGCATGATTGTGAAAGGAAGAGTGTGAGAGAATAAAGAAGGAAAAGCAAGCGAGGGGGAGCGAGAGAGGGAGAGGGAGCGAGCGAGCGAGAGAGAGAGGGAGCGAGAGGGGAAGGGAGAAGGAGGTGGGGTGAATATACGGATTAAATATGTTTAACTACCTACATTAATGAGATATCGCTCGCCTCACAACAAATCACATACCTAGACCACCCAAAAGATTGATTTTTGGGGAGTGTTGGAAAATTAAAGAGAAGCGCTCGCAGTCGTTAATTTCAAAATTTTAACGAGGCAGTTTTAGCCTTTTTAAATGTCAGGGTCGCTTTGGAAAACTGTAAAAGAACACGATTTAATTGCTACCAGTTTTAAAAGGTCCTATAAATGTAATTGGTATTTTAATACAAGTTATCAAATCATACAGCTTCTTACCCTAAACATATTTTAAAACAAACGAGGTAGTCATATTTAACATTTTAATGATCAATTTCCTTATTATTGATAAAGGTTTAACTATCACATGAAGGGAATTGCATTTGTAATAGCCCCAAAAAAGGCTGTAAACTGTTTAACAAACTATAAAACGCCATAAAGCCGGGGATGTTGTTGTTGTTTATACCGCACTACATAAAAGCCGTTAGGATTTTACGAGTTCGTTCCTCTACTGCTATAAACCAGAGGTTTCGATTGGACCCGTCCGCATTACAGCGAGATGTTGAGGTGTCAATATTGAATTAAAATGATTATAGTTTTTCATATATAACATTGACTTTTTGTGTCTCTCCCGCAGCCCCCCCCCCGCCTCCTCCCCCGCCGAGGACTTGTTCAAGATGTGGTCGGGGATGATTGCGAACTCAAAGTATTGTGTCGCTTATCACATCCAGAACAGAACCTTTATGGTCAGTAACTGATGGCTGTTCCCTACCTCACCCCCTCCTCAATAACTTCCATTTTTTTCCCTTTTTATTTTTTTTTTTTTTTTTTAATTTTTGCATGATACTTCTAATGAAAACTGGGGAGAAGAGGGGGATGGGGTACGGGAGAGAGGAGACAGGCTTTCTGTTTTATTGGCATTTGGTAACAACGGAGCAAACTTACCCCTAAGATGCCAACGCTGCGATTTTCCACCATCTAAACACACAGGGGGTAGATTTTGAAATTCATTTCTCGCAGTCAGCAAATATTACCGAGACGTATTTCAGCTAATAACGACACCAAACCCTCCCAGCCCAAACGCTGCCCCAGCCTGCCTAAACACCCACGACGCCCCTCCAAGCTCCTCGCAATGCCAGCTATATTTCCCAATCCTTCAACCTTCAATAGGAGTTAAAGGCACTCTTTTAAACCTCCTTTTTTTTTTTTTTCCTCCCCTTTGCCCTGGGTAGATTTCTGCTGCTTCTCGTTGCATCCCTCTGCGCGGTTTTGACACGAGAAAGGTGAATTAAAGGCGGTTTCTCTCATGCCTGCCTTCAACTGAGGGACAATTTTCAACCTCCACAACATGGAAAACAGGAAAAAGTTGAAATGTTTCGGTTAGTCTGTCTTGCCAGGGCTTTGGTAAAAAAAAAAATAAAAAAAAATACTTGCATTAAAATTGGCAGTGGGAATAGGCAGGGAATTAAGAAAGACAGAAAGAAAGAGAGAGAGAAAGAAAGAAAGAAAACAAAGATAGTAACGGAATAAAACTTTAAAACCATCCTTAGAGAAATAATTTAAGTAAATACGTTTCCTTTATTTTGTGTAGGGATAATTTCAGTCGAGTCTAAGAGCCTTTTCAAGTAATTATTGTTGTTGGAGTACTTGCAGTGGTATAATTAAGGCTTTTCCCCCCCTAAAAGACAAGTTAACATTTTATTTTTCTCAACACTTTTATTGTCGATTGAGCAGATTTTGGTTTCATCTTTGAACATAAAACCCCAGAAATGGTGCACACAAGTAAATAGAGCTTTGCAGCCTGGCATGGGGATGCTCGATACTAGAATTTTCAAGAAAGGAAAAAAAAAAAAAAAAAAAAGGAATCGACTAAAGTATTTTTAGAAGAGAAGCTATCTTCTTCTACGTGTATTTACAGGCGTACTCCCATCTATCGAAGTTTGTAAAGTAAAAAATAAAGGAATTCCCGTTCGTATGTGGACCCCAAGAAGGCGGGAGTGAAGTTGTTCTTGGAAGTTAACATTTTTATCAAGTGCCGTAGAATTTTATGGTCATGATGTGATGGTAACTCACCAATGCACCAGAAATCAATGGCTGATCTTAAATCATTCCTATACTGTACTCAGATTCCTGATGAAAGGAAAATGTTTCTATTATAAGAAAAAACAAGTGGGGATGTGTGTGTGTGTGTGCGTGTGTGTGTCTGTGAGAGAGAAGATAATTTATAAATACCCAGTGGAGGAAAGATTTATTAGGAATTCACAAGGAAAAAAAAAAGAACCCCAAACCCTTTCCTAGGTAAACCTTAACTTTTCACTGCCCTGCATTTTACTGAATGCACAAGGGCAGGGTTTTCCTTTATTTTCCCCACATATTTCTGTTTACATTTGTATGCCATTTTCTAGCATTTAAACAGAGTCTTGAGATGCTTAAACTTTGCCTCTTAAAACAACATATCGCATCCTGGTCTATTGTGCGTATCGGTTTAATTTGTTACATTCTCCCCCAGAATACTGCTTATCGAGGAAGGGGTGTATTTTCTGGTGTAACTTCGGAGAAACATTTATTCAGAAAATACCTGTTTATAACAATCTGAAAGAAAACCTATACTGAAATTATTGCCACCGTTCCTTTCTATGTTATTTGTAGCTGAATTTGTCGCTGAAGGACTGGAACATCTGAATAATTTCGGTCTTGTAATTTGGAAGAAACAAAGGCCAAAATAAAAGTGAACTAATGGAGTTAGAAGTTTACATTTTTGCTGCTACCGCACCGGTGGAGTATTTATACCTGTCACAAAACGTGGTAAGTTAATAGCCTTTTGGATTAATTTACTATTTTTTAGCACTGAAAAATATTTGCAAGCATATTAAGTGAAGACCTTCGGCCAAGAGCAGCAGCAGTACCAAAAGATGGAGCAACTATACCAAAACCGACCGGTTCAACTCCTAAAAAGCTTATGCTGGCTTTTTTTTCCGCGATGCCTGTGAATCTAAAACATATAAAATAAAGAGCCGAGAAAGCGCAGATCATCCTAACGGCTAAGGTGAAGAGCCAGGGAAAAAAATGTCCTGATTCTGTGCGCGCCTTTTCTCCCCGAATTCTTGGAGCCACTCTCTTTTCCAGTCCTGCAAGCGTAAATCTTCGGTTTGGAGATAATTAAGCTGTCCTCCCACCTCCACCCGAACTAGCAGAAGACAAAACCCGATGGTTTTGGTTTTTTTCTCCCCTTTAAATGAACGTTTAAAATAGATGCGTGTCCCACCTCTCACCGCATCCCAGCATCAGATGAACTCTTTTTTTTCTTCTTTTTTTTTTTTTTTTTTTTTTTGTTAGCCTCACATAATTTACCCTCGCGGGGAAACAAAAAAAAGAGATGTAACCTATAAAATCGGCAAAATAGCTATAATTAACCCTATATTTTATGCCTCGGGATTATTCATGCTCGCCAGCAAACAGCCCGGTGGCTGCCGCTAATGAAATCAAGGTGTTTACGCGGAGCCCCGCGGCCGAGCGCGGGAGACGCGCGTCTAGCGTGGAGCAACGGCGCCACCTAGCGGCGCGCCGCGGCGCCGCAGCCTGCGCAGAGGGGCGCGGGGAGCGGAGGGGAGAGGGGGGAGATGCTGGGGAGGGGGGGAGCAGAAAAAAAGGGGGGGGGGGGGGGGATGAAGGACCTGGGGAAATCAAACTAGCCAAAAGAGAGGGGAGGGAGGAAAAAGGGGGAGGAAAAAAAGGAAAATGGAGTTTTTCCTCCTCGCCCCAAGTTTTACGCGCGGAAAGCTCCACCATCCAGTCGCTCTACCCGGCAATAAAAAAAAAAAAAAAAAGAGGGAAAACGGGTTTGCTTTTGAAAACCGCTATTGTTTCAAATTCCGAGACTAAACAATTGGTCATTCTGCTCTGGAGGGGGAAGGCCAGAGCTGTAAACCGATAAAGAGCTTCCCAAGCCCAGACGTCTCGCCAGAACTTCGAGTGTGTGAGCGTGGGGGTGCCTCCGTGTGTGTGTGTGTGTGTGTGTGTGTTGTTGTTGTTGTGTGCATGGCTCAGCATTCTGGCAGCCTGGAATTGCTTTAAAGGAAAAAGAAAAAAAAAAAAAGGGAAAGGAGAAAAAAAAAAAAAAAAAAAAAAAAAAAGAACAAAGGGAATCATCCAGAGCGCTGGATTTTCACGGCATCTGCAAGAGAAGAATAAATTAGCAAAAGTCCCTCCCCACCTTTTCTCTCCCTCTCTTCTCCCCCCTCCCCCTTATTTTTTAACTACCCCCTCCCTTAGGAAAAAAAAAAAAAAAAAAAAAGAGGGGGACTTTGTATGTGACTGAAGCAGAAACAAGAGCATTTACACGTTGGGTTTCCCCACATTCCCAAGTCGTTGTAGTAATTTAGGAGTTCCTGAAAGTTTTCTTGCACTGTTTGCTTTACAGCCGTTTAGTTCCTTAACCTTCAGAAATTTATACCCTATAAAGTTTTATAGCGGTCATATTCTTTTATTGCAGCACACTGCACTGAATTTTCCTTTTTTTTATGACAAGTTACTTCCCTTTCTCTCTCTTCCCTCAGTAAGCTCCAAATATCTTTCTTCTTCTTTTGTTTTCTTTTCAGAGCTGCCCCAAAGAAAGGATTTTTTTAAGAAGTGAAATATTGCCCTTTAGAGCGCCCATTATGTTAAAAATTAGTGGAAAGAGATTCTCGGTTATATTTCTCACTACCTGCTTCCTGCAGGGCTGAGCAGGTCTTAGGGTTTGTTTGTTTTTTAAATATAGAGATAGAAACACTTTCCAAGCGCCTGTATTTCTTCATGAGCAATAAAATGTCAAACGAATTTAGAGAAGGAATTATAGGAACCGCTCATTGAGCCCTTGGAAAAAGGAACCGCGTGTCAAATCCGAGGTGATGCCAAGCAGGGAAAGCGGGGTGGGGTTTCCTACTGTTTGTTTTGGGTTTCTAATTTTTCTTTAGCAAAGTTTTCCTTGGGCGGTAGGGGAATAAACCAAAGAAAGTCAAATAAAGCTAGTCCACTCTCCGCCTTTACTTCTGGTCCCGTAAGGCTGATGCGGGAGAGCAAAGACTAAACCCTCCAAAACAAACAAATAAAGATGCAGACTAACAGCCGACCAACCACCGGTAAATGTAACCAGAAATTAACGGTCTCCAATTTAAAAACCAACAATAAAAAATACTGAGAAGCGCAGCAAGTTTGCATGGGACCAAGTAAGCACTTGCTACACCGGAGAGGAATGATTTCCATTTGTCTCTGGACATATTTTTTTTTTTAACCTAAGCAAAAATTGATTCTTATAATACACTTAACGAGCCACTAAAGAACGCAGGAAAACACAATGAAAATATTTCTGAAATTTTAGATGAAGCAGTATAACACAATGACATATAGGTGCTGTTGTTCTAAAATCGATTTTTATTCTGGAGCATTAAACATCTCTGGAAAATACATCCGGGCTGATGCTACAGAAGACAGTTTTTCCAACATTTTTTAAGTAAGCATATTTCCTAATAAAATGAACTAACATTTTAAATTCTATTTAAAAAGAACCTTATATTGTCGTCTTAAAAATATCCGCTCTTTACCACAATTCTAAGGAAAGTGAAAAACGTTTCTAAATCCTAGTGGCCGATGGGTTGCAAACATCAATTAAGTCACGGATACGCCTCTGAAAAATATAGTAATGAGGGTTTAGGCAAGTCCATACTCAGTTCGAGATATGAGGAACACACCAATTCAGCATGAAGCAGATTTGAAATTCATCCATCCTTGAGAAGAATCACACAAAACTGAAAAATTTGACTGCCCAGCTTAAGCACAGCTAAATCACCTTTTTCGACCCACTATCATTTTTGTTTCAAATAAATCCCGATTTAGAGGAATAAGCCTGCTGCCACCAACTTTTTTCCCCCAGCTCAAAATGTCTCCGAAACTGCTTTTCTTAATTGAGTTTCGAGGAAGGAGATTAGGGGCTTTGACACAGGGTGAAGTTTGGTTACATTTAACTCCCTCCGGCAACAGAACAGTTAAATTTTGCAGCCCCAAGGAGCTACTTCATGATGGAAAGTTTTACACGAGAAAGTCTAGGCATTAAAAAAAAAACAAACACAAAACCAACCAAAAAAACTTTCTGAAGAATGGTCTTAAACACTTAAAGTCTGGTTTCTTGTCGAGTGGAAGATTTTAATTTATTTTTTTTTACCCCTTTCAAGAGGAATTGAAGTGGTGGAAGTTTCAGTGCACCGAGGCGCAGCTACTTGATCCTTATCTCTGGATCATGGGGGGGGCGGAGGGGGGGGGGGTAAGCAGGAACACTTCCCCCCAAAAAAAACGCAAATCTGCCTATCGCTTCTTCCCAGAGCAATCTCTGTTCAGCAGATAAAAGTGGTCTCACAAAACCTGACGCTAAGGACAGACGAGTTAGCGCTTCTGAAATCAGATTTGCACTGGGTCGTTCAGAGATACAGCAGAAATAAATTTCTTTCCTCTTTTTTTTTCCCCCCCACCCTATGAAAACAAGCCACCTTACACTCGCCTTGTTCCTAGAAAGCCTCCTGGCAGCTAAACATACAAATTTGCACACGAAGAAAACGAGAGAGGTTTATTTCGATATTTTCCATCCACTATCAACTGCAGAACTCTTCGCATACTTAAAAAGCCACAGTAGAAACAGAAAACGAGCTTCAACATTCACAGAAACACAACCACAAACACATTTTACAATACCCACCATATAATCAACTGGTACTAAACCCCCACCCACCCCCTCCCACCATCCCACCTTCCCCCCCCCCCCCCCCCCATTCCCAAAACAAAGTTAAGTCTTACAGAGATAAAGGGAAACCAGTCCCGCACGGGCGGGTTGGAGAAACCTCCAGCGGATCTGTCAGATGAGAAATCAGCTCCGGCCGGCATGACATGAGACCACTAAGGTCTAGGTTTGTTACTCTAAACGCTTCTTCGGGTGAGGATGAGGATGGAGGAGGAAGGGGGGGGGACCCAGCGCGGAGCCGCCGCATCCCCCTCCCCGGTGTCACCCGCGGGACGAGGCTCCTTCCCCGGGGAGGCGGCGAGCCCCGACCCCGGCGTGGCACCGGGCCCCGGAGGAAAGCGGGTGGCAATGGGAAAACATGCCGGGAGCTCGCTTCAGGCGAAAAAAAAAAAAAAAAAAAAACCAACAACAAAAAACAACCCCAAAAAACCCAACCCCCAACAACCAACCACACAAAAAAAAACCCCAACCAACCCCACCCCAACAAAACCCTACCGACATTCAAGTATTAAAAGCATCTCAGCAAACAGGAGGGGGAAGAAATACACACAGGCTAGGGTTGGCACTTTATCTCTGCAACAGCCTACTGCTTTAGGAAAAGTCAATTCACAATAAATTATAAATATGCTAGCACTAAGAACACAACCTTCCCCTCCCTTATAGCTCTACTAAGGTAGTTTTTTAACTAGAAAATCCCATTCTTCCTCTCCTCTAAAAGTTAGGAATAAGTTGGCAGGGGTTCTTCCGCCCCTTTTTCTCCTAAATAATTTACAATGCGGCTCTGAGAGTGCCCCCCACACACTCTCTCGCCTCCCTCCCCGTCTTTTCTCCTCTTCCAAGTGACCCAGTATAAAACTACCAGATGAGGAGGTTTGCCTGGAAAGATCCTACTAAACTTTCAGGTCAAAGTCACATATCTGCCATGGCACGATTCAAATAAAAATCCCGCATAATAAAACAAACTAAAAAAAAAAAATAATTAAAGAATAAAAAAGAGAAGGAACAAAAAAAAAATTAAAAAAAAATAAAAAAGGAAGAAACCCAGCGCAGTTGGGAGTTGGGCTGTCATTAACCGACTACCCCGGTATAAAGTTGGCGAATTGAAAATGATTTGTTGGGTGCAATTAAACGCAAGTCTTACGAATGTGTCTGTCTTGCAGTAGTTTAATTAAATCGTCTGGTTCCTTGGCCACCTCAACGTGTGAGTGTGAGTGTGTGTGTGGGTGTGTGAGCCGGGGTGTTGTGAATGTTATAGAGAATCATTGTCCTTACGTGGATAAAGAAAGACAGCGAGGTTTGGTGGGGGCTTGGGCCGGGTGTTTTTTGTTTTTTTTTTTTTTTTGTGGCCAGTTGTTTGCCGTCTTGTTTTCTATGGAGAAAATGCAAGCAGAGAAAGCTGCTGCTCAGACAGGAGCCTGTGTCTATGTTACACTGTAGGGAGAAGAAAAGGCAAAAGGGTGGTGGTGGGGGGGGAAATAGAGAAAGAAAACAAGAGAACAGAAACAAAACCCAGCATGTGTCCCCAAAAAGGAGCTGCAGTTTTAGCTAAGTTGCCCTCCTATGTGGCAATACTAAGAAGATAAAAAAGAATAATAAGCAACATCTCGCATGCAAAGGTGGAGATGGGAAACGGGGAGGTTTTTCCCCTCGTGTTTGGGGGATTTGGCAGCACTACAGTGGGGGTGCGCGGCCGCGGAGGCTGGGAGCTGGGGGGGAGGAGGGGGGGGGGGATGCTGCTTTTCTGGTTTTTCATTCTTTGCCCTGTTCCTTGTTCATTTTCTTCATTTTCATCCTTCGGTTCTGAAACCAGATTTTGACTTGTCTCTCACTCAGGTTGAGGAGTCTGGCCACTTCGTGTCTACGGTCCCTCGTCAGGTACATATTGAATAAAAACTCCTTCTCTAGTTCCAGGGTCTGGTATTTGGTGTAAGGGCATCGTTTTTTCCTGGAGGAACGGGCGTGAAGCCAGCTGGCAGCTGGGTTAGCTGAAAGAAAAGCAGCAAGATCAATACGATGCAGCTTGAGTGTTTCTCAGAAGGTTTTAATCATGCCATCAAATATTAAGATTATACATACGCATATGCACGCCCGGGTGAAAAATGCTCCCTGCCATAGGAGTCAGCAGCAGGGGCCGTATGAAAATCATACGGGATCGTCAGGGCTGCGCAGATTGGGGGGGGGGGGGGGCGATCCCGAAATCCCACCGTCCACGCACCCCATCCCTCCGCAGTGTGTGTGTGGGGGGGGACTGGGACCCCTGTTGTCTGTACGCACAGATTTGTGACCGTGCACACCCACGGCTGGGTGGGTGGGGGGTGTGCACACGCGTGTCTGTGCACAGCCATGCCTTTGCACACCCGGCTCTGGGCACACTCGTGTCAGTGCACACCCGGGTCTGGGCGCACACGTATGTTTGGGTGCACACGTGCCACTGGCAGAGCTCCCCCCACTTTTCCCCAGGTCCATCTATGCCAGGTAAACACCCACATGCACTTATAGATTTGCATAACGCCCATATCCGCACGTTACGCACCATATATACAAAGAAACCAAGGCAAAAATTAATTTTTTATTTTTTTTTTTCCCCCAGACCTGTTTTCCCACGTGTCTACAGATTTACTCCTACAGACATATCGCGCAGGAAAAGAGCAGAGAGAGGAGGTCTGGAGAAACCTTTCATAAATCCTGCCTCTTTTTTTGCTATGTGGCAAGAAACGGTCTCGATACAATAAACATCCTCTGAGGGCTGGATGGACTCTGCTGCCGGAGATCTGGACAGTGTTACCCAGAGACATGGACATTTGCAGAGCTGCAAATGCAGCCCAAAATAAATAACAAGCTGCCCGTCACCCTCGCGTGTGGGAGAAGTTACGTGGGAATCTTTTGCAAAAAGGACATTTCAGGAATTAGCCCATTCAAGGGGGGGTGGGGGGGGGAAACAACATTTTGGGAGTAGAAACCACCCCCACAGACACGACAGTGGTGAAGGTCGCACCCAAAGGTGAAGTGGGTTTAGGGTAAATAATAGAGCATTTGCTAATCACATGCAAATATTAGCTGACCGTTGGGTAACTGAGAGGCGGGAAAGAGTAAAATGAAGGGTTACAGACAGACCACGTATTTCTATTTTATTTCCTTTGCCTCCTCTGAAATTATGACTGAAGCCATAAACCTTTACACCAATTAAATGGACCATTATAAATATATACATACACACACGCGCGCGCCATCAGAACGTTTCCTCTACGTAAAATGAAATATATTGAATATTTTTTAAAAATAATCCGGTTAATCTTCCCCTGTAAGTACTGCCTCTTACAAATTTGCACGGCTATTTCCTTAATGTAATTGACTTGATCTAATATGCAGAATTAAATATTAAAGAGGAAGAAAGCTGTTAATAATTGATACTGTTAATCCTGCTACCCATCCTTTAATGGGCAATGGAGGGCTCTGCTCCATAACGGGATTTTTATTCGGTTTGGTTTTGTTTTTCGGTCGTATTTTGGATCGTTAAAATATAAGATATTTTAAACGCCAGCGTTGCTTCATCTATTCACTAGACACAAATCCCTAAACAGGAAAGTGAATGGGAAGAGGTTCTGGCGCAGCTTTTCTTTAAAATCCAGCAAATAAATTAACAGATCCCTGTGCCATACACAGGGTGGAGATTCATTATTACGAAATACTTTCAAAAATTGAAAGAGTCAGGGAAATTGGTGGAAGTACTTTCTGCAAAACAGCTCCGTCTTCCAGCCCTGGCAGGCTCTCAACATCAGCCCAAATTAAACTATTATTTAAAACAAAATATGCGTCGTAACCACATGCCATAGAAACCACACAGCATCCTCTTAGCGCGCGGGTCCCTGCACTTACTTATAACTTAATAACATTTTCTTGGACAAGATTTTTATATATTCAATTTCAGGGACATTGAGCACAGAACCTGGATATTTAATTCTCTCAAATCATTCACCTCACGGTTGCAGTTTGTTCTGGATCTCTGCCCAGTACAATAGAATAGGACTTTCTTTTTGTGTGTGTGTGAGTGTGTGTGTGCCTGTGTGTCTGCGTGCAAGTTAAATGATAGGAAAAAAAAAAAAAAAAAAAAAAGTCACCATAACATCCTGCACAAGGAGGGGAGGAAACCGTGAGGGACGAGAATATACTGTATTTTTAATCGTACGGTTGCAATGGCAATCTCTGTTGCTGTTCCACGTTGACTGGAGGGGGGGGGGGGGGGGGAATAGAAGTTAATTCAAGGGGAAAAAGAATGACTGTGTCAGTGCGTCCTGCACAGACTCCGAGGAGTTCTACCCTCGGCGGGGGCTGCTCCGCTGCCAGTTTGGAAAACTTCGGCTTTCACTGCAAAATATTTACCGCGGGGGTGAAGCCAAGTTTCTCTCTTTGCCTCCTGCTCGGGCTTTGGCTCCGGTTTACCTTTCAGATGGAAACCAGGTACCAGCCGGATCGGCACGAGGTGAAGATACTGATTCTTTCTTACTCAAACGCCATTGCGTTATTCTTATCACCGTCATTACCACTATTATTAATAATAGTATTATTAATAGCATTATTGATGGCTTTATTAAATATTTTCAAGGCGAGTGATTTTTTTTTTTCCTGATTTCAGGGGAAAAAAAGGACGAGCCAGCTCGCGGAAAAAGCACACGCAGAAGTTTAACCGTTTCCCCAATCTGGCTACATTACAAATAAAAGCTAATTAAGTTGGAAGCACACACCCCCCCCCCCCCTTTTTTTTTTTTTTTTTTTAAACTAGGAAGGAGCGTGGCTTTGAAATATTCATCCCCTGGACGGTTGCATTTCATAAACAAACACTTAAACAAAGAAACAAACCCGAGGACTGCTACCAAAAAAAAAAAAAAAAAAAAAAGACACGACCCCCCCCCCCCCCCCCCAAA
The DNA here is from genome assembly GCF_929443795.1 of Astur gentilis. Lineage (NCBI taxonomy): Eukaryota > Metazoa > Chordata > Aves > Accipitriformes > Accipitridae > Astur > Astur gentilis. The sequence goes on along the minus strand of NC_064884.1, from coordinate 44,527,699 downwards.
ACCCGCGAGGAGCTGCGGAGGGGAGCGAGCCCCGTCCCCGCTACACCGGAGCGGCGCGCACTGAAAAGCCCCCGCTGCTCTTTACTTCCCCCCCCCCCCGTGAACTTTTCCTCCGTAATTTCTCCTCTTTCCCCCCTTCTCCTTCTTCTCCCCCACCGCCACCCTCGGCTCCCCTTTCCCCACCTTTGTTCCCCGACATTTCCCCGCTCCCCCCGTCCCTTCCCTTCCCCACCGCACCCGCGCAGATTTACTCCCGCTTACTAAAGTGGTCTCTGCCGCCGGAGCCAGCGCTCTGGAGGAAAGAGGATGCCTCGCTCCAGCTTTTGTCCTCTCTGGACTCCGTTTAAGCTCAGAGACGACTCTCATTTTTATTTTTATTTTTATTTACCGGCAGAGACAATGCCACCCCTCTCCCCTCCCCACCTCTCCCCTTAGGTTGGCATCGGCAAGCTGAGACTTTTCTTTAAGCCCTGATTTTAAACTTTACGCAGCATTGTCCCCTTTTATTGCACCTCCTCCAGCTTTTATACTGTTTACTTCCTCACTTTTATAACTTACTTTGATCTGTCCTGTCTTTGTCTTCGCTTCCTTCACAAACTTTATTGTCCTCGAAGCTGGGCCTTTGATTGGAAACGATCCCTTCCCTTGCAGCAGAAGTTTCTAAATTGTACTCCTGTGTTCCCTGTTTATGGACATCCCCGGGACGGCCCAGCAGCGGCTCTGCCTTAACAGATCCCTGCCCGGGGAGGTTCTCTGCTCTGGGTACTGGATCCAGCCAGCTCCGGAGATACCTGCTATCAGATGGGACGCTTTGATGTTGAATATATGGATGGTAGACGGCAGGAAGGGTACCAGAAGAATGTGGATTCAAAGGAGTCCAGGAGGCGCTGAAAACTGGAGGTTTTGGCTGAAAACTACAGGAGGGGAATTCTAGATGCTCATTGTGCCCAGCTTGCCTGGAACTTGTATATTGCCCAGATGAAAATTTAGCTGAAGGCGAGTCTTCGCTTTCATGACTTATAATAGAGTCGACATAATAATTGCTAAGAGTCCCAGAAATGGACATTCTCAGACATCATACAAAGCACGGTTCAATGAAGGGAAAAAAATATATAGGACAGATCTAGATTTGTACTCTACCCCCTTCTCCAACTTCCCAGCCAACAAAGTACAGTTGGGCTGCTGTGTTGTGAGCTCCCAGCAAAATGATTGGTCAAACTTTTTTCGTGTGCCTGATAAAGCGTCAGTCTCGGCGTAAATCAATCGAAGCCGAGGGGGCTGCGCTGCGCTGTCATCCGCCCTTGCATTCCATATCAAGGATGGATTGTTTTATGTTTATGCAATGTTGCAAAACGTCAGGAGTTTCGAAAAGCCACCAAACGGCCAGAGCTGGGGCTAATATCCCTTCCTAGATTTGCTCCTGAAATATTATTGGGGGGGTGGGGGGGGGGGTCCGGAAGGGGAGGGAGGTTGGTTTTTTTTAATCTTTTTTTTTTTTTTTTTTTAAAGAAAGATGCTGATGTGCTCGCTTTCCCTTTAATAACCATCATGGGGGAATAGAGATAAAAGCTATTCTTTGCCACTCGGGCTCCAGAGTACGATAGCAAAAAACCCAGCGAATAAGTACAAACCAAGGCGCGCCTGCCCCCCCCCCCCCCGCCGTGATTTCATATACATACACATGTGTGCGTGCATTACAGGCATATATACATAACCACCCACATATACGTGTTTTTGTAAAGAAAAAGATGGATCTAGGTAGCCAGAGTGGTGGGGAGGCTGTTATAAATAATTAACCAGCTGGGGTGGGAATATGGATTGTTAACGTGGTGAAATAACGTGGGTAAATATGAAATTTAAAATGTCACTGGCACGGACGTGGCATTGCAACTTTGACCAGCAAGCTGCCGAGCCGCAACCCCTGTATACATCCAAAGCCTGCCTTCGACTTTATGCTTAGAGAGAGAGAGAGAGAGATAAAAACATCTTTCAAATACCTCTGTATATGAACATATGTTCGCATGTTTCACGGCATAATCTCAGGGTCGCTTTGCTTGGGCTAAAATAGTTTCCCACATTGCTGAAATCAGAAGCCTTCATTTAACTTTACAAGGCTAGTAAAATACAGTGCGCCACTGATCCGGCTTTGTTACAGAATGCCTTAAACTTGTGATGGTTAAATAGTTTAATAAAACTTACATTAGCTTTCTTTGATTTTTATAGCCTTGAATTTATTGCCTGTGGAAAAGAAAGGGGGCAAAAAAGGAATCCCTCGCGTTTTCAGTCACCGTGCCCCCCCTCACACCTCACATGTATGTGCCCACGGTGTGTGTGCGTGTCAAACAACATCCCCCCCCCCCCTCCCCACCCCCCCGCTTGCATTTTCCCTGTGTTTTCGAAAAACCCGACGATTTGGGGTTTTTTTCCTTCCACCGAAAGGAATGATTGACACGGGGTTAGAGCTCGGTGCGGCTCCCAGCCCAAATGATGGGGGGTAACGGGGTCAGTTTTACCAAGTTATGATGATAAATCCGTTTATTGCAAGATGCTCCGATGGCGTCGTAAATGTTGGTTAAGGAAAAGGTGCTCTCTATGATTACGGCAAAAGTGTTTCTCTGGACTTCAGCTGTAACAGTCTGGATCAATTTGCCTCCTTTAATCTATTACCCCTCCGCCCTTCTCCCTCTCACCCCACCGCCGAAGGATATTTAAAGTGAAGGGCAAAGAGATTTCTAGGAATGATAAATCATCGCGAATCCTTCCTGAAGTGTACAGAGATGGAAGTCTGTATTAATAGGCTAATAATAACATTGAGGGGTGCTAATAGCCGCCTGAAATGAAGGAAAAATACATTTCGCATTTCCCTCTGTCTGTGTGAGAGTCTGCGCGCCTATGTGTCCATATGTCCGTGCCTACACAAAACGTATGTGGGAAATTGCTATCAGAGGTGTTTTATCGGTACTGGAAGACTGTGAAGGCGCCTAAAAACCTACACCCAAAGCCTTAGATTTTCCCTTATTCCTATAAGCGGTGCTTTTCCATGAGCATCTGCCCTGCAGCCTGATGGAGGGACACGTTTCCCCATGTCCAGGACCAGAGCTCCTCTAAATGAGGCGCTATTAGGAAGCTGTCCATTTTCATTTAAAAAAAAAAAAAAAATAAAAAAAAAAATCGAGAGGGTTGGAATGATGGGCAAGGAGAACCGGAGCTTAATGCCGGAGGTCAGATTTATTTTTAGTTTTTGCATCCATCAGGGTAGCAAGAGCCCCCCAAGCAGCTCAAAATCCTCCCTGTGTTGGAGAAGCAGATTCAGTCTGCAGGCTCCAGCCAAGGTGAGGTTTGAGGAGTGTTTGGGGAGCCCTCGCCAACCTCTGGGCTAAGATCTTGCCAAGCCAGCCGTGGGTAAATGTCCCCAGGTGAGTACTCCCCACTGACCTGCAAAGTCTCCTCTCCTTCCCGGGGGGGGGGTGGGTGGGTTAATCCAAAGTAACTCCACTTCACCCCTTTCGCGTTTAAACCGGTGAAAGCAGAGAAATCCCCTACCAGTGAGCAGCGTGGGGCAGGATCGCTGCTCTCTCCAGTGCATCTCACACGAACAGGGGTTGTGTGAAACAGGGGGGGGAGGAAATTCCTGCTTTTTCCAACTTTTCACATTTCTATCTCCTTCTCTCCCCCCCCCCCTCCCCTTCTTTTAACTTCCTTAAGAGTTGGGGAGGTTTGGAAATGAAAAGACCCTGTGTCATCAGACGTGAAATACGAGCTGGTTGCTCACATTGTCATATTTCTCGGCTTTATTGCCTTTCAGAAATGATTTTTAAAAATCAGACTATTTCACAAGAGATTCGGAGGGACTCTGCAAATGTTGTGAGAGCTTGGGAAAGGAAAGGGCTGATTTAAGTGTGTTGTGGAGATTAAACTCGCTTGGCACATGGAAATGTGTTTATACAACTGATGGATAAACAGCCGTGTTGGTAGCAGGGTGTTGAATAAGTATAGATGAAATTATTGAACGTTAATTGAAGCAAAACACCTGTTCTCTGTTTGCTAGATAGATTGGCCATGTCTTACCTGTAATAAATATATTCTTGGAAAAAATCCTGGTGCGCCTCCTATAAATAATGATGAACTATGTCAGCATGTGAGTATATAATTTTCTGTAGTATATAAATTTAAACCAAGAAGACTCCTAGGAGCGTGGCTGTGAGGCAGAAACCAAGGGGTTTCAGATCCCTAGTGACTGGAAACCTCACAAGAAGATCTGCAAAATCCATTTGCTTTTGCTCCTCTGGAGGTTTCCGTTTGTTCAGTAGTTTATTTTTTATACATATCCCCATAGCTCATCTCTTTGTAGCCTTTTCTGAGAGGGGCTTAGGGCAAACTACAGCTTCATCCCAGGTCTGCCCGCTTGGAGAGACCACGTCGTGCGGTGCTGCCTGCTTCGGGTGACACTATATAGGCGTTTATATTTTCAAGCCCCAAATAGAAGGCATCAGAAATTGCATGAAAAGCTCTTCTGTTTGCAAAAAACTCTTGCAGAAGGAAAAGTCAAGGAGAAAGTGACCTCGGAGCAGAGTCTAAAAGTCTAGAAGGATGAATCTTTGGGAGAGAGGAGGCAGGATGTGCGAGCTTTGCTCGGTTCGCAAACTGGATTAATTTTAGATATGTGATTGTTGTGAGTTGGTAAAGGGAAGTGGAACTGGAAATAGTTATTAAAAAAAAAAAAAAAAAAGTCCGAAGTGGAAACTTTTTCCTGCTTTCAGAATCAGCGCCAAGTGTATTTGGCTGTGAGGAAAAATTCGGAGTATTGTCAGCTTGCAATGGAAAGCCAGAGGCTTCTGAATTCAGATGCTGTTTATAAATAATCTTTATTGTTTGTGAGGAGAAGGAATCATTTCCAAATAGTCCTTTGAAATGCACAACTGCCAAAATCCTTCCTTAACAAACAGCTCTTTGGGTTGGCATTTCTAAGTTGAAAACAACCAAATACAAAATATTTTCAAAATATGCAGATTTTAAGCCTGTGCAGTTGCCACCTTTTACTGATTTATAAGTTTTGGCATAAGAAAGAAAAAGTGCGGATGATCCATTTCTTACCGGAAACATATTTAACCACTTTTTAAAGACTGTTGTTATCGTTTATTAGAACTGGCACCTTCTTCCAGCTGATTTTGCCTCTTTATCACTGATATGGAGAAGGTGGGGGAGACCTGGGGGTGCGGAGCTTTCCCCCCGTCCTGCTGCACGGACAGGGCAGGAGGGGGGGGGTTCACCAGGATCTTTACACCAAGAGGCCGACATGGCATCGGGGTGTAACCTGCATTACTTGAGGCATATTTTCTTCTCCAGTTTGGGTTTGGAAGCCGATAAGGATAAGCTAGGAGAGGATAAAAGCTGAGAGTGAACTTCATGGCTATGGAGAGTCTGGAGACCAGATTCTGAGATAACCCAGCCTTCAAAGAGCTGAGCGTTTATTTTAGGCGATATAAAACATTCCGAAATTATACTAATAATAACAATAATAGTGATAATCACAACAACAACAAGCGAATAACTTTTTTTTTTTTTTTTGTCAGGAAACAGAAATAAAACCTCAGCATAAAGCAAACATAATTTATGAATGATACATTTAGGCAGGTCTAAGAGGTTATGAAAGAAACTTCAGTCACGGACCCCTCCAAAACGCACGAAAGCGCAGCAAAAAAAAAAAAAAATCCCTCCTGAAGAGTAAAACCTTTAAAAAAAAAAAAAAAAAAAAAAGTGAAATAAGTTTCTGTAGCCTAAAAGCCGAAGGATCTACCTTTGCCATTTCCTGTGCTAGCTCTCAGTTTGAATGCTGCCGTCTGTTAAAAATCCGTAAGTGCTGAGGAGGGAGGGAGCGGGGGGGGAATTCCTTGTCTGAAGAGAAGCAAAAACAAGTTACACATGTGGGCAATTTTCCAAGGACCGAAAGTATACTCTGGCTAAAAACCCCAATTCCAAATGAGGTTTGTAATCTCAGCAGTTAATAAAGCATTTAGTTCCCCTGTAAAGTAAAAGCGTATGTGCATTTGAAAAGGGAAGCTGGAAGGAGAGAAAGTTAAAATAAAGTTTGATTGTTGTTCGGGAACCCACATTCTGGCTACTAGACTAATTTCCACCACCACCCCCACCCCCCCCCCAGCCCTCCTCTTCGCCTCCCTCCTTGAAATAATATTCAACTCCCATGAAATAGCTGGGCGCCTGCCTTGCTCCGGCTGCTGCAGATTTTACACCCCGGGAGCTGCTGGTGTAACTGCTGCGGATTCTCCTGGCTCTGCTTTGGGGTCACCCAAACTGCCCCCCCCCCCCCCTCAAAAAAAAAAAAAAAAAAAAAATCAAAATCGTCCAAATCGTATTAGTCTGGGAGGAAGGGAAGTAACAGCCCGTGATGGTGAGAAATCTGTCGCTCCCACTCAAGGCAGGGGAAGAGGGTGGGAAAACACAAGCACAGGTACAAGAATTAAGTTGCGATAGAATTGTCTCCAGAAAACCCGTAGCATGAGCCCCAGTAAAATAAAAGGGGGGAGTTTCTTTCGGATAGGCTTTTTTCACAACACTTTTGCCCTTAATTAAAACTCATCCCGGGTCGGGGTAATATCAGACAGGCTGGACCTTGGCAGGGGGAGAGCAACTTGGGGGAAATGTGTTGCATTAACCGCAGTTGCTCCTTGCCTGTAAGGGCAGAAATGGGCAGCGTGTCGCAAACCAGGCAATTACTACGCGGAGGATAATTTTGCTAGCCATCCCCACAGAGCTGCTTCTCCAGGTAAGGTCACTCCTATCTTTCAAAATTTGGCAAAGAAGAGAAACAAACCGCTCCAGAGGCAGCCGTGCCTGTGGGACAGGCGGGACCCCCTGCCCACCGCACCCTCCTCTCCCCGCTCCTTCTTTCCCCAAACCCTTGGGAAATGAGTCCCAATTCCCGTTTTCAGGCAGCAATACAGACCCCCCGGGCCTGATTCTGATCTTTCCCAGCTCCGTGTCCCCCATTCTCCTCCCTGGCCCTTGTTTCCTGTATTTACGTGGGTAGGAGGGAGATCAAAATCAGAAGCCCAGACATTTACAAGGCAGGTTAGTGGTTGCCTATGGGGACATTATTACCGAATAGTTTATGATTAACTTTCCCAGATTGTCCTTTTCCGTTTAAGGGCTTTGAGTTAGGGCACAAGCAGCATGTTGTTTCTAAGGAAGGAGTCACAAGGCTTGCGAGTTAGATAGAAAACTCCGAGTTATTTTACGCTGTTTGACTTTCCCTCTCCTCCCCTTGAGCGGCTGTTTGTTTTATAGGCGAGATAGGCTCTACGCCTACAAGAATCACCAGTTTCGGGAATAAAGCGCTCCCCAGTTTCAAACTCATACAAGCTTTTTGTTTGTTTGTTTTCGTTTTCTTTTACCACTCCGAGTGGAGAGAAAAAAACCTGAAATCCAAGTAATCCCCTCGGCCACAAAAAGTATCAGCAGATGGTGGTTTAGAGCCTGGATATGGTATCAAAGTTTAATTCTTCAAACCTCGAAGGGAGATCCAGTCCCAGGCTTATTTAGCCGTGGCCTGGATCATGTGAAACTTGTTTTTATGCGTATTTGAAACACCAATGCAGGGAAAATCGCTTCCATGAGCTGATTGCTGACACACACACAACTAACTCTACGGGCTTCCAGTTTGCAGAAAGTGGAATGGGTGGACTCCATCCAAGCACACACTCTGACATGCAGAGCTCTCCGCACTCCTCCTTTCTCACACGGATTTTCATAGTTTTCGGTCTGGTTTGGGTTTTTTTTTTTTTTTGGTTGTGGGTTTGTGGGTTTTTTTTCCCTAAATCAGCATGTTCCCACGTGCAGCACATTGAGACGCAGAGGAGGGATGTGGTGAAACTCTTGCTGCCATTTCTGACACCACCTAAACCCTTTTATTTCCTGAACTTCCCAGCCGTGGTTCTCGCCCAGGTTTGTCTGAAGATGTTCAATTTGATGAACTTACAGATCCACGCCCAGCCATGAGCATCAGCCGCGCACCTTTGCGCACTTAAGCGCGTACAGACCGCGGCTTGGCATTTCTCAGTCTCAAAAGACGTGGGCATCCTGCGAGCTGCAGGAGCTCCTCGGTGTCTAAATATTCAATATCCAGCCCCTATGGCTAAATCCGGCTTATTTTGACTTCCATAGGAAAAGCCACAGGGATCCGCTCGCCATCCCGGTCCCTATAAACATTGCCAAGCGAAACGACAAACGTGAATATGCAGCAGGGCCTTTAATAAACTTCTTTTATCAACGGGGGCGATGAAACTCATGAGCCGGGCACAGTTCTTTTGTGTTCCCTAAACCCGCATTTTACCCTTTACACGGTGGTGTCGATCACAGCCACTAAAATAAGACACACTTCTGTGTCTTTATAGCCGTGGGTCTATTTAGAGGTGTATATTTTTATGCGAGACACAAACTTTATTGGGCATACAGAGGGGTTTGCTATCGCGGGGCTGCCTGGCGCTGGGGAGGGGGATTTTAGCCTCTGAGAGGCGCCGCAGCCTAATTAGACCTTTAATAAGCTCTTGATGATTCGGGGCGTGACTGCGTTGTCTCGCAAAAGGTCCCTCAAACGGGGATTTAAACAAAGAAACCATCACCCCTGCCCCGGTGGTGCCCGGTACCGGGGGCCGGCGGTGGAGTGGGATGAGCCGGGTTTGGGGAGGGACAGGGACCGGGACCGGGACCCAGGATCAGGACCAGGATTAGGACCAGGACCAGGACCCGGGATCAGGACCAAGACCCGGGACCAGGAGTCGGGTCCCGGTCCCGGGTCCTGGGTCCCGGTGCCGGTCCCGGTGCCGGCGGCTCCGCTCCCGGTGCCGGTGCGGTCCAGGGGATGGAGAGGAGGACCGGAGGGTTTGGGGGTGTGTGTGGGGGGGTGGGATACAGGGATGCCAGCCCATCCTCATCCTTCCCTGGGCAACTGCCCTCAGCAAACAAGACCGAGGAGGATAACTGGAGTAAATCAGGTAGTTTGATGTTCTTGTGTTTAAAATTAAAAGCCCAACAACATGAAACTACCTAATTCACAGAGCAGTTCTAGTTCAGCCTTGGGTCAAAGGCTAAAATTCCCAAGAAAGGCGCCTGGGCGGCCATTTTGTTTGACATCATCTGCAATCTGAACTTTTATAATAGAAAACAGTTGCTAGGAAACAAAAGCAACAAAAGGATCTTTTCAGAGACGAAATAAAACCCCTCCGATTGCACGAAATAACTATTCAAATGATTTCCTATGTACAGTGTCTGGAGCGGATCCCTCCTGCAGGACTTTACAAATAGTTTACAAATAGACCAGAGGAAACAGTAAAATGCTATTGACTTTGAGAAACAAGCGATTATCGCAGCTATAAAAAAGAGCAAAAATTCCTAAAGTTCTTTCCCCACCTCCTCTGGAAAGCTAATTTAAAGGATCGTTTCCGATATGAAGCTGATTTATCAAGACTTCGTATTAAAATACTATTACCAGATTTTTTTTGTAGCCAAACCTGCCAGCGTTTGGATAACTTTCTGCAGAGAATAGACTTAAATCAGTGAGTTCCGGAAAAAAAGCAATTAATTCATATTCTCCTCCCCTAAAAGCAAGTATAACGTAATTCATTTAAAGAAAGGGGGGGAAAAAAAGTCAAGAACATATAAATCAATTAAAGCAAGAGAAAAAAAGCGTCATTGTGACTATTTTATAGGTGTAAATAGCAACACAGAGGAACTTATTGTGTCCTTTCCTCCTTCCAACGCGCTCCCCGCGCTGGAAAAGCGTGTTATAAAATAATGACCGGGTGGTGATAAAAGAGAGAATTAAAGCCGAGGAGAGGGGCCGGGAGGCGGGCAGGCCCCGGGGGCTTTGCGGAGCTCCGAGCAACTTCCGCGGGGGAAGTTTGGCAGGAGAAAAAAAAAAAAAAAAAAAAAAAAAAAAGCGCCAAAATTCCCATTTAGAGGGGAAAAAAAAAAAAAAAAAAAAAAAGGACCATACATCCCCAGCCCATCGGGTGAAGTCACAAAACACTTTTATATGTATATAATTTTTTATATATATATAAAATATAAAGTCAATGTCTTACCTTGTGAGCTGGGGGGTTGTCCTCAAGTGTATTAAATAACTAAAGGGGGTCAGCAAAAGAAATAATAAAGGCTGGAAAGACAATAGGCAGAGATAGCCTCCTCCCGAAAGGGCAAGTTTAGGGGAGTTTAAAAGTTCATTGAAGAAACAAATCCTCCGAGTTCAAGAGATGCACGGAGGAGCCAGAAACTTGACTATAACTTAGCTTCATTTCATTTGAAAAGCCTTTAAAAGCCTGGATGGGATGGTATATAAATCTATTGTACCGGAAATACAATAAAACTTAGCCATGTTGTTGAACTTCAAACAGTTTACACCAGGTCGGGCGGGGAGACGGGGCGGAATCCGAAAACAAACAAACAAACCCACAAAGAACAACCACCCCCCGAAAAAACCAAACACCCATTTGAAAGAGAATGGGGGTGGGGGGGAGAGTGTTTTTTGGGGGGAATATTGACAGCCTGGGGGTTTGTTTGTGGTTTTATTTTGTGCGAGGTCAGAGCTCTCTAAATGCACGGAGGGAGAAAAACATCGCCTGATTCCGCACCTTCCGTATAGGCTATAATTTGAAATGAATATGGATTTTTCTATTATTTCACAATTCATCATTTCTCTCTCTCCCTTTTTGATACACAAATATAGGCAGGTTCGAGTTTAAATCAAACTTGCGGAGGGAAAGAACTTAAAAGTTTACTATAAAACTTCAATTATGTCTACACGAGGGACCTATAATATTACATACCTCTAGTAGGTATATGCGATATGCGTTGCAGGCATGCATACATACAATCTGCTACACTTACATGTACCACACCTATAATAATTTTAAAATTTGTCGAATATTTTCTATTTCCTACAAAGAGGATTTAAAAAACCCTCTAGACCTACTGCTTTACTTTTTAAGCCAATGCAATTTGTAAAACAAAAGTCGTGGTCACACTTGAACTCGTCCTACTAAAAGCTTTCTTTCAGACAAAACAGGCAGGAGGAATTTATTTTAACAAAGCTTTCACTGCTGCAACTTGGAAATTAAGCCTCCTCCCTTAAATTGCAGATTGAAAACGTAAATAAAGAAAAGCACTCAAGATAAGCGTGAAAAACAAAACTGTATGTGCCATTTAATTTCACGATTAGGTTTAAAATAAATAACAGTAAGGGGGGGAGGGGGAGAGATAAAAAAAGAACCCCAAATCTAAGTAGGTGATGTATTAGGTTTAATTCGTGGGCTGGAATAACATTTTAAGGTAATGGGATTTTTTTTCCCCTTCAGGCTGTTGCTAAAGTTTTTAAAGACATTTTAAATTCAGACATCAAAGACAAGTTAGAGCTCTTAGACAGTAAATGGATGTCTTAGCTATAAGATAACTTCTACTTGTCAGGGGAATAAGTGCTAAAATAATTAATAGGCTAGGATGGGAGGGATTTCAAGTGGTTGCGTGAGCATATATCAGTAAATGTATATATGTGTACATATCCATTACACACACACACACATAATAGAAGAATCTATTACAGATCATCCAAGGGAAATGGCACTGAATCTCAAGATCTCATTATGGGTTTCTTTGTGACTTACTTAGATCTTCACAAAGCAGTATTTTTATTAAAATATGGTTATAGCAGCCGATTTTCACAGTTCCCATTCATCAGCATTAGCCTTTGGGAGTATTTGGTGTCCGCTCCTTAGGAGTCATGTGGATATTCCCAAGCAGAATATGTTACAAACGGGAGGTGCTTGTCGCATTTATAGGAAAAAGATTAAAAAGTTGGCCTTAAACCCTCCTCCTTCCCTCCCCCTCCACATGGCTGGGCCTGGATACGAGTGGGAAACAGCTCGGCGTGGGCTCTTTCTCTTTCTTCCAGCTATCCATCAAGCCAAAGGACGTAACAGCAAGGCACACAAAACTGCGCTGTGATATTTCTTAACCACCCATTGCAAAAAAAAAATAAAAAAATCATGTGAATCATTACAGCTCTGGTAATAAAAATAATTTAAAAAAGAGGGATAAATAATCAATACCGCCCCTCCGCTGCCTGGGGATGGATTTAACCCCCCTTCCCCGGGAGGACCGGCGGTGCCGGTGTCCGGGCTCCCCGCTCCGGGCGGCGGCGGGGCCGGTGGCCTCGGGGCGGCGCTCGCTGGCCGGGCTGGACCGGGACCCGCGGGGCCGTGGCCCCGGCCACGCTCCGCAGAGCCAGCTGCCAGCTCTGGAGGGGCAGCTTTTGTTTCTCTGCCAAGGAGAAGACAAATTTTCACGGATTTTTTTTTTTCCTTTTTTTTTTTTTAGTTTTTTTAAGTGAAAGGAGGGAAAAGCAAAGAGAGAAAAGAGCTTCGGAATAAAAATTAAATTAACCTTTCTGCCTTAATTCTAGCAAATTTTAAAATAAAAAAAAAAAAAAAAACACCCAAACCACATTTTTTTTTGGAAGCCCCGTAGGGCTCTTACGACCCACGCGAAGAATTTTGCTACGTCGGTAATTGCGGGTGGGTGGATGGGTGCGGGGCACACGGGGTTGCCACTGCCCCGAGTGGGGGTGACCCGGGGGGGGGGGGGGGGTCCCGTCGGCGATGGGCAGGCACAGAGAGCAGCAGTTTTCCCACCCGGGGGGGGGAGGTGGGAAGGCGAGGGGCAGGAGGAGCCCGGAGCGAGGGTCTCCTGCCCCGAGGTGAGGGGCAAGACCGCAGCGTGGGCAGCTTAAATCACGGCCAGACCCCTCTCAGGGGCAGCTCCGGGCTGTTCTTCCCTTCATCGGGTTCTACAGGCTCGGCTGGGAGAAGAAAAAACCCCGGGGGTCGCACCCCCATCTCCCCTCCCACTACTTGTTGCTGTGGGGAAAAAAAAAAAAAAAGTTTTCCTCCGGGGCAAGGGGGACACGGGTGGGGTGAAAGCAGAGCCCCTCGGCCTGCCCTCCCCGTCGGGGCTGGGTTGGAGGATTTGTTTTTCCATTTTCGGGTCCCGTCTCTCCCCCCAACCCCCCGAAATCACAGTGCACGGCCGCCCACGCTCCTCCTGCGCTCAAGGAGAGCCGGAGCCCCTGATTTTATAGACTAACCCCATATTTAGACAGAGTCATTAGTCCCGCGCAGGGAAATCCATGGAATGACCCACGCGTGTTCCCGCAGAGCCCCTTTTCTCCGCACCCACTTCCCGAGGAATTAAGGGAAAGCAAACTCTGCAAAGCCCCGGGCTTAAAAGCAGAATCCAGGCCAAAAAAACCAAAAAAAAAAAAGCTCCATTCGCTGCTCCAGTTAATTAGAAAACTCCAATTAATAGCAAGGAAAAGGCGGGGGGAGCTCCTGCACGCCCGCCTCGTAATAACTCCCTATTTCTTTGCAGGACGAACTGGAAATGCAGAAGGTGCGGAGAAGCAAAACGAAAAGCCATCTTGGCAGCCAAGCAAGCACGTAAGCATCCGAATCGCAGGAGCCGAATTTAATTTTTGGGGTCCGGGGATGCCGAAGGTGCCTTTGGGGGCTCAAGGCAGAGCTCAGCCTCAGCCCAGCCGGGCCGCGGGGTTCGGGACCCCCCAAAACCGGGAAAAAAACCATTAATTAGTCTCCAGACAAGCGGCAAAGTTTCTGAGTTAGTCCAATGAGGCTTCCTTTAATTAGCAATAGAGGCTTTGGGCGGAGGGGTTGGGGGCTAAGCCTTAAAAAGTCATTTTCACTGATACAAAAGAGTCAGAAATGGCTGTCATTAAAGAAAATCAATTAGCAAAATATTTTGAACAAGCTGATGATCAAACAAGAAATCCGTCGGTCAAGCGCATTTAACTTCCCTGGATTAAACCTCTCGCTTTGCCAAGACCGTTACAGGTCCAACAACTCGTGCGAGAACTTATTTTGCCCCGTATATTCGCATGCCAGCAAAATATTTCTAAAATCTTCGTTTTAATAATTTTCAGGAGAGTTTTTTGTTTCTTTTTAGGAATTCTTTCAGTTGCTGTATATCGGAGTATTTTGAATTACACTTAAATCTTTGCGAGAGTTCTCCGTTGGAAAAAAAAAAAAAAAGAAAAAAAAAGGAACAATATTGATAAAAAATTGTCTGGAAATGAGCAACAGAAATATATCCAACTCCAGGCGGTCCCTTAAATAAAATACTCCATTTGTTCGTATTCCATCCATTTGTTGGGAAATTCAATTAAGCCTGGCTACCTTCAATTATTTACATAAGCCCTCTGTCCCGGAGACTTTAACAGGTTTCTTCTCTGGTTTTCAACATCGTTATTAGAAATCCATAAAGCAGGGGAGGGACAGGAAATTAAATTTAAAGGTACCTCATTACGGCACAACTGCTTTCCTAGCTCTGCATCGCTGCGGACGGACGCAAGTTGATGCAGACGGAGAGAAACACATGGCGACCTGAAAAGGTTGAGTCCCCCTCAGCAAGTGGACTTGGCAATCCTCTCGAAATGACCTTTTAGTTTCAAGTCTAGCAAGCAGCCTTCCTTCCCATCCCACCGGTGGGCTCTGAGAGTCAGCAGAGAGGGGAAAAAAAAAAAAAAATTTAAAAAAAAAAAAAAGAGGAGGGAGAAAGGAAAGTCGTGCAAATGGTAGAGCCACGTAAGTAGAAAGCGTGGGTTGGATTATTATTATTTTTTTAAAACTAGATACGCGCTGGGAGAGGATGAAAGGCGGGGGGGAGGAATTATTCCAGAAGGTTTTCCCAGCCTTTGAGCCAAGCAGGATTTCTCTGCGGTGAGCTGGAGCTGCGACGCGGCCGCCTCTAATCCCCGGCTCCATGGCGCAGGTTAGTGGGTTTAGTCAAATAGATAAATAAATAAGGGATGCTAATGATGAAGAGTCGGATCAATGATTAAAAAAGAGTCAAAACTCCCAGCAGAGGAACAGGCGGGTGGAGAAGGGGGGTACGAACAACGCGGCTTTGCCTCCGATCTCTGTTTTAAAAGAGGTTTTTTAGAAGACGGAGCCTGAAATTATCATGAAAAAATAAAGAAGAGACAAGAAAAGCAAGTCTGCTCGCCCGGCCAGAGAGCCAGCTAGCGGTTTTCTACCCAGACCTCTGCAGCTGATGAGGAGGAGAAAGTATTCCCGGGAAGCTACATGTGGGAAATTAGAAAAGACCAACACGTTACGAAAAACGCCTCCCTCTCCAGTCTCCCGGCGAGGCCGAATCCAGCACTCACTTACCTGCATGCCTTTCCTCTCTGTCTTTTTTTGGGTTTTCCCCCCCCCCCCTTTTTAAGGCAAACGCTTCTCCTCCTCCTTAAAAAATACCAGGGAAATAAATAAATAACGGGGCAGCCCCTCTCCTTCGCAGAGGCATCCTTCCACCACTTGTTACAGCCCAGCAAACCTTCCCCAGCTCCGGCTGATTTTATTTTATTTTTTAAGTTTGGGGGTTTTTTAATCCTAAGGACTCCTTCTGGTTGAACGTTAGTCTGGCTTGAGAGCGAGGGTGCTGTAAATTAATTTTTAACCAAAGGGTCATTGTGTTAGCAAAGGGAAAAAAAAAAAAATCCACCTTCCCTCCCCCTGTCTAGACAAAATCACTGTTTTGACGGCAAACTGCAGGCTTTCCCCGCTTCTCCCTAATTCCTTCTTGTTTGCCTTCTTCTGCTATAAAACAGGGGAGGGGAGTTGAATTTTTATTGATTTGTTTTACCCACCTTCGACTTCTCGTGCTGTTTTAGCATCTTTAGACCTGTCTAAAGATGGAGCTTCCTG
This sequence comes from Astur gentilis, assembly GCF_929443795.1. Lineage (NCBI taxonomy): Eukaryota > Metazoa > Chordata > Aves > Accipitriformes > Accipitridae > Astur > Astur gentilis. Next base: position 44,511,908 of record NC_064884.1, on the reverse strand, counting down.
CCGCAAAAAAAAAAAAAAAAAAAAAAAAAAAAAATAAAGTAAAGAAAAGAAAAGGAAAAAAAAAAAGAAAAAGAACTTTATCTTCTTTTTTATTGCCCCCCCCCCCGGTCCATAAGCAGGCTCCAGCACAACGGGTACCTCAAAATCCCCCTCGGCAGCGGTGCGGGGAGAGGTGGCCGCAGCCGGGGGGGGGACACACACACACTCGAGAGTCACCCCAAAACCTGCAGGGTCGGTGGATAAAGTGGGGAGCCGCTCTCCGGCATGGTGTCCCCCCCCACCCCCTCAACCCCAAGCTGGGGGGGGTGGCAGGGATTTTCCAGCCTCCATTCCCAGGCAGAACTCCTCGTTTGTGCCATGGGGGGGGGGGGGGGAGGATAGGGGGGGTGGCAGGGCTTTTCTGGGCTGCCCTGGGGGGGGGGGACACCCCAGATAGGGTGGAGGGGAGGCAGCCCTGGTTCCATCCTTTAAGGAGGTGCGGAGGGGGGGGGGGGAATTCGTCTCCCCCCCCCCATTTTTGCAATAGGGTAAAGGGAAGAGACGGAGCAGGTCGCTGCCCCGCCGCTGCCAGGGGAAGGAGCGGGCTGGGGCTTTGCAAAAAAAGATATTTTGGGGTAAGGGGAAGGGGGGGGGCGCAGGGGGGAGGTCTCTAACGATTGACTTATCTGTTAGAAAACGCGTCTGCAGGCGAGTTCACCAATCCGAGGCGGCCGAGGCTGCTGACACCATCCCCTGGTGTCGGTTTTAATGGGAAACTTCACCGCTTTGCAGGGCTGGGGGGGGCTTGGGGGGTGTATTTTTTAATATAAAGACCTGCAGCTACCGCCGGCTTTCCCCTCGCCCCTCCTCACTCGCTCAGCTCCCAGTTTGCTCCCACCACTATTTCCAGCCTCCCCATTTTTGGAGTGGGGGATTATTTTGGGGAAAGCCCTTTGCGGAGGTGTAAGCGGGAGCCTGTGGCTGTGCCAAAGAGTGAAAGGTCATCCCCAAAATTAAAAAAAAAAAAAAATAGAGGGGAAAAAGTCCTGCGGAGAGCTGATGTCCAGCTCTCCCCACTAAGCCCGGCATTTGTAAAGTCGGGCTCGAAGCCTTTGCCTCCTTGCAGTGCACCTTGCCTGCAGCAGAAGGGGGCAAATATTATATATTATTATATATTATATATCATATATCAAATATAATATATTAAATGTTTTATATATTAAACATTATATAATAAATATTATATATTAAATGCGAAAAAGCCATGGTATTTTTAGGGAAGGGAACACATCCCGGCTGGGGTTCCTTGTAGCTCCGGCACCCACGGAAGGATGAGCCGGGAGGTGACACGGGGCACCCCAAAGGCCTGGGAACCCCCACCCCACCGCCACCCCCCCACCCCGGCTCCTCTTCCTTGCCCTTCCCGGGGCCAAAGCGGAGCTGGAGTCGGGCCGCTCCCGCGGAAAATCCGCGCCCCGCGGGCTGCGGCAATGTACACGCGTGGGGCTGGTCGGGTTGCACAAGGAGTTGGGGGGCAGCAAGAAGAGCAGGCGTCCCCCCCCAGTGTACCCCCCATTCTCCGACTCAGCCAATTTCTTTTTCCTACCCCCATCCCGCAGGAATTCAAGTTTTTGGCCGGGTGACTGGATGGGGACCCTCCTCCTGGGCTGGTAAAGCAGGGGCTGGGGGGGGGGGGTGTCTCCCCAATTTTGGGGTTACCTGGGGGTATGGCCAGCACAGGGGAAAGTCGGGTTTCCCAGGACGACGGTGCCCAGCCCGCTCGCTCTCTCTTCGGAAAGGATTTATACACAGGATTAAATGCCCAGCCGCATAGGACAATTTAACAATCAGCGTGAATTAATTTTGACTCCGTCTTTAAGAAAAATGATGGTTTGTGGTACAATCCTCTGCAGGGCTGTCATTGCAAAGAAGAAAAGAAATCAAATCCCAACAGCACCGGCGGGTTTCCGATGGCTGGAGGCACCGTTTCCAAAACGGCACGGACTGAGAGCATAGAGAAAAGGGGAAATTTGGTTCTTCGGTAGAATCTATTTGCCCAATTTTTTCACTGGTAATACACTTTTCCTTCTGGAAATGACCCTGCGAGGTCGGGATGTTGTTGGAAACCTATTAAAGCTTACGTCGGTAGGAGACATTTTGCAGTTGCATCTAGTTCTATGGTCGCAACACATTATCAAAAATGTAAAAATACGCTGATTTAAATAGCTAATAATGGGCAATAGTGGGAATTTTAAAAAAAAAAAAAAGGAAAAATAAGGAGTGGGATTTTACAGATTTTGGAAACTGTTAAGTATAACCCAAAACTTCATATAGGAAAAAAAAAAAAAAAAAGACCTCAAACCAAACCCAACCAAACCTCTGCTATAAAACCACCGAGGGAGGAAGAGAGGGGCACATTTCCGAGAGCTCGGAGCCCCGGTGGGTATTTTCCCCCTTTCCAGCCGCCTCCACCCCCGACGCCCCCCCCTCGGCCGGGACTGCCCTGGGGCTGCGCGCAGGACCCGCTCCCCGCAATTTTCCGAACCGCAGTCGTAAGCTGTGAAATTGGGGTGGTTTTCCCCCTTTTTAACTCCTTCCTGCCTCCCACCTTCTATTCCAACCGGTTCCCCAGTTGCTCTCGCAACGGGCCTTTGCATAGAGCCCTTAATTAAAAAAAAAAACCAACCCCCAAAACCCCTCCCTTTCTCCTCCAGGTTCTGATTCTGCACTGTGGCTCCTCGGGAGAGGGGGGGAACCACTTTTTCCTTCAACCTCCCCCCTTCCTCTTCCCCCAGACACCAAAGTCCAGACCCGCTTTGCACATTGAACCTGCCGTCCAAAGGGTCACCCGTGGGTGCTTCCAGGGAGCTGGGGGACAAAACCAGCATGTACCCGAGGGGGACCAGCCATGACCGTCCGTGTATCCCCCCCCGGCCCCGCTCCATACATTTGTTCCTTTGCTGTTACCATCTGCCCATCACCGGGAGCCGTCGGGGAACTGGGGATGGGGAACGGGAAGGAAAAACGGGAGCAGGACTTTTAAAGATAAAGTCCAGGACTGAGGTTTCAGGGTGTTTTGGCTAAAAGGAGTGAAGATCTGCTTCTTTTTTTTTTTTTTTTTCCTTCCCTTTCTTTCTTTTTTCTTTCTCTTTTCTTATTTTTTTTTAGCAAAAATCTGTTTGTCGGAAAAGCGCGGAGGAAAAGGCAGCTGGATCCCGCAGGCTGCGGGCTTCCTCGCAGGGAAGAGGGCAGGGGAATGTTATCATCTCTTGGAAAGGACCCTCGGCCTCTCGAGAGGTTTTTTTCTGGAAATACTCGAAGGATGACAAACAGACCTCTGCAGGGAGGGCTGGAGAGGGCTCAGGGCGTTATCACCGCCCGGGGAAAGCCGCTGAAGGGTCCAGACTAAATACAAGCCTTTAAGGCGGGTGGGGGGGCTTTGCTTCCTTTTATTCCGGGCCAAATCCTGACAATCGCTCCTCGACTTAATTTCAGCCAGGGACTCCTTCCCCTCCCCACCCTGACGGGTTTTAGTAAAGTTACTTCAGTTTTGGGTTTTCATGCTGAAGCCCCGCGGCTACGATCATGAGGGGCCTCGGGGCGGTGGGTACCAAGGGTGGGGGACACGCAGTGATTTTTGCTACATGGTGCAAATCATATCAGAAACAACCCCAAACTATTGCGTCCCCAAGTTTGCTGCCGGCTGGTTTTAATGTGCTTCGCCACCGGTGCTGGAGGCGACCAGCCCCAGGCCGAGCATCCCAGTCTGGGTCTGGTCAAGTGGAGCACGGGGCACCCCCAGCGACAGCTCTTGTGCCCCCAGTTTGTAAAGAAATCTTCCTTGTAAAAGTCACTTTACATCTCCTGAGCCTGAAAACTACCAGGTAACAACTTTTTACGACCCAACTCCCAGGACACGGTTTCATTTCGTTCCTTAACTCAACTCTCCATCCCTTTCTCTCCTGGCTGTGTTTCCCAGCAAAAGATCCCTCCGGGTTTAGCATGAATTTAAACACTCAAACCTTGCAGCGAGAGCTGATTCACGACCTGGCCTTAAACCGCAGGATTTTCAGACCATCTGGAGTTGAACTCTGATTCCAGCCGGAGGGATTTTTGGCTTTTTAAAAGTCCTTGGGATCCCTACGATGGTGGGGAGAACTTCTCCTCCAGCAGCAGCTCCGGTCTCTGTAGGAAGGTACTGGGGCTGATTTGTCCCGAGGCTTTCCTGGCTCCGGGACATCCCAAGGACCACTCTGCTCCCATGTAGGCCCAGCATTGATGCAGAAAAATCCCAACCTAATCCCAGCCTGAAGCAGCTGGAGAAGTTCCTCAGCCGTGTTTCTTTGCTGTTTTTCCTTCTAATTACTTGGACATTTTGGAGTTCGAAGCAGGAGCTTGGTGGGGAGAGAAGGAGGTGAAAAAGGGGGAAAGCAGCGCTGGAAATCCAGGCAGGGAAAAAACACAAGAGCAAATCCATGGCTTAACTCCCCTTGAAAGTGGATGGATGTGAGCCCTCCTCTCCCCCTTGCCCCCCCGGCCCTTGTCCGGGGACCTTCGCCTCTCCGGTTTATGGTTCTCCTCTGTGTAGTGTCAGCATTTCACGCCCTTGATGACACAGCCTCCCCTTCTCCAGTCCCTCTGAAGGCTCGGATCCCAAACAGAGCCAAAAAAAAAGACTTTTCCAGCTCTGTGATTCTTCTGAGTGTTTGGGAGGTGGTGCGGGTCTGCCCACTAGTCCGTCAGTTATTCTTTAGATAAAGAAATAAAATAAAAATAAAAGGCCCCAAAATCAAGAGGTGAGTCACAAGAGCAAAATGTGACTGTGGATCCCAGCAGCAGAGCTCGGCATCTCCCCTCCGACAGAGCAAAGGCAAGTTGTGGCACCATCCTGAAACTATTTAGTTCACATCCATGGGAGATGGGGGCCTTTTAAGGTCTCTTCTCCCTACCCCACCCCCAGAGCCACTACCCCTCATATATTATTTTTACTAATGTGGTGGGATTTTTTTTTTTTTCCTTCCTAGGAGGAGGAGGGATTTGTGCAGCCGCATCTGAGGAATTTGGAGAGAGAGAGAGATCCCCCTGTTGACTAGAGAGATGTTGTTCTTGGGATTAGAGATGTCTGACCTTGAAGGTCGCAGGTCACGGTCTTGAATAAGGAGCAGGAGTGTGAGGTTGGGATTGAAACTTGAGGTGCGTCTGCTGGAGATCACAGGGAAAAGTCTTCCAAACAAAGAGGAATGCCTCAATCGGGGCGAGAAAGGATAAGTTCCCCAAGAATTATGGGCTCCTTCCGGATGGTCGCATACCTGCAGACCCCCCAAAGGATGCTCTGCGACTGAGGGAGGGAGAAAGGAGGGGAGAAAGGAGGGGCAGGATGGCTGGAGCCAGAAGGCCCCATTATTTATTACTATTTGCATTCTGGGCAAGCCCAGAGGCCCTGTTGCTGGCGGTTTTATGGAGATAGTCGCTGTGGAGAGCGATAGAAAGAGCATCCCACTGTCGGCTGCCCAGAAGCATCTTTGCAGGAAGTGAAGAAAGGAAGAGATTTCCCCAAGGGCAGGGAATTAACACAGAGACACAGCAAGAGTCTCGAATCTGTGTCCAACAAACCAACTATGACAGCTTTCCCTCTGTGAGATCCTGCAGAATTCTGAGAAATTGCTCGACAGCTGTGTGCCTCAGTTTCCCCCCTGGGAATACCAATCGGAGAAGCAAAGAGCACTTCAAGCCTTGTTTCAGGGTAGCAAGGGTAGAACAGTCTACAGAAACCTTATTTCTTTGCTGGGATCTCCATCCAAATAAGGAAAGTAACATATTTAGTAGTCCAGAGCCATCTGGCTTGTGCCCATGGACCACAGAGATGGAGGTTTGTGCTTGCCTGCTTCTGGGTACCTGTGCACAGGCTGTGCCCCTGTCCAGAGGATGAGGTTTCGTGGGTGCTGTGAGCAGGATCATGGCACGATCCCGCTGATGTCCCCTGCACATCCCACCAAAACCAGGCAGCACTGCAGCCACCATGCATTGCTGGCAACAGATCCCTTTGGCTATTTGACACGGCATTAAAGTCCATATTCAAATATATGCAGGTCAGTTCCCTGGGCCAAGAGGAACGAAGCACCCGGGAAGGTGTTTGAAGACCCAGGACCTTCAACACAACCTCAGCCCACCTCCCTGAAGCCCCAATATTTGAACAAACTCAGCTCCAGATCCTCTGCCAGTGTCAATATGGTCTGAACAACCTCAGGGGTGAAAAGCCCTGACTCTGTTTCAACATTTTTGGAAGAGAGCAATGAGGACCTCATCATATCACCCGTGCAAACCACGCACGGAAAGATCTGCAGTAAAACCGCACAGGCCATGTCTTGCTGTGATGCTTAAGCTCATCCTTAAGGCCTTTTCCTTCCAGTTTTCGGGCCGGGTGGTCGGGAAGCGAAGGGAGAGGGGTCGGGGCGAGAGCAGCCCCTTGCCCCCGGGAGCAGCCCCGAGCGACGCTAGAGGGAGCCCGGGGCTCAATTAATTAACGAGCCAGAATTAACCGAGTGGGAAAAACATTGGAGCTGGGAGAGAAAATGGGAATTAATTTACCTGTGCTATTACTGACATTTCAAGCTGCATTTATGCCGATATATATTTAAAAAAAAACCCCTATGTGCGTAGCAGTTAGTGTCACTAACCCGAAATGCAGCAACAGCTTTGTGCGTTTGTGATCTGATTCGGGGCAATTTGGGCTCTAATTGATTTAAATGGCTGTCAAACCCGCTTTCCCCTCTGCCTAGGTATTTATTCTTCACTTTGAAGCATTTGAGGGAAAGCAGAAGGCATCAATCTGCCTCCAAAATGCCTTTTTTATACCGGTATTGATTTTTGAAATACCTCTGGAGGAAGGGGAGATGTAAAGAATGAATGTTAAGGAGTTCAACATTTCCCAGTCTGGCCCAGCCAGAAGCTCACGCCCAGGGAGACCAGAGCAGAGCTGCTCTAGGGAGGTCCCCAGGCCTGATCCAGAGCCTGCCAAATGCAGCGGGACCACAGCCAAGAGGCCACGGAAGAGGGTCGCAGAGGCCAGGACCTCCCTTGGGTAGCAGCCCAGCGGCTGCAGCAGGGTGTCCAGGTTTTTGGGGTGCTTGTAGGGTGCTGCCTGTATGCAGAAGAAGGGTCTGCAGATCCACCCTGAGGGCCAGCCTCAGTTTCCCTCTCACCTTCCTCATCCCTCCGCAGCCCTTTCCTGCATGGTGCAGAGCTCTGCTGCAGGTCCGAAGCCTCCTGGAGGCAAGAAGGGGTTTTCAGGAGTCGTAGCAGATTTAAGCAGAGGTCCTGTGGGTGGGGAAAGGGGAAAGCAGCCCCAAAACAGGTCCCCGTGGCGTGGTGGATGGGCTGGAGCTGTGTGGCGGAGGAGCTCAGGCTTGAGTGTAAGCAAAAGTGAACCAAAAGGGAGCTCAGCAGAAACGAGGTCATAAACGCTGCTGTTGGGCTTATTTATTATCATTTTAATCTTATTAGCATCCCATTCAGTGGCTCTTTGGAGAATAAAGCACTGATATTGTGTATTTATCTTGACAGAAACCAACCAACCTTAATAAAAATGAATCACTCAATAAAGGAAAAAGGGGTTTCAAACCTTTCTGAAGTTTTATATTGTTTTTTTTTAATTAACTACTCTAATGTTGCCTAAGTATGTAGGAGGGGGGAAATTAGAAAATAGCACAGATTATGTAAAGGGTTTACTGTATCCCATGTCCTAGGTGTAAATAATGCTCCTGTTAATTTAAAACCAAGGCTGCCTGTCTTTACGACTTCACTGCACTCCCATTAGCTCTATCTTTATACAGTGTCATGGGTGCAAATAGATTGGGTTGAAAACTTCCCCCAGAGCCACTTTAAAGTGACTTCTAATCTTTCCCTTTAGTGGTGTTAATTCAACTTCACAAGAGTGTTTGAAGCACCATTAGGCAGAGAAATGGACCTTCTCTCCTGCTGGTGCCCTTATCCAAATAGCAACATTACAAAAAAAAAATCTGTTTCATATCAGGCCAAGTCTCTGGGGCTCCGGAGAGCAGCTGAAGGAGACGTGGGCTTCCTTTTTATGACACTTAAATACATAAAGGATTTATGCTCTGCATTTCTGTATCACTGCCCCGTGGAAGTCTCCAAGCACCTTGGAAACCTTGTGCCTCACAGCATGCAGGACGAGTGGCAGCCGCTGCTGGAAATGGGGACAGAGAAATAGCTGGGGACACAGCCAGGGGAAGAAAAGATTCCACGTAACCCAGGCTGGCTACATGGTGGCAGGCTGCCGGGGTGGTTTTTTTACAGCAGAACACCAAGGAAAGGTGGAAAGTGAGGTGCTGGAAAGCCCTACATGTTTTGTGGTAGGCCACGGTCATGTCTATATGCTTGTCCAGCATCCTACAAGTGGTTGATGGGGGTAAGCAAAAGCCATGGTGTTATCTGTCGCTAGTGGGAACGTGGCTAGGCATTAGCAGGAAGGTAGCGTTACGAAAGCTGTGAGATCCAGAAGCATCGGTGCTGCTGGATGGAGCAGGGTTTGTCACACGCGTCAGCACCGTCCAGCCCCGCTTCCAGCACCCACCCCAGCTTCCAGCGTGGCCTAGGAGCAGGTACGTAGGGGAAAAGGGGCATGTACAGGGTGCACCTTTGCTGAGGATAATGTCCCAGCCTCTGGCAAGCAGCAGGGTAAGAAACTTTTTGACCTGGTGGCTCTGCATGCATTGTCATGATTGACAGCCAAAGTTGGGTGCGTCCCTCAATAACTTGTTGGATCCTTTTTTTGACTCTCATTTACAATTTTGGATTTTACATCCTCCAGTAGCAGTGAGTTCCACGGTATTTGGTGAGAAACAACCTGTCCATGCTCTGAAACAGAGAATAACTGTCCCCCTGGACCCTCCTGTTCACCTTCCATGCTGGGACAGACCTCTATCATCCTCCGTCTCAACCGTCCCTCTGCTCCTGGCAGCTTAGCCAGCAATGTATGGTGGTTACCCCCAGTTTTGATGGAGAAAATCTTCTACGACGGGACAGTGTGCCCCAGGAGACCTAAATTGTCCCTGGGATCTGGCAGGTGCAGGAATTACAGCCTGAAAGGAAGGACTGCGAGATCGTGGGATGCGATTTTCTCCTGTCCTCCAGGAGAGGGCAATCCCTGGCTGGAACTGAATCGAGAAACGCTGCTTAAAAAGAGATACTTGGGAGGATTTTCTTCTTTCGCTGCTCCTTCCAAGCAAAAGCTCAAATTACTGTGATGGAGGAAGGCTGTAAAATGGAAAACACAGATGGGGGAGCTTATGGGGAGTGTGGGTTTGGGGTAGCCAGTGTTCCTGTACACAGTGGCATTCAGTAATACGAACTGGCTCTACAAAAAGGAAAAAGCAGAGTTAAAAGTAAACCAGAGTGTCTTTTGAATCAGTCAGAACTTTATGCTACATGACCCAATCATAAGCATATCTCCTCATTTATTTTCATTAGGTTTGTGTTGAATTTATCTTGTTTAATCTTCTTTCTTTTTAAAACCCAGACAGAAGATGCAGGTGTATGTTGGGTAGAACAAGCAGATCTATACATAGCTTCTCTCAACCTCCTCCGAAGATTTGATTTCCACCACACACACTGTTTTATTTATGGAATACACTCTCACACCAGCAAATACACTCTTCACCTGCCCGGTGGAGACAGGCTGGTGAGCAAGACCCTGGCAGAAGTTTATTCCAAGTTTTATTCTATATCATTGGGTAACAGATCAAACAGCTTGGCCTCTTCTCTCTCTCCGTTTCCCCATCTGCAAAATAAAGATCATGAAACTGTAACATTTTGCAAGATGCCACATTGCAGAAGCCATGAATTAAACATAATTTTCTTCAGATGTCCTCTTTCCTAAGAGGGCGGTAAAGATCCAAGCCAGTATTTCAAATACGTTTTACTATGTGTGTGAGAGGTGTCCCGTGCATTTCAGTGAAGTCGAAAGTGAAGCTGCTTTTGAGCATGGCCTTAACTTTGCTCTTGAGGCTGTCCAGGAGCTGGTAGGAGGGGAAGGTGGGGAGAGGAAAGGGGGTCAAAATGCTTCTGAGTAAAGACACAACCCGCTCGAGGAGGGCTGCTCAACACCTCAGTGATTTCCCAACTACTCCCAGGGAGATGGTTTGGAAAACCTAATGTACAAGTATTGGAAGGGAAGTGGGCATCCCACCGGGCCACTTCATCCTGGTGAGGGTGTGTGGCTCAGAGAAAGAATATCTGGAAAATAAATGAACAAAACCCTGTTAAAATAGTCCTTGGACCATCCTGTCTCTTGCTAACTGTTAACTCCAGAAAGAAAGCAGGAATGAGAAAAAAACACTCAAGCCTGGGAGAACTGGAATGTGGAGCTTTTTGGCACAAGCTGAGCAGCAGAAGTTTCCAGAAGAAACAACATGAGTGAGAGGATTATTACGAAAGGCCAGAGTGTCAAATCTGTGCTGGGAGTTAAAAGGAGCCCATAAAATCCACTCACCAGAAATGGAGCCAGAGCAAGGTCTGGAGTTAACTCCTTAAAGTCTACAAAACAGCGATAACCATCAGGAGTCACTTTCTTTCTGTGAGGTGTAGAGTCTGGGCAAAGTCCCATCTTAGCCATCACCCAGAAAGCTATAAAGAGGAAAAAGGCAGGTCAAGCAGGTTGATGAGTGTTTTATGCAATGCAATAAATCCAATGTCCAGAGCAGCTCTCTAATTTAAACTTCCCTTTCATAGCCATTTATAACAATTCTTTCAAAAATAAAAGAGAATCATAACAGTTTAATCCAGTAATATTATAACAACACAATCCATATGCACCTAATTTTACCATCATTATTAATAAAAACTCTTGCACTGCAATAGCTGTGTGAGGCCAAATCCTACTGGGGACTTGCAAAATGACTTCAAAGTAGGAAAAAAAGAAATTCCAATGGCTTTTAATTTTTTCCCCCATGCAAACCCTTTGCAAACTCTGAGCAGTGAATCCCTGCAAGTTACACAGCAATTTATCCTCTTCTGTATAAATGCAGTGAGTTCTTGCAGTGATTTGAAGACTTACTAGTCTAAAGAAGTAGAGTCTGAAGAGAAATTTCAGACCATTGCCTAAAAAATCTGTGAAAGTGGGGGCAAGACTGGAGTGTATCCTGTTCTTCATATTCGTGGTGGACAAAGCCAGAAACAATGGGTTTAGATTGCAGCTAAGAAGAGTCATACGACATGTTTTCAAAGATTTTGCAAGGAACAGAAAAGATGGGTTTGGAGTCTGAAGATGGCGGGCGATCTCTGATGCTGGGTGGATATATGTCACAGCGATAACAAGGTAAAACTCTGAGATCATGTGGCAAGTTGAGACTGGGACTCCAATCTTATGCAGAGGGTACGAGACTCATTCTTACAGCTCTCACCTCCTGCTTTCTTTGCAGAATGCCTTTATTGGCCTCTGATCCTATAAGGCAGGAGCAGCTGATCAGTAGATTACAGACCAGCCCCCGCCTGTCCCCACTTCCCCTTCTGCTTCTGGACTTTGGATTTTGACCCTGTTCTCCAAACGTGCAAGATGAAACCTGTCTGGAGGGAGCAGGAGGCAGGACCTGGCTTCAGGAGTCCTGCCCTCCGTGCACAGCTTTGGCTCATCTGCACAGATCAGGGAAAATGAGAGAAGAAGCAGCGTCTAGGAGATCATGAAATGTTGACTTGAGAGTTGCCAGTAATTCAGTCCTGTTTGGATCACTAGTGTTCAGAGACATTTTGGGAGAAAGAAGAAAGCATGTGGCCAACATTTTCAAAAGATTTCGGGTGCTCCCCTCAAATGGCAGGTGCTCAGCCAGAAGAAATGACTCTGGTTTAACACACAGCAGAACAAATATCGTGTCTCCAACTCAGAGAGGCAGAGCTTAAAGGGACAATCAAACCGAGAAGCTTTGAAAAGACAGAAACAAGTGTAATACAGAAGCAAAGGCAAACTAATGAAAGTCAGAATGAATTTATGAGGCACCTTAATGAAACACGTGGACATGCAGAAGATGAATCCATGATGTTTAAGCTTTTAAGTCTGCAGATGGTATGGAACTCACATGATAGGAAAGGTAATAAATTTCCTAGCAAATGGACAAGATCATATTTGCACAGAGAAAACCTTTGCCCAAAGCAAGTGTGTGTGGTAAGTGAAAGATTCAATTAGGCTATTTAATGCCAGTTGCACAACTGTCTTGTTCAAAGACTTGTACGATGTTCTGTTAAAGGTTGCACCCCTTAAATGGTAACATTTATGGATTAAAGTCGAGCAGCTTTACTCTGCCTGACAGATGGGTCTTGTTCCTTTGTGGAGAAAGATCACAGAGAAAATGATAAACAAATCATGTCCGACTCCATACCCATAGTGACAGAACACGTATAATAAATGTTACTTTTTACTTCATTACCCAGAAAATGCTCAGCCAATACATAGGCTGAAAACAGGACATGCAACCACTTGATCAGAAGCCGTTACCATTTATTAGCCGTCCTGCAGCAACACCCCAGCCCAGGTGCGGGTCAGGAACCCCACCGCACCGCTGGACAGACACGATACAAGACCCCATCCCACTGTCAGCAAGGATTGACAACCCAGAGAACCCCCCCACACCCTCAACCGGGCACCGGGCTCAGCTGCTGCTGCCCCCCCCAAACTCCGGGGCCGCGCTTGAACCCGGGGCCGACAGCACCGCGGAGAGCTCCGCACCCCCCCACAACGGGGCGGCCGAGGGCTGGGGGGGCTCCGGGAAACACCCGGGCTTCCAGGAATATACATACGTACCTACATATATCTAGACATATGGAAGCATCTTTCCGTCTAGGCATGGACATCCACAGATTTTTCTGAAGGAGGGTTTGGACGCAGCCGCGCTGGCTCATGGCAAAGTTACACCACCCCATGAAGCACAGCTTGGATTCTTCATTTCTCAGGAGGTTTGGGGCTTCTTCTTTTCCAAATCAATTCTCTGAAAGGTTTCCATAGCGAGGGTCTGAGGCTTCTCTCTGGTACAGGCAGTGAACGCTAATGATGGGTACAATCAGCAAGAGCCGTACCGGTTGTGAGTCCTCATCAACTGGGAAAGGTCTTCCCTGGTCTGGGTATGGCCACGCTCTCCTGAAGTAACACAGACATTAAGTAAGCCCAGTTATTTGGGCTGGTACTTTGCTTTTCTTCCCTGCATTTATTTATTTGCGGTTGTGGATGCAGCTGCATGAAGGCACTATGCAACAAGACAGAAAAGCCACCACCTTAAGTTACAAGAGTTAAGTACCACCACCAGCTTGAATTACAAAAGTAAAATAAAACAAATAATAATAAAAATTATTCAAATGCCTTCAGGGATATTTAAGACAGAGGGACAGAAAGAATAACTTCTTCCAGCAGAGGGGAGAAAAAATCTAGAAGCTAAGCGGTAAGATAAAGGTAACAGGGTGCTGCAATGTATTTGGGCTTTCTACAAGCTGATCAGGTGCGTCTCAAATACGCAGAACAAGGGAACTGTTGCCTGGGAAGACCCTGCGTGTACACCACAAGCGGCTCCTCTTCCCTGTGCTGTGATTAAAATATAGTTTCTTGCAGCCAAGGTTTGAAAGACTGCAAATGTCTTTGTTTGCAAGCCAAACAGATGCGCAAGGAAAATTACCAAATAAACAGTGGTTTTATGCAGGGAAGAAACGGCCTTTTCTTGTTTTATTTTGTTTTCCGCAGCTATAATCACAAGTTTCTGCAAAACAGAAGTTGAGGATGATGCAAAGTGGCAACATGAAATATTACAGTGTAAGGACAATTCAGATCTTCTTTACCTTTCACTCATCATCGGCAAAAGTGATCTTCCCTTTGCTTTTCCTTGAGAAACCTGGAGCTGCAGGACTCTTCTCTATTTTCGGTTATAACTTTCTATTGTTATTTAACTGTGTGTATCCGATTCACTTTCTTCTTCTTCAGTCAGGCAGGAAGCAAAGAAAGACCTTACACACACAGAGAGAAACCGGTACAGATAAATTAATTGACCCTGTGGGAAGTGTAACTGCAGATAGAGAAAAAAAATAATTTGTAGCCTAAAAATTCGGTGTCTAGATCTAGGGAGAGGTTTATTTCTGATTCTGGAACAGTAATAGTGGCTGTGGGTGTGAATTAGTGCAACATTTTCTACAGCGTAAATGGTTAATATGAGCGTGAATATTTTTACAGAAATATTTTCAATGTTGAAACTTGCATTTTGTGAAATCATTACCCCCGCGAGAATGATATTTTAAAAACTCCTGCTTATTATTTGTTATGTGTGCACATAAAAAAATACCCAAAGAAAACGAAAACAACAAAAAATGAGAGGCTTTTACAGAGCTTTTGCAAACGTGCGGTGGCAGTAGGGCCACAAGAGCCAGGGAACCGCGCTGCCACGTCCAGCTTCAGCCTGCAGACAGCTCTGGGACATGGATTTTGTGGGTTTGTGATCAAAATGGCAGGTGGGGCTTTGAGTTATGGTCTTTTGGGGGATAGGAGTTATATATTGTAAAGTTGCTGTTGTCCAAAATAAATTAAAATCGGCATAATCTGCGAGTTTCGCTATTATATTAAATCAGGGTGGGGTTTTTTCGCTGCCTTTCATAGTTTCTTTTCTTCGAAAAGAAAATGAAATCGAGTAATTTTTGTGCTTCTAAACATCCACAACAGCAATTCCCCGGGTTGTTTGGGCGGTGGGAGAAGGCTCGCTCGCACCCTCCCGTCTGCTGGGTGACCTCCACCCGGTGCCCCCTGCCACATCCACCTCAAATTCTTGTCCTTAAGGCAAGAAAAAAATAAAGAAAAACTGCCCATCCCTCAGCTCCGGCTCCGGGCCCCCCCGGGGCTGCACCCAAAGCCTTTTCCTAATCCTTTCTGGCCGGGTCAACCCCTCAGCCGCTTCCCTGAAGGGTTTTTTTGGGGTTTTTTCCAGGTCGTTTTACCCGCACAGGGTGGGTGCGGAGCCCGGACGGGGTCCCGTCGGTGCGGGGATGCGACTTTGTCGTTGAATTCTCTCGGTCCGGGGGATGAGACCCGGGGCCGGGATTATACCGGGATGACCCGGGACATCAATCCCGGCCGTGAGCTCCCGGGGTGTAGGGGGGGTTGGGGGGGGGGGGGGTCCGGGGCACCCAGCAGCAACCCACGGCACTCGGGGACACGGGGGTGACATTATTTCTTTTATTAACCGATCTTCCCCAACTCTTTTCCCTCTCCCTGACTCCTTTCATGGAAAAGGTCCTCCCGGGTTTTTCCTTTCCGCGTTTTCCTTGCGCGGAGCCGCTTGGCGGGGGGGTGTAAATTTACAACCGAAGCACCGGGATTTACTGTAAAAAGTCGCAGCGGCCTTTCTCGGAGGGGGGCTTGAGGTGAGAAAATCTGAGAATGTCACTTAGCCGGAGTTTGTCGCCAAAAAAACCCCGTGCTCTTATTCAGGACAGAGATAAATTTCCCCTCTGGCACGGAGCAAATTGAACCTCGGTGGAGGCGGGGGGGGGGAGAGGAGGGACACCCCCCCCCCGGGCTGGGAAGGTCTCGCTGCTCCAGCCCCTGAATTCCCACCAGCTTTATCCCTGGAGCTCAGATCCAGCCCCCCTCCAGATGACAACACACCCCCCCTCTGGTAATAGGGTTACCCCAGCGCTGTGAACCCCCCCAGTTTTATCAATCCCTGCACACACGGGCTCTCTGATGGGGAAGGGCTCCTGATTGATATCCAAAGTATTATTGGATTGAATTACGCTTCCCGAGAGGTGAAAAGGGCTAAACACACACAAGCACCCCCGGCCAGAGCCTGGGAGAGGGCACGAGCCTTTGGGGTGGGCTTGGGTGGGACACGGCCCCACGCATCGTCCTGGGGTTCCGTCGTGTAGAGGAACCCGGGACCTTCTGCTCTCAGCGGAGGGTTCGGCGGTGAAATAAGCAACAAGGGTGAAAAATGCTCCAGCGTGGTAGAGATTCACAGGAGGGTGAGGGGGGAGAGCAGAGAAACTTTTGTTCACAAATTCCCTCCCAAAATTTCAGTATCTCACTTCTTGTCCCACTTGCATTTGACTTTTGCAGCAAAAGGAGAAGAAAAGAAAAAAAAAAAAAAGAAAAATAAGGAGGAAAAGTAGTAACTCCCACTGACTGTGGTGTGTTCTATTTTTTAAGACCAAAAAAGGGAGACAGAAGAAAAAAAAACCAACAAAAAGCAACACGATCTGGCTAAGCAAAGATCCCTAATTCCTGATTAATTTCTCCTTCCTTCCATGCAGGGCTATTCTTGGAGGTGGCCAGACACAAGTGGAGCCATGAAGCCCCCAAGAAGCTGGAGGTTGGGGCTGGCAGACCCGTACCCACCTCTGCCCTGCTCAGCACCAGCGATGCAGCTCTGCTCAGAGCAAGGGCTGCAGGGAGCAAAATCAGAGACACTCCTGCCCAAATTCCTGCAGCAGAGGTGGGAATAAAGTGCGTTTCTCGTAGAGTCTATGTCTACAAATTCCACTTATGAAATCAGTCCTGTTATCCTGTGGGATTTTGCTGAGGTCTGGGGTTGCTGCTCAGGCGTTGATGACCTTGCCCCACATCAGCCTGGCAAGCCAAGAAAAGCCACTGTCGAATTAGCCTTTTCCTCTTAAAGTCTGAGCAAGGAAGGTTTGAGAAAGCTGGATTTTGGAGACAGGTTAAAGGTAACAGTTAAAAGAGGTTTTACATTTTGGGAGAGAGCAGCCCGCTGAGGCGGATGGTTCTCGAGGGTCTTGGTGGCCTGGTCCATCATGCAGGCATTCTTCATGCTCCAGCCAGCGTGACGTGACCAAAATGCCTCCTGTTCACACAGCATCTCTTCAGCCTTTTTCCAAACTCTGCCGTCGGCCAGGTTGGAGGACCCCACAGGTTTGCCGTATTTCACAGTGCTTCTGACCTGCTGCTGGCAGATGAGCTAGATGCTAGGCAGATTTGGGAGGATTTCTTTGCAACTTAGACTATAAATGACATCGTCCCTAATATAACAAAGTTCCATAGAGATCTCCGCATAGTTTACAATGGCTGTAAGAGGTGGAAATAAAATTAGAGATGATGGTAAAGCCAGAAGTACAACTCAAACCGCTCGAGTCCCAGGGTAGTACCCCAGCCACTGGGCTCTTGGGTCTTCTGAAATACATTAATTCCTTTACAGCAGAAGCAGTAAACCAAATGCAAACCAAATCTTGGGTTTTTTATTTAAAGCACAGAATCTTGGGCTTTGAATTCCTGCTGAGAACAGAGACAAGCCAACATTTATTTTTGTCTTTGAGAAATCCTAGTCCTGAATGTTCCCCTTTTCTTCTAAAACTTGGGTGGGGAAGGGGAAGAACTGGCTTGATTCTGGGAAGTATTTTGATAAAGAATAGCTGCAGCCAAATTCAAAACCTCCAATGATTTTATTAAGGAGATTTCCTAATTCAACTATTTTACCTCTTTGCGGAATTTTAAGACGTGGAGCGTAGAGGAAGACGGCAGCAGCGGTGGGATGTAACAAATACCGAAAGCCTTTAGCGCGTTTCCAGTTCTGCTCCATACACATTGCATTGTTTCATGCGTTTGTGTAACCCAAGGTTTAGTGGAATGTGCCTGAATGATGGTTGAGCACAGATGTAGGAAAAGACTGCCAAAAGCGCTCCAAGAAAGGACATGGGACTGGCAATAAATAGAGCTGCATCAGCAGGAATGGAGGCTATGAGCCCTGGAATCTTGTTCCAGATTTCACATCCTCTACGGACTGATGAGGATGGGGAACTTGGGAGAGGGACAGGAAACTGGGTGGCTGGTGTCCCAACACCGGCAGCTCAGGCATAGGCTCAGCATTAGATTTAGCAACAAAAAAAGAGCAAGTGGGAAATCAGAAGTAAAAAACCTGAGGGTGGTTCCGTGCTTCGCATTGAAAAATACTATCTCCACTGATTTACAGTGGTGGAGGCTTGGCCCAGGGCACGGAGAGCACCATGCACATGGGTCAGGAGAACTGCGATTCCCAGGTGCCTGTTGTCCACAATGCAGCCAAATTCAGACTGAAGGGGTAAAGCAGAACAAGCATAAACCTAAGGAAAAGCGCTCTCACACTTTACCATAAGCTATCCAGACTCAGGGACTAATAGGGCATGGAGAAGGACTTGTTATGCCTGACTCTGCCTTTCCTCTCAGAACCGGGACTGTGCGCGGCTGTAGGAATGAGCTTTGTCCTTTTTTTTCATTCGCACTGAGCTGAGTCATTGGGGGAGGAAAAGCCCATTTGTTAATGAGAACAAAGTGATAAGGTTGAGACCAGAATCTCTCCGGTTGCCAGTTAAAAACATATACACTGATTTCCCTGAGGTTCCTCTAAAAGCCCCAGCTGAGATCCCCAGCCCTGGGGGTCTCATCAGCCCCCTCCTCGCCTGCCAGTGGAGCTGAAAGCAGCAGCCTGCTTGGCTCCAACCATGCCCAGCCCATCTGGCCAGCAAGATGAGCGCCTGGGTCTCTGCCCAGGTGCCACCACCAGGCTTACGCTTCCCCCGGCAGCGCGATGGGCTGCGCGATGGGCTGCGCAGGGCGCACATAATCACCCCCCCGCCTCGCATCGCCTTCCCAGACTGCAGACAGAGCCATAAGGTACCATAAAGCTTAAGGTGTGTGATTTTTATGTAAACATTTATTTAGACGCCGGGTCTTTGGTCTGCTCAGGAGACTCTGTACCTGGGGCACGTTTGCCGCCGTGTACGAACCTTCACGTTTCTTTGAAAACTCTCCTAAATTACGGGGCACTCAGGACTGAGGAGTGAGGGAGTTCATGAAAACAGGAATAGAAAAACAAGGGTCTTTATCAGAGACGGCAACATACATTAACCAGGGATTCCCATAAAAATACCACTGACCTTCCTTTGCTTGTGAAAATCTTACGTCTGAGGAGCTGCAACACCACAGTGCTTGTTTCCTCGTTTACACAAAAGCACTTTCTCTTTTAACGTCGGTGGGGAGGAAGGGCCCAGGGCTGGGCGAGGAAGGGCCCAGTGCTGGGCAAACATGCTGCTGTGAAGAGCTGGAGATGGGAAAATTGTTTCTGTTGGCTCTGGAAAAATACACTGAAGGTATCTCAGTCCTGAATGCTGGTGTCTGACTTCTTGGAGGGGGAAACAGGATCAAAGTCATTGTTTAAGGCCATCTATATGAGGATCAGATCTTTTCGGAAAGCAGATTTTCTCAGAAAATAATCTGAGATCCTGGATAGGCTGATATATTTAAAAAGAAGATAAATGTCATTACCTGAAAGTATGTTCAAGGAATACAGAGACATTAAGCACTATTTTATAATCTTGAGGGAGATAGATGGTTGTTGCAAAAAGGGTGAGCCTTCAAATGACAGGAAACTCACCCCAACCTGCCATGTAATTCAGCAGAGGAATTTTAACAAGAAGCACCTGCCTGTCTCTTCTAGCTCAGCACTGGCCTTTATGGCTTTACACACATTGTTAAATTTAATCAAGCACATCAGTTTACATATTGTTTCTAATGATTAAACTCTCTACGGCTGGTTTTTTTACATATAGGTGAATGTACCAAGTTGTATTAAAAATTAAAAAAAAATATCAATCAGCTGAAAACCTGCGGGCTGTTTGCATGCTGTGCCCTGAATCAGGAGCTTGTCTGTTCTCAGCACCAGCATCCAAGAGTTGAACGCAGACTCTTGAGGAATATCATAGGCAAGAAAGGATGAGATGGTAAAGGCATTTGACTTAACAACCGATCTGCGCTTTGTGTCTGTGTGACACCGGTAGAAGCATTAGCCCAGCAAATGCTCCCCGCGGGTAGCCCAGCTCAACCCCTTGCGCTGCTGGAGGACCAGTACTCAGCGGATCGCAATGCGTTTGCCGCAATGCATTTCAAATTCAGAGCTGAGGAAATCTTTTGCCCTAACAAACGTTCTCCAGGGTTAAAAAATGAGCATCGGAAAAATGGGAGGAAGTTAGCGTTGGAGCGAGGAGGGGAAGGAAGGACGGTCACAGCTTGGAAATTCCTGGCACAGAGAGGAGGTCATGGACCACGCAGCACATCTGAGGGCGCTGGACTCGTTGCCCGTGTACTCTGCATATAGCTGGCTCATGTGTAGTAGGTGCCAGCATGTCCCAAATGCATCAGCTGCACTGACCTCCACGGAGTTAATCTATTCCTACTTTCCTTTGTTCCATATCTCTGGATGTCCAAAAACCGTGACCAAATTCCTCTTCTTCCATTAAGGCAAAATTTCTTGGTGGATAAAGAGAACAAGTTGTGAAGCCATGAATTCCCAATTCTTTCTCAACTGTCTGGCTCAGTCTCATCTTCACAGGCCCATGGGGACCATTTTTGGGTGCACATATGAAAGAACACAAGAGCACATGCTACTTTAGCTATTGCAGGTCAAGAAGCTCTTGTCCATCTGAAAGACATCGTCTTAATAGGCCGCTGCTTGCCCAGGACAGATGGAGGGAAGAGGCAGAGAAATCCACTGTAGGAGAAGGAATCTCAGTTGCTGCGGGAAGAAGCAGCAGCTCCATCCCCAGTGGAACTGCAGCATCAGGTCGGTTATTTCAGCAGTGTCGACCGAGGGATATTGTGGAGGGACAAATAGGAGAAGCCATAATAAGGTGACATAAAATAATGGCTCATCCTGTAGAAAGGCTCTGCTTCATTCCTCACAAATGTGCATGAAACGATGGTCCCGGTCTCCTCCGCGCTAAACTTGAGCAGATTGCTTTGAACTTTAACGAATACGAGGGACTGCACAATTTTGCTGGTGAACTGTAGGGGAATTGCTATTGATTTATATCTCAACACAAACCCAGGAGCTGAAGAGAGAGATGGGGAGAGGTGCTGTGCTCAGGCACCCCTGCAGAAGGAGAGGCTCACCCTCATCCTCAGGGCCATGGGTGCTCAGCAAGGCCAAATAAGCTGCACCTCAACGCAGCGCCTGGCTTTTTGGTGCTTATTTACATCTTCTGCCCTGGGCAAAAACTGGAAGCTGTTGCTCCCAGTGCTCCCAGTGCTGACTGAGCCACCGTGCAGGAAAAACAGCATTTAACATAATTTAGTCACATTCCACTTCCTGCCTCTCCTGTTTCATGTGGTAAACTGCTAAAAAACAAAATACGTGAGATAAGGATAAGAAGTTATTTTTTTTCCAGGAAAGCCAATGTAATACTTATGTTTCTGATAAAATGGCTTTGTGCATGGATGTGAATGTGTACGCAGGTACCTGAGCCAGTGACTGCTAAAGCAAAAGGAAATTTCTTTTATATTGTTTCATTAATTTGGGGGCTAGGGGGGCAAGATGAAGGCATGTAGCAATTTGAATAGATTAAAGACAATTTTTTTTTCAGGAAGAGATTTCTTCCAACTAGCCTTTTCCTGATGGGATTTTCCAAGCCAGAAATGTTTTCTTCCTTTCTCTCGTCCGCTAACAGCCCTTCAGGTGAGCAATAAGCATCGCAGCAACCGCGGTTATTTACACCCGCAGCTCCTGCAACCATTGCGGCCGCATGCAGTGCCGGAGGACAACCTTGGAAGCCCCATGTCCCACAAGGTGCTTGAAAACTGCCTGGGTTTAAGCCAGATTAAGCTTCTGTGTCTCATTCACCTGCTTAAAGCAGTCAATGAAGTATCCTGCTAAACTGAGACTTTAATGAGGAAATGAAGCCGTGAGTCCACATTATTTTTTTTTAATAAAAATTATTGGGTGCTGCTGAAACATATGCATGCAAACACAGAACCTGTCTCTGCTTCCATCCCTCCCATTTCCATCCCTGTCTAGCATTTCAGCACATTTCAGTACGTTTCAGTGGGAATAAGATATGAAAGCCCACGTGCTTGTTTTCCATTTTCGGCGACTTAGCGTTGCTGTAAGCTCCAGATCGGCTCCTTTTGCCCAGGCTTGGGTCTGTCCCTGACATTTCCACCCCTCGCTCCCTTTCACTTTTGATATTTTTGCCTGCACCTGGTTTCTGGGTTGCAGACCCAGGATGGGCCCCTGCTGGTTTCAGGGCTGTATAAGGGCAAGTTGGGGTTTGGAGGTGAAGTTTGGTAAATCAAATCTTTTTGAGACTGTGATAAACGGTCCCTGGAAGGTGACCCAGGAGGGACCTGGCTTTCTTCTGGCCATCGCACACACCGAGTGTCCTGTCCCTCAGTGCCCCAAGCCCCCTCGCTAGCCTCATACCTGTGAATCGGTTGGAAATTAATGGCATGAAAAAGCAACAGATCCTTTAATTCCGCTGCTTTTTTCGCTTTATGCAACTGAAGATAATCACCACCAGGTTTTTCTTTCCATTCTCTGCAAAAACCCCCGTAGTCTCATAATAACCAACGAACTGATTTCCATGTATTTTTCTTCATTAGGTAGTACCCTTCCTGTGGCCTTACAGAGAGGCTTTCTTACTTGCTTATAAAAATTAAAAGCAAGTGGGTGTATGCTCAAAAAAAAAAATAAAATCTTTTAGCCTTGCATGTTTAGGGAAAAAACCAAACCTACAGGTGCTGTAAAAAAGATATCGGCCTGCAAATTATTGAAGGGGACAGGAGACACTTGCAAGGTGAGCTCAGGTACAGCCAGGACTTCTCTCTTTCTAGGTAAAATTGTGCTTTAAAAGTGATTTTTCCCTCCTCGCGTCCCCGGTGGGGTGTAGCCTCAGACGGAGCAAATGCTTGAGGTACCGAAAAAATCGGACTTTTCCCCCTCATTTCTCCCCCGGGCTCTGGTTTCTCCTCCTGCCCGGCCGAGAGCAGGAGGAATCGCCTCTTTCTTGCACTTTTTTGCACGCAAATTGGTGCCGAAGAGGGTGATGGAGGCTGAGGGATGCGGCGCAATGCGAACGGACAGCCTCGGGTTGTTCGTTTATCGTCCTTTTAAAAAACCACAACAAAACAACAAAAAAAACAAAGAAGTGTTTAGCTATCCGAATAAAGACAAAACGGTGCTTGAAAGGAATTGAAAAGAGCCCCTTTTTCTCCGTCTTTTGGTTGCAACAGAAAATCGCACACAGATCTATAATGCGGGTATTTCAGAGTCTTACAGTGGACATTAACATTCAGCACACGGTTCTCTGCAGTAGGAATGAAATGGTTTTGAGTGGGAATGAACAAAAACCTATTAGAAAACCATGACTGTATTAAATTTCAGCTCGGAAAATTGAAATATTTCTCACTTGGACGCTTATTTCTGTAGATCAGAGCAAAACCCCAACGAAAAGGGCTCTTTAGTTGCTCTTTAGGGAATATTTCATCCCAGTGGCACTTCCAGAGTGGCGTGAGACCCATCAATGGCAAGTCGGCTTGCAAACAATAACCTGTTTTCATCTTTTTTTAAAAATTTTTTAATTTTATAGAAAGTAATTAAGCCATCTAGCAGAGAAAGATAACATTGATTCCGCTGGAAAACTAATTATATTTTGCCTTTGTACAGAGTGTAACACTGTAATATATCGAAAAGGCATTTCCCTGGCAGTGCTTTAGAGTAACGAATTTCAGTTTAAATGTATTGGCTGTAACTACAATGAGGAGTTTTCCTCATTTTTTTACAGGTCTAAAATGACACGGTGGTGTACAGCAGCATGCACACTAAGAGATCACGTCGTCTTAGGGTTTGAAAAAAAAAATAAAAAAATTAGAAGAGAAAGAAAGGGAGAGAGTCAGAGGTCCCTTTTATATTGTATTTTGGTTTTGGACTCCGATTAGGAAACAAATGGAGTGAGGACGTAAAAAAATGTACCTTTGATTCAGCTGAAGGAGAAACAGGGAAAGACAGAGAGCAGTCTGAGGTCCCTGTTAATGACATCCCCGTCAAGATGCTTGTAAGACCCCAGAATGTTTACAACGTGGGCTCAAGTTCAATGACAAAATCCTTTGAAGGGGAAAGGGGAAGGGAAAAAAAAAAAAAAAAAAAAAAAAGCAGCCCAGACACTTTGTGCAGTGGGCATGAACTTGAACAAAAGAAAGGAGTCAAAGGCTGGGAAAGGGGGGGGGGGGGAGGCGTGAAGGAAGGACTCGGAGAGGTGTTCCCACTGCGCCTGTTTCTGCCTTTCTGAAGTTCTTGGGTGGATCTTTAGTACATTTTCAGTTGTTTTAGGAGAAAAAATAGGGAAGGAGAAGAGAAGGGAAGAGAAGGGAAGAGAAGGGAAGAGAAGGGAAGAGAAGGGAAGAGGAAGGGAAGGGAAGAGAAGGGAAGAGAAGGGAAGAGAAGGGAAGAGAAGGGAAGAGAAGGGAAGAGAAGGGAAGAGAAGGGAAGAGAAGGGAAGAGAAGGGAAGAGAAGGGAAGAGAAGAGAAGAGAAGAGAAGAGAAGAGAAGAGAAGAGAAGAGAAGAGAAGAGAAGAGAAGAGAAGAGAAGAGAAGAGAAGAGAAGAGAAGAGAAGAGAAGAGAAGAGAAGAGAAGAGAAGAGAAGAGAAGAGGAGAAGGGGGGGATGTCAATGTGGGGTGTGCCCCATCTCGGGGCAGGGCAGCCGGGTGATAAAGGTGCCTCTCCAGCGACTCTGATTTAAACCACAATTTTCTTCCCAAAATCATATCAGAGCCCCCCTCCCTCCCCCCAACCTCCCCCCCCAGGACCTCCCAGGGCTGCTCTGCCCTGAGTTTGGGGTTGCTGTGCCCCAGGTTTTGGGGCTGCTCTGCCCCCAGGTTTTGGGCTGCTCTGCCCCGGATTTTGGGGCTGCTCTGCCCCGGGTTTTCTGAGTTTCAAGTTCAACGGCAAAGGGGGGGGGCTTCACCTGGCCAGGCGCCCCCCGGCAGCGGCGCCTTCCCGGCGTTTTTACGAGGATGTCGGGCCTTTCTCGCCCTTTGCTGAGGCCGCCGTGTAAAGGTTTTACAGCTCTCCCCGAGACCTCTCCTCTCCCCTTCCCATCTGCATTTTCCGCCTCGGATTTGGGGCTGGAGCTGAGGACAGGGATTGGGGGCGGGGGGGGGGGGGGGGGGGGAGAGGGGGGCACGTCTCTGTTTCAGCCCAGTTTCCCACTAGGGTAAGGATCTGAACTGGGCTGCAGGGGTTTGGGGGTTTCCAGCCGTTCCAGTGAGGATTTGGGGACAGAAAGATCCCTAAATGAGGGGGAAAAAAAAAAAAAAAAAAAAAGGATGGGAAAAAGCAACACCTCACTAAAAGGATTAACCCTTAACGTGCCATAAGGGGGAGGTCTAAGAGGAGCATCCCTTTCCAAAGCCAATAAGCAGACAGGGTTTATTTTGAAGTCGTGCTCAGATACAGGCCATGGGAGACCAAAACTGCATTTCTTCTGTTTTATTGGATTATTTGCTTTTCTCTGGGGGACATCCGAGGGGCTTCCTGCTGTCAGGTAAAGCCACTTCTGCTCTGCGGCCTCTGCAGACACACAGAAATCAGGGCGAGAAGGTTCATTATTGGTAACAGAGGAGGGGGGAAAAAGCGGATTTTGAGCTTTGTCAGCCATCCGCCCGTTCAGGAATGCCAGACAAACATTCCCAGCCGCTTTCTAATGCGAGAAGAACAGTGGGTCCGGCCGGTGCAACCGGGGACTCAGGGCTGGGATCCTCCCTCCGGACCAGAAATTAAGAAAAAAAAAACCCAAAATGGTTCAAAGCTGAGTAATTCAGAGCAGGATCCGGATGGGGAAGAGCAAAGTGTAGCCGGTCCCCGCACGACAGCACTGCCGCCAGGGCTCCAGCTGCCGGGGGACCCAGCACCGCTGCCAGGGGCCGCAGGAGCGTTATAGGCGAGTACGGGGGTCTATAGGTGAGCGTTATAGGCGAACGTATGATCTGTAGACGAGCGTTATAGGCGAGCGTTATAGGCGAGCACAGGATCTATATGCGAGCGTTATAGGCGAGCACAGGACCTTATAGCCCACGCTGGGTCCGCACACGCGGTTTCCTACCCCCTTCTGCCCTCACACGGTCCATATCGCCCCTTTTCCACCTTTCTGGGGAAATTTTGGGGGGTTTTGTTTGTTTTTTTTTTCCCGTGGACCGGAGCGGCCCTCGGACGTCGCTGAGCCTCCCCAGAGCCCCGACGGTTCCCCCTCCTCCCCGCGTGGGGCGGGATTTATTGCGTCTGCCCCACCGCCCCTGCTTACGTCACCGCTCGGAACGCTCAGCCCGAGCGCCATTGGCTGTTGCCCTCCCGGAGGTTCTGGCGTCACGCGTGACGTCACGGGAGGAGTGACGCCCGCTCAGGCGGGGAAAGGCTGCACCCCGGGGTGCCGCCGGCACCTTCTGCAAAGCGCAGGGCGAAATTATCTGGGGAAAAAGGGGAAAAACGGGCAAAAAAAACCGGGGAGGGCGCGCCTGGCTCTGCTCCGTTCCCCGCCGGGAACCTGCTGGAAGCCAGAGCCGGCCCAAGCCTAAAATATTTAATAAATACGTTATTAAACAAGAACAAAATCACTATTTAAAATTATCCTTACTTAGGGCGCGTTGCGCTTTAATGCTTCGAAGTTCTAAAAGAAAAGAAAAGGCGGGGGGGGGAAAGGCAAATTTCTGTTTGCGGTAAAGGGTGTTTTGGAGATTATTCGCCCTTTGAGAGGCTTTTTGGGGTTTACAGGCAGATTTTAAACACGACGCTGCTGCGGGGACTCTGCGAACCGACACGCCGCTGCCTTGAACCACCGAGGTATTAAACAAAGCAATTGTGTTTGTAGAGTTTGCGCTTCCCTGAAGCTGTAAATAACCCGAAAAGAGCAGAGCAAAACGCATGTTTGAGTATATTTACTTTCACCCTATTTATTCTGTTGAAAAGGATGACGGCGTTTCTTAATATTAACCAAGATCATTTAGTATTATACGGGGATTATCTTAGCACATGCTACGAAACGTATCGCTATAATTCTGTATTAGTAGGAGAAGGAAAATATGTGTACAAATACACGTATATCAGCACAAACGAAAGCGCGTATGGAATTATACTAATTGCATTTACCTGTATCAAAATATAGGCATGAACATACATATGTCTATATGTACGTATACAAACACGTGTATATACAGCTTTATCTGAGTATATATTTATATCCACACATCCAGTACTATATTGCATGTATACGTGCATACGTTTGAGTAGCTAGGTATATATAAACACACGAACACAAATACCGTATACGATAAAAGGTAAAATAATGCGTGTTGCTAAATATGTGCATGTGCATACGTACATGTATATTTTATATATAACAGCGCAAAAAAACCGTAGTACGTGCTTTCATAAATGTGTGCCTACGGGTACATATATGTCATACGCATATACTGTACATTCACGCAAACCCGCGCGTTTATGCAAACATTTCACGTGTGTTTCTCTATAACACACCCGGACTATATTTATTCTCCCTTAGACGCGCATTTTGATACTTCTGCCTGAATTAAGGAGTTTGGTTGTTTGGGGGGGGGGGGGTTGGTTGGTTGGTTGGTTTTTTTATAAGTACGGTTTTTCGTTTCTAAAGACCAAATTCCCTGTGACGACTCCCCGCTCCCTCCAGCCCCGGCCAGCTCGCAGGCGAGCCGGGAGTTGCCTATCGGGATTAATTAATGTAATTAAACCAGGTTGGGTTTTTTGGTGGTTTTTTGTTGTTTGTTTTTTTTTTTTTTTTTTTCCCTAAGCTCTCTGAGGATGCGATTCCAACCGAAGCGGTGGGAGCAGGACGTGGCAGCGGCGTTGTAAGGCAAGAGCAAACTGTACAGGGTCCTCTGCGCGCAAAGCGGGTGGGGATGGAGCATCTTCCGAATTCACCCTCCTTTGCCTGGGAAAGTGGGGAGGGGGCTTCACACTCCCCCCCCACCCACCCTGGGAGCAGCGAGGAGCGCTGCCCAGCGCCCTACCCCGGCTTCACCCCACCCGGGGGTGGGTGGGTGGGGGTGGGGGGGACACATCTCTCTCCCACCCCTGACAGTGCCAGACACCCCCCCCACACACACCACCACCTCACCCCAAGACCCCCAAAGGGGAGTGGGTGGGGGTGTGCAGAT
Source organism: Astur gentilis (assembly GCF_929443795.1). NCBI lineage: Eukaryota > Metazoa > Chordata > Aves > Accipitriformes > Accipitridae > Astur > Astur gentilis. Next base: position 44,483,945 of record NC_064884.1, on the reverse strand, counting down.
GGGGTGGCCGTGTCCTCACGGGGTGCTGCTGCTGCTGCTGCTGCTTTTGATTTTAGCGACGACTTTTTTCTCTTTCACCCGCCTGTTCTGGAACCAGATGGTGATCTGGCGCTCCGTGAGGTTGGTGGTGGCGGAGATCTTCCTCCTCTTGTCGCGGGTGATGAATTTGCTGCTGGCGTACTCCTTCTCCAGCTCCTTCAGCTGCCCCTTGCTGTACGGGACCCTCTTCTTGCGGCCCCGGCGAAAGGAGCAGCCGTCGGGGGGCAGCTGCCCCGCGGAGTCTGGGAATGGGAAGAGACGGGGGTTGAGAGGGGTCGTGGGAGAGGGGGGGGGGGTCCCCGGCACCTTTCCCTGCGAGAGGCAGCTCCCCTTCTCCCTGCCACCCCATTTCTTCCCTCCAGCCTCCTGAGAGCGATGGTATTGAAATTTATTGAAATGCTATGTTCTCCCAATTGCTATTTAAATATCGATTTTCTTCCCTGAATTTATTATTATTGGGGGGGGGCGAGAAAAATCCAGGTATCGGCAAAACCCCCACGTGGGTGACCCTGCGCGGCCGAGCAGGGCCGGGGGCGAATTTGATCCCACCGGCGTGGGTGGGGGTGCGTGGGAAGGGCCCCCCCCCCAGCCCTCCCCGGTCTACGGCCCTGCACGGTGGGGGCCATGCGGACCCCCTCCCCTCTTTCAAGCCTCCCGATTCCGAGTGCGGTTGGCCCGCAGCTGCCGGGATGGTGGCTGAACCCGGTTAGTATCACCGGCTGAACCCGGATAGTATCACCGGCTGAACCCGGTTAGTATCACCGGCTAGAACCCGGCTAGTATCACCGGCTGAACCCCGTTAGTATCACCGGCTGCCTCCCTGCTCGGAGGGCGATGAGTTGCTAAAGGGCAGCGTTAATCTCGGTTATTATTTTGTGAAACCTACCTACTGACTAATTTGGGCTAGCTCGCAAACAAGTGTTACTGGACGGCAAGAGCAGCTCCCCAGCAGATGATTTCGAGCTTTGGATCCAATCCCACCCCCCCACCCGCGATGCACCCACACCTCCTCGCCCCCCCCCCCCCCAACTCCCAGCCCCAGCAAAGGGACTTTACCTGCAAAAGCGGATTTCAGGAGGTACCCGGCCTGGCCCTGCTCCTTGGGGCAGCACATCTGGCTGCTCCAGCCGCCTCCCAGAGCCCACGGCTGATGGTAACCGTCCACGGGCAGCAGAGTCTCATGCCTGGCTTCTCCCGGCCCCCCCAGCCCCGGTACCACCGACACGTCCAGGTAACCGGCGACGGGTTGATAAGGAGCCCCGTAACCGGGGTAGAAAGCGAATTCGGCTGGGCGGCTCTGGAAGTCCTCGCTGCCCGCGGGGGGGTCCAGGTACTTCTCGGTGGGGAAGGGACCCTGGGTCGGTCCGGTTTTCAGGGAACTCCGGGCTACTCGGCAGGAGTAGTAGCCGCTGCCAAAATATCCGTAGGGAAGCGGAGCGGAGGCGGTGGGACCCGGCGGGGCGGCCGGGGGGGGCGGAGGGGGGGGCGGGCACGATTTGGGGGGTTCGGTCGGTCCCTCCGACGGGTAACCGGGGTTCATCCCGGGGGGAGACGAAGGACCCCCGAGGGTCGGGGGGGCAGGAGGAGGTGGCAGCAGCCCCCTACCCTGGCCGCCTGCGAAACCGCCGGCTGCCAGGAGCCCCTCCAGGCCCGGGGGGCCGCGGGGCTCCGGGGGCTGCATGGGGGGCGGCTCGGGGGCCGGGGCATGGGGAGAAGGTGCTCGGTAGCACCCGGGCACTGCCCGAGGGGGGTCCCCGGATCTTTTTAAAAGGCTGCGAGCTATAGAGAGCTGCCTTTCCCCGCCGGGCTGCCCTGACGCAACGGTCGGGGGCTGCCTCATTGGCTGCCGCTCGGGGGGAAAAAGGACGGAGAAGGAGGAAAAAAAAACAAAAAAATACAACCACACAACCCCAAGCCCACACAAAAAAAAAAAAAAAAAAAAAAAAAAAACCACCTCCAGCCTCAATAAACCCTGGCTGCAGAAATTGCGAAAATACTTTTATTGCAATGGGAGGAGGAAGGGGGGGACCCCCCCCCACCCCGCACGTGACAGGCGGGTACACGGGAGGCGCCTCTTGCGCTGCATCTTGCCAAAAAAAAAAAAAAATTAAAAAAAAAAGGGGGGGGGCAGGGGTGGGGGGGGAGTAGGGGGGACGAGGGGAGGGAGGGGAAGGAGAGGAAGAATCACGAACGGCGCGGAGGAGCAGTCCCCGGTGGAAAAAATCCGGGCTGAGATTAAAACCATCTTTTTTTTTCCCCCACCCCCGGTGTGGCCCCTTCTTCTCACGTAGGTCCAGGGGTTTCTGCCCTCGGAAAAAGCCTGGTTCAACTCGAGGAGATCCGGGGACCCCCTCGGTCCATGCTGGCAGCCGTGGGGCAGCGACGAATCCTCGGGGCTGGAGCTTCTCCTGCTCCCCGGCTTCTCCCTCTGCCCCTGCTCGGGGGGGTTTAATCCCACGTACATCGTCGTGCACCCTCACTTTCAGCTGCAAAAGATCGAAACCTCTATCCCTAGGGAGAGGCACAGGGCATGGCCCTAAAAGCAAGGAGAGAAGGGAAAGGGGGGTCCCCAGTACCCCGAAAAAATAACTGCAAAGGGGAAAGGGGAAAACCAGTCTGCTTGCACACAGCTATTGCCACGCACGATGCTAGCGTGGCCCTGGGCTGGGGGTGCAGGTCAGTGTGGATCCAGGCTAAGAAGCATCCCAAGGGGAAAGAGTTTGGAAAAGGGAGGTGGGAAAACAATACAGAGACACCCTTTGGGGTCCAGGAGCACCGGACAGGTGGAGAGACAGGCAGAAAGGGGAAAGACAGACGGACATGGCGATGAGGGATTACATCGGTCTGGAAAAGTCGGGGGTAAATACACTGAGGCCTCTGCCTATGTGCGTGTTAATAAATTATTCAGGTACGCGCATTTTTCGTCGTCGGTACACATGGTACAAACACACAACCGCGTTTGTCGCTCCTTTTTTTCTCTGGTTTTCCCCGAAAGGCCTTGTCTGAAGGAAAGCTTTGCCAGAATTCCCCCCAAAGGCAGCTTGAGCTCACCCGTTGTTTCCTTCGTGCAAAGCAATCGAGAGATTTCTGCCTTCTGACTATCAAATCGCAATAAAAATTCTCCTGCCACGACTTGGGGCCACCAAAGCAACGAGCCCACAGGAGTTGTGGCAGGGTTTGACACGTAGGGCCAGAAATCCCGATAGAAAATAGGGATTAGAACTGAAGGTCGCAGTGCTCGCCCAGGCGGGGAAAAGCCCCGTTTTTCTGTGGGGGACAGCTCTCCCCCCCCAAAAAAAAAAATCGCCCACGGCTCCTTCCAGCTCCCTGCATCTGCAGGGGCTTTGCCCCGGGCTGTCTCGGTGAAATCCGCTCCCGCACCCCGTCCTCTCTCCCAGGGAGATAAATAAACCTCATCCCCAAGCTGTATCTTCTCTCCTTCGCCCTTCTCGTCCGCTAAAAATCGCGGAGTCTCACGGAAGCCGATGATTTTTCTTTTTCTGGAGGAAAAAAAAAATAATAAAAAAAAAAAATCAGAAAATCCCAGTGTTTTTAGCCTTCACCTTTGCGATTTCAAAGCTTCTTCCTTCCCTTTCCGTAGTTTAACGACTGCACTCCTTCTTTGATGCCCTTTTTATTCTCCCCAGCTCCTGCCCTCTCCCCATTTGCTTTGAACCAGCCCATAACTGGGGCGCTGGGACGCGGCGGCCGGCCGGGTGTTTGCCGACGGGGCCGCAGCTCCCCCGCGTCTCACCCTCTTTCCTTCACAGAAAGGTCGGGCTTAATCCGGAGGTCAAGGCCAAGTTGAAAGTTAAGAGCTTGTTGACTTCGGGGCTTCGCTGTGCCGGCGGCCGGTGGGCTTGTCCCGGTCCCGCCGCCCCCACGGAACCCCCACGGCCACGGGGAAAACTCGGCCCCCGCGGTGGTTTTGCCGGGAGAAGCTCCCGAGATATCCCGGCTTGAGGCTGGAGCGGGATCCGCGGACAGAGCGACTTGCTGCAGACTTTCCTGGTAGTTTTTGTCACTTTATTTCCTTTTTTTTTGGTGGTTTTTTTTTTTTTTTAAATCCAAGCGAAAAAAAAAAAAAAAAAAAGGAGTGGGATCTACCGGCAGAAGCTCCAGCGTGCACAGACACCCCGATAAAAGAGGGTACGGAACCGCCGATGTTTGGAAATCGGATTTTATCCCCTTTCCCAAGGACTCCTCGGGCAGGCCGGTGAGTGGGGGCTCGGCCCCCCCCCGCCTTCCCTCCGCCTCCCGGGGATGCTGCTCCGGCCGGAGCAGAGTCGGCGAGGAATTCAGCTTTTCTTCAGCACCCCCCCCCCCCAAAAAAAAAACCAACCCTGCACTTGGGTTAATTTATCTGGAGGCATTACCGGTTTCCCAAATTGCAGTGTACCTCGTGCTTTTAAGACCGCGCTTCCCTTCGGTTCATCTTCTTTATAATGTGTTCGGAAATTTTCGAGCAGGCTTTGCAGTGGAAATAGTTTAAAATGCGGCTTCCAAACTGATATTAAGATTTCCGTTCTTTGACAATTTTACGGAGAAAATTTCAGTGTGATATTTAAGGTCACGATAAAGCAAGAGGAACGGCGTTATTTTAAAGCAAAAAAACCACCCGGATTTCTTTTACTAGTTCCTCTCTCCTCTCTGTGATCGGGCTTAAAATTATCAAATGCACTTATTACTTTGCAACTATTCTTTTATCATATTCTCATTAGGATCCATTTAATATTTATACCATCTGGAATTCGAAAAAGCTGGGGAATAACTTTTTAACAGACTCTGATTTTTTAAAAGCAATTGAATTTGAGGCCGTCGTTACAAAATACAAGGAAAAAACCTCAAAACCAACCCAAACCCCAAAGCAGTTTGAAGGGGAAACAAAAATTGGAACTACTTAAAGACTTAACGTTTGGAAATAATCAATTGTTGGAAAATTGAGTTCTGGGTCTGGAAGGGAGCCCAGCTCTTTGGTTTCTGATTTTGGCAATATTTCTGGGAAGAAAAAAAATCAAATAAAGGCAAACATTTTGATCTTTTATTTCTTTTTTCTCCCTTCACCGCCGGCCCCTCCTCTCCCGCCCCACAGGCATCCCCGGAAGCCTGGGGGATGTAGGTGCGAATATTTCTCTCCCTGATGCCTGGAGAGCCAGAATCTGTACTTTATAGCGGATTTCTCGTGGATCCTTTGAACAAATCAGCTGGCATGGGAACAGAGAGCGTGGCTTGACTTCTCTTTGCTCTTTTTATCCCCGCTCTGCACTGACGCCCCAGCCCCGCAATCACTGCAGCGCACTTCTGATCCCCCCTCCCCCTTTTTGGGGTGAAACGTGGGGTGATTTCAAACTCGGGGTGTTTTGTTTAACCTGGTTCTCGCCAACCTTTCACTTCCCAGGTTTCCTCTCCCCTCCCCAGGCTTGACTGGAGGCTCCTTCCTTGCCGTTAAGTTTCTTTACGATAAACCACGAGGCCCGAGCTCCACCTCGGACTGCTGGTGTGTTGCTCCCAGGTTGTCCAACCTGAAATCTCCAGTTTGTGTCTCTCCCTCCCGTTTGCCAAAAAGGAAAATGAAATACCATGGCGGGTCCCCAAAGGCTGCAGCTGCCGGTGCCCCCCGCTCCCAGCCCCAAACCCATCCCCACCCTCAGAAAATGCCCCTCTGTGAGCCCCCTTCCCACCTCCTGCATCCTCTCCTCCAGTCCCCGGCTCCCCCAGCCCGAGCTCCTTGGCCAGGGAGGCCAAAACCTCAAAGACGACCAGCCCTGACACCGGTCCTGCCTCCAGGAGGGGAAGAAGCGTGGTGGGAGTCCATACTGGCTTTGCCCACAGAGCCGAAGCCTGGGGAAAGCGGAGGGGATATGGCCTGGGTGCCCCTTAATGAAGCAAATGGTCCTGCCAGGGAGCAGAGAGAAAAAATACAAATGTATTATACAATATGTTTGTGTTTTATCTCTCTGTCTACTGCACATCCTCAACCTGGAAACAGCTACGTAAATGCAGCTGGGTGTCCCCGCTTGCTTTGGCTCTGTGTACAATCCAGCTCTTCAAACGCCCTTTCTTTAAATACGGCAAAATGTACATCTCTGCACACCCCCCCCCGCACACCCCTATACGTGCATCGTGCGCTGTGGCTGTGCATCCCATCCATCCCACCCAGCCGGAGACGCCCTTTCGCCTGAGCACATTTCCCTGTCGGCACCGAGCCCGGCAACGTGCGCCCATCGCTGCACGCACCCGGGACTAACTCTGTGTTCCCCAAGTTCCTGCTCAGCTAAAGCAATTTATTTCAGCTGTTGTGGGAGAAAAGGGGAGTTGCTTTGTACTTGGCTTCTAAGCCCTGCTTCTGATGTTTAATTTGGTAGGAGCCGTCGGGATCCTTTGCGCTTCCCTGCTGCTCCCTCCACTGCTGGTGGGAGCCTGCAGCCGGGTGTGGGTCCCGCCGGCAGCCTGCGAGGGGACATAGCTTGGGCCTGGAGGTGAGCCACATTTTTGGTGGAATCAGGAAGATTTTGAAGGCCTATTCTCAAAAATGTGCTCTGCAGGAGGCAAATCTGGTCATATCCAGCCAGGGCAGGAGCAGCTCTCCCGTACCAGGCATGTCACTGCAGGGTACCTGGCACAGGAGGCAGCCTGGAGATGGGAACCAGAGGAATCCCCTTCCCTCGTAGCATAAAATCATAGGAAAGCCTATAAGCTGGACCATGCCTTTGGTCCGGCACGGCTCTGCTGCGCTCGATGGGTTATCACTCTCTTTTCTGGTCTCTCTGGTAGATGAGAGATTTCTCCCTAGGGCAGAAATTCAAACATGAAGTCTTTGTCTTTTGGACCGAGCCACTGATACGGTGATCTCCGTTGAAGGCCAGGCCCTAACTCACACGCCTGGTGTGATTCATGCCCTTGGCTCAGCAAAGTCTCACTGAGCTCAGTAGGATGGACCATAAATCACGGCAAGATGAGTGATGGCTGCTCCTAGTCCCAGGCTGGGCACGGAGGTCCCCAGGCCTGCAATGGGAATTACGCCTCCTGCTCTTCATGGCAAAACCTTCCCAGGCCTTTGGGGGAGACTAAGGTCTTCAAAGCGGGTAAAATATTGGGGATCTGAACCTCCTCAGGGCAGCCACGCTGTAGAAATGCCCCGCGGAGGTGTCTGGGGTGCAGCATTGCTACTTTCCTGGCTGAATCTTGTGTGTTTCTCACCTGTGCTGCAGGGAAAGATCCAAAAAGTGGCCAAGTGTTTTCATTCAGGCATCGTCTCCCTTCCTGAGCCTGGTGGTAGATCAATAATGCTTAAAAGGGCTTACGTGCAGGCACAGGGCTGGGCTCAGCATTGCCCAGGCAGAGCAGAGACCATAGCAAGTATGTTGGGAGATTTTGTGATTAATAGATCGCCAAGAGATCGCTACAACCGCTGGGAGACGGTCCGTGCATTGCCCTCATCGCTGCCATTGCCACTGCCGGACCAGGTCTGAGGAGGTCTCTCCTGTCTCCCCTGCCCACTGCACTGGGGTGTATCCCAGTAAGGACAGATGGAAAAGCACCGAGCATCACTCCCGGACCAGCCTAGAGCTCCAGTGAGCACTGGGCTGCAGCATCGTGGGGGACAGGGAGACACGTCACTGTCCCCGTGGGGTTTAGTGCATTTTGACCTATTTCTACTTATTCTGTAAACGAAGGGTTGAGAGCAGAGTCTCTTCCCTGTCCCCTCCTCAGCCCTTGAATCCAGTTTGCGATCCCGGCATGAGGTGGGAAGAGCGATAGGGAAGGACTGAGAGCAGAACACGAGATGTGCGTCGCTGGAAAACACTCTGAGGCCAAACTGGGTCCGCAGAGCAACTCTTCCCCGATGCTGCCCTGGTTTCCTTCTCCTCCTCCTCTCACCCCACTGGGGAGATGTAACCCCCCCCCCCCCCCCCGTAAATCAGATGGGGAGGGCAGCAAAGCCCCCCCCCGGAGCATCCCCACCCTGAGCTCCGCTTCCCACCGCTCTCCACCGTTTGCACCCTGTACCCCGCTCCCCTCCGCAGCACCCACGGGTGGGCTGGGGAAGGCAGGGACCCCAGTGGGTGCTCCCAACTTTGCCCCCCCCCAACCCAGGGGTGGCCCTGGGCACCGGACCCACCCCAGCTCTGCAGGTGCCCGGGGTGGGGAGGGGGGGAACAGGGGATTTCAAAGGTCGCCGTTCCCCCCCCCCCCCCCCCCCCCCCGCCACCTTCCTTATCTCAGGGGCGGTGGCTGGGACCACCCGGTGCGGTGGGACCGGAGAGGGTCGGCAGGAGGCGACCGGGGGGGGGGGGGGGGGACACAAGCAGCCCCCCCCCCCCCCCCCCCGGGCTGCAACCGGGACTCGGGGGGGGGCTCCAGAGACTCCGGGTGGGGAGGCTGCAGGGATTTAAACAGCTTTTTTTTTTTTTTTAGCTTTAAATAGAAGCCGATAGGCAAATCCAGGGATTTCCTGGGATTTTCAGAGGGCCGAATTCCAGGTTGCCGGCTGTTAGGATTAGCCAGGTGATGCCGAATTGATTCGGTTTGGGGAAGAAATGCGTTGCTGCGAATCAATGGAACACCCCAACGTTACTTGCCAGAAGGGTGGGAAAAAACCCAAAAAACCCGCCCAGGATTAGTCGATGGGTGAGTGAATTGTTTGTTTACAAGAAGTGCCAGACTACATTAAATCCCACGCGTGAATACAACGGCGGGATTGTTGGTTTACGAGAAAGTCAGGGGCGGATGCTTTGTATTCTGCTTTGCAGAAACAGAATTCCGTCCTTTTCCAAAGGGCAAAACACAGGGAGACCGACGTTTGCAGTCGTTTTTCCTCCTCTCGTTGCCAACCGAGGAAGGAGGATTGCGGCGAGGGGGGGGGGGGTCCTGTCCCCAACCCCCCCGGCTTTGGGTGTAAAAGGGGGATTTCTGGGGCAGTTCAGGCCGTTTGCACTCAGAAACGGTTCCAAACCCCCAGGTTTCAGCTCACACCGGGGGGAGCTGGACCAGGAGCTCGGGCCGGGATGGCAGAAGCAGCAATTTCTGTCGATGCAGAAATAATTGCTTTAGGACTGAAGGAATCCCGTCTGAAAAGTTTACCGAAGTTGCAGTTAAAGAAAAAGGTAGCTGTCCCTGTCTACACGTCTGCGAAATGAATCCGGCCACTGAAGCAGAGTCGGTGGAGGCACAAGAATTCACATCTCCAGCGGGATAAAAGTTTTAATATTCACGGCTCTTAACGTCCTCCTGATAAATTAGGACCGTAGCAGAGCAGCAAGGTCGTTGCACGGCTCAGACCTCATGTCAACATGAGCATCGGTGCCCCGAGCCTTTTTCACTCGTTTTCCCTAAAAAGTAAGGAAATTCCTTGTATTTCCCCTTCGCCGCTGCTGTGCAGAATAACTCCTCAGGCGACTTGGGTTGCAAACCAGCCGGAACGATTACCATGGCCAGATATGTCCATCGAATCTTTTTTTTTTTTTTTTACCAAATCCCTTTTTTGACCGGCCCAGAGACCCTCCCGAGGCTGTTTCCCCCCCCCCCCCCCCCCCCCCGCCCCGGATTCCTCTCCCTACACTTTGCTGGTTTTCCCGGTGCTCGGGACACAGAGCAAAGCACAGAGATTCCCACGGGGAGAAACCCACTGCCTTCCACTCCGGCCCATGGAGACAGAAAAATTAAGACCCTTCAATTTTACTCAAGACCCGATATCCCTTTGAGAGCTTCCCTGAGAGGTTTATGTAACTGAAGTGCATTTATCAGTATATTTTCTTAATAAGGATACGAATAAATACTAACATCAATCCTTAAATTAGTATTAAAATTGATACAGTAATAACTATATTGATAAATATTATAATATTAATACATTATATTTATTCTAATAATAACCAGTAACAAAATATCACCCTGGCTATCTTTTTATTTAATACCTGTACCCGCATATGAGTATATACAAAGGAGGGTGCAGAAAGATGCCGTCAGAGCAGCACGAAAGCACCATGTTCCTAAAGTCACAAATACACATTTTCCCTGCTGCAGTTCATGCAGCGGATCGGAGAGGTTTTTTCTGTTCCTTCCCTTAGTTTATTAGTGGATGCCAAAACGCACACCCCCCCCTCCCAAACCACAAATAAAAAACCCAACCCTCCCCAAAACCCCAGCAACAGACTACTGAGATAACACTGCAAAACAGAGAAATAATGATAAAATCGGTTATGATTTTTTTTTTTTTTTCACTTAGTCCCTGGGTTGCCCGAATTACCCCAATTCCCGAAGGGAGAGGAGGTTTTCCCTTTCCTCCCTCTCTGTAATATTCCAGCGTTACCTGTTTTTTTAGCTGTCTTAGGAAAACGGTTGGGTTTTTCCTCTCCCGTTTCGGTGCCACCGACTTTGAGGCTCTCCCTCCCTCTCCGGGCGCTCGACAACCCCCGCTGGGCTTTGGGGGGTGCAGTCGCCCCCCAAAAACCCTCCCCCGGGAGGGAAGGTGTGCTGGGGGGGGGGGAAGGTGTCCGCAGCAGGGACAGATCTGCCGGTGCCCGCTAATAACCAACTCCTCTGCTCCCTCATGGGCTGACAAAAGGGATCGAGCTCCCACCCTCCAAGGTAACTGCTTTTTTTTTTTTTTTTTTTTTTTAACGTTAATTATCCGGCTTATTCAAAGTGAGCCAAAACTGAAGGTGCCCCCCAGGTGGCCCCAAAGGTGCCGGTGCAGCCATTAATTTAAGGAGAGGTTTAGTCGTGAGCGACTCAGGCGGGACCGCCTCCATGGCTGAATTGTGGATTATTTCGGTTTCATTTTCTTCTCTTTTTCTTTTTTTCCCGGCAAATTTATCCTGTGGGATCCGGGGGTCCTTGAGATCCCGGGTGTGAACAGGGGACAGACACTTGGGGCTGGTTGGAAAACCTCAAAACTTTCTCTCTTGAATCATTCATGTCCTCATGAAACGATAACGGAGATGCAATAATACATCTTTCAGCAACCATTCCCAGCCCGATTTAAACCTTTCCACATCTTGGTTTCCAGGCGATCTCTATGGCTTCTTGTCCTCCAGCAAGGAGAATGAATTTTCTTTCTTAATTATCAAACAATCAGGATGTAAGAAACTAAAGAGATTACAGCACTATCATAAATTAAAAAATAAAACACATGTGCATGGTGTTAGAGAAGTTATATGCAAACTAGACATTTTTTCTACCATTTATTTCTGTCTGCACCTAAGTTATTTTTCCTTATTCCCAGTGGCAGGTACATTTCTCTTACCTAGAGACAGTTCTCCTTGTCTTCGTGCCAGGTGTTTATGCATTGTTTGGAGTTGTCTACAGATTATGATTTCACTCCAAAATTCCCCCATTTTCAGAATTCTGATTTTTTTAGCTTGCAAAGTATACTTAAAAGTCTAGATATTAAAACACCCAGCACCAAAATTTTGAAAGGAGCTGTAGGTTTGGTATAGTCAGCTCTGGGCACACAGCCGAACACCTGAGCTGCTCCCCACCTCCCCGCAGTGATACCTCACAGCCTCCCTGGGGAATCTGTCCTGAGCATTTTGGTGGTCTCAGAGTATAGTTTTCCTTCTCATTTTAGTCCAGTCCTTGCTGCTGATCAGTGCAGTTGGGGAATAACTCGGATTTCCAAGGCATAATGTAGGGAAAAAAAGATTCACAATGCCAGGGTTATTCTCTGCCACGCTAGAAAGTCCTTCAAAAAACGTTTTCAGTCATTCCCTTTGACAAACGTCCTTCCAACACCATCCAGTTTCTTTCCAGCAAAAGAGCTAGACCATGTACATACACTTGCACACCCACACAGCAAGAGACTGTATCTGGCCGGTCATTCTCTTCCCGTTTCCAAGATAATCTAGACTTTTCAATACCTGTGCCCACATCACTTCATATTCACCAGCAGGAGAAGCAGATCTGGGTTCTCCCTCCTTGCGTAGTGTGTACGCCACATCAGAGCACTTCCAAAGCACCCGTCTGACAGATGGTTCACAATTAATGTTGCCTTTCCACTGTCATTATGTACAACTTCTCCTGCTGAGTAGTCACGTACCGCAAGACATCAGGCAGTGCCGGATCGTTTTATGAATGCCAGGACCAATAAATGCTGCTTGCTGGTCCTTGGCAGTTGTGAGCAATGTTACCACCCGTGTGACTTAATGTAATCACGTATTTCTGCGCCCAGGCCCCAACCGTTAAAAGCAGGGTGTGTGACATTGCCACCGGTGGCTTCATATTTTCCATTCATTACTGAACACGTGTCAGAAACACTATCGGTCGTTGCTTAAGAAAAGAGATTAAGAAGTAAATATTGTTTCCTCATGGCTGGCTTACTGTAATCATCTCTTCGCTTGAGCTCCCCTTTTTTTTACTGCTTGTAGAGAAGATATTTTCCTCAGACCGTAACGTCTGGTATCCTTCCTAAAGGTAGAGGGGTTTTATCTTGGATATTCTAAAAAAATCTGTATCGGCTCCCCCTGATCCCTACACTTCTCGGGTACAATGACCCAGGGATTTCAGACACGATGCCTCTCCTGGCTCCGCTGTGGGGAAGGGAATCTACAATAGTTGCAGCAGAAAGGAGTCAGAGCACTCGACAAGCTACATCCCTCCCTGTCTCTGCTAGAATATAAATCTTCAGATATATGTTGTAATGAAAGAAACCATCCCATATGCACTGGAACTAATTAAATCCCAATCACATATTCCCAACAGAGAGCAGCACAGCTCCTCCACGCACACAAGCAGAGACTTGCACCTTCCTACACTGGCTGGTAGCTGGAATTAAAGGCCCCTGAAAGATGCTGAGCAAATGTTTTGGCTCCTGACCTGTGTTAAGCCTCTGTTCTTCTGGTTTTGCTCCTGTTGTTACTTGTACTAAAGCTGGGGTGGGTATGGCGGGTATGTCTTCTGCTGCTACGCTCGCGTTTCCATTTGTACGTGGGTGTATGTCCCAAGAGCCCTGCCCTAATCCTGCAGCAGGTTATCCACATGGCTTGCGCTGGACTGCAACAGCTTATGTTTATGATAGGACTGTATTAAAATTGGATTAACTGATGGCCATTTGTAGGATGGAGGAGGACTGGCCGTCAGCAGCTTAGCCTTAGCAGGCCAGTCGTCTAAGAAGGGGCTCTCTGAACTCAACCCAAAAGGACCCAAATGCCCCCACTGGACCATTTATTCCAGGGAAGCAGGAAAAATGGAAGCTGAGGCTTGTTGTGTCACTAGCTCTTGAAATGAAGCTGTCAGAGGATGAATATTATCTACACCAGCTGAAAAGCAATATGAAGGGAAACTGATGCAATTTTCACATGCAGATAAACCCTTTAATCTCATTTTGCATAATTGTATTGTTGCAAAGGGATTATGCACTATTGAAACTACAGATATCCTCTAGCCTAGATAATTTCTCTGAGCCTTTAGTTGACAGTATTGCTGTGTATAATAATTATAGCTCATGATCATCTTCCTTTGCCCAGCTGTTATTGATATAACTCATCAGCCAGACGTTGTTCTAAAAACATACTACTAATAAATGCCACTGAAACCTGCGTGCATACAAAATATGATGGAGTGAAAAATAATAAACCCGCTACAGTGAACGATCAGAACAAAGCAATAGTCACGTAGAGTGAGACCTGAAAGCCTTCAAGGCAGAGACATTTACTGAAATTGCTTCCAAAATACACAATTCAAAGTGGGCAGAACAAAGGAGGTGGTTTATCTCAGCAAGGAGCCAATTTATACCTGAGAAATCAAGGAGATGGTATTTGAGATTTGTACACAATGGCAGGTCTTAGCTGTATTAGCTGTTTTCTCCTGAGCCCCTGTGGCACCGAAGGAGGGGTGGGAATGTCTCTGTGCTTTATAACAGATGAACCTGCCAGCCTAGTCTTGCGAGGACCTTCCCCACATAAACACCCTTTTTCCTAGCTTTCCTGTGACTCCTCTTTGCTAGCTCCCATTTCACAGGAGTTAAAATGGAGAAGGAAAAAAAAAAAAAAAAAAAAAAAAAGGCAGCAGCTTCCTTCTTCTGCCAATTTGATTTTTAGGTGGGAAGCGCTGAGAAGTCAGCACCATCCTGCCTCCCCCCTGGGCTGAGCAGCAGGGAAGTGGCACATGTTACAAGTGCAGCTATTGCAAAACATTTCCTCCTAGCCAAATGAAGTGAAGACAACTGAACCTGTACTTGCCCTTAGCTGAAGGGCAGTGTCAATACTTCATTTTCTTTTTGATTAACCCTCAGATTAAGTAATTTAAAGGGAAGGAAAGTGATTCTGCTGAGTGACACTAATTTCAGTCTGATTCATTTTACAGTGTTGTAAAAACAATTATGTGCCTGGCACCCTCCAGAACATTGAACGCTGTTCAATAACCATCAGATCTACTGAGATGAAACTGATACAGCTTGTTAGAGCATAAACTTATTGAAAATGTGCTTTGCAGCCAGACCAAGCGGACAGTGGCTTTTTTTTTTTTTTTTTTTTTTTTTTGTAGTAGTAGTAATATGAGCTTGGCTGGTTTTCCTCAACTTAAGCAAAAAGGTGCAGTTGCTATAGTCACTTTTGATCAGATTTTTAAAGGAGTCTAATTCTTATTTGGGAACCTAATTGGATTAATCTGATTTTTCAGAAATATTAACTATCTGTGGAATTATGTGTTAGGGGCTTTCAAAGGACTAAACTTTTGTAACAACTTGGGAAAGATTTTTAAGTATTTAGCAGTTGTGTAGAAGCCAGAAATGGCCAACTTCCATTTAAGCTGTTAAATAAAAAGTGCACATTCCCAGTGCAATTGTTCCCAAGGATATGCCATCCTGTCCTAACTCACTAGTCAGGGCCACACACAGCGCACTGAAGAAGTTTCAAAAATCCAGTTCTTCTGAAACTAGCTGCTTTGATTTGGTGTTTCCTGACTACATTTACAAATCTGGCCATTTTAGTAGCTGAACTGATACCACTATTAAACAAAAACCTGAAAGAATTAGTTCTGCATCCTTTTTCTTTTTCCACAGCGACACAAGACAATGAAGAACTATACAGCTCAGAAACTTCTTCTTGTAGACATAGATCCTCTTTTATTGAGATTCTGCTATTGAAATAGATGACTTTTAGAAAAATAATAGCTCAATGAAATTCACTTTTCCAGAACTAAAAGCTAAGAGGTGATCGATGGCCTGAATATATCCAACAGCACCATGAAGGTTCACTATCAACTCTGAGATGGTCAGAACAAGGCTGTAGAAATGAATGTTATGGGACCTCACACTTTGTCCAAGAGTCAGGAAGAGCTAAAGCCCCTAAGGGTTATGTTTGCTATCGGTTCCAAGTCTGTGCCATTAACAGCTGGAGCAGGAACCAAAACCAGACTGAGGCTATCAAAATGATCTTCTCCACGTTGAAGAGAATGAGATTTGATGCTGTTCCTCACTCTGAGGGTCACAGAGAAAGTTCCAGAGAGGTCCAGTGACACAGATGATCATCTCTGCTAACTAGCAACAAGCTCCGTGCCTCAGTTTCCCTATCCACAACACTGTTGTCATAACCATATTTTCCCAATCCATTAGTGATGCTTTGTACAGACAGTGTTTCTAATATGCCATGCTTCATTTTTTCATGTATGTTTGGTTCCAGAACTGAAGGATAAAAGAGAGAGGTACTAATTACCTTGATTGCTGCCCCTCAACCTTTAGTTACGCTGAACATGTCCTTCTCCTTTATCCTCAAATATTCTTCCAGTATTTAGAAGGTCTCTGAAAAACCTGAAATTTCTCCCTCCACCTGCAAGCAGATTTCCTTTCAACTCAGAAATCCCTCTACCTTCCACTGTGTAGGTACTCACATGGCAGTGAAACACTCCGCTGAGAATCTAGCTACTAGAAGAAGAGCAAGGAGGCAATTCATGACCCCTTTCCAGGCTCACATGATCTTCCTCACAGTGACCTGATTAACTGCATGTTGTATATGTGGTAGTTTCCAGCGACGTACATTGTACTGTATTTTTACATAGGAACAGCCTTGGAGTGGGTAGCTTAATTTCTACCAAAACGTCTATTAAAATACATGAAAAGATTAATGTTTTATTGATGTTCTGCATTGGAATTGTCTTCCTTAACGCAGACACATCTGTCTCACAAGGCTAAATAGCTTGTATCAGGAGCTGATTCAAAATCAGATTGATGGTATGCACTAAATTCATTCGTTCTTGGCGCAACATTGCTGAGGTCGGTGAAATGCAGAGCATCAGCTCAGTCTATGTTACAAAGCTGGCTACTGTTAAAAAATGAGCTAAAAAAAGGTGAGGATGGGACACTGGTTACCTTTTAATTTTGTTTCATGTTGCTATTCTGCTAGGGCAGAGGTTTTCATCTCTTGCTCAGTCAGCTGCTCATTCCCCACCTCCCCTCAAAGACTGCCCACTCTGACCTAAAGGAACTGAACAGTGAACAATGGAACAGAAAACGATTGAACAGCGTCTGTAACTACCTCTGCAGCAGATCTGGAGAGTGCTTTTGTTAAAAATCACAACAAAACAACAGCATTTTTTCTAACATAATTCCACAGGCAAAGTTCAAAGTATGAGTGCTGAACACTTGAACTGGCATGATTAACAGCAGTAGGCTCCGTACCCAAGGATGAAGGTCAGGCAGAAGGAGGCACTGGGTTGTATTGGTTCTGCTGCTGGTAGAGGAAACGTGAAGGATTAGCCTCAAATCCTTCTTTTATCAAGGCGGATATTGTGAGTGCTTTGGATGGGGACAGTGCCTCCTTATCTAGAGTTTTGCTAATATGTAGTAAATAAATGTACATTTTCTGAAACTGAGCTTGAAAAAGAAGTTGCCTTATCCAATGAAGCAATTTGTCAGACACATGAGGTCTTTTTGCCTCTAATCAGATGAAAAGTAGGCCAAGGGCGGGCATATCTGTGAGTAGCTGAGTGCTCTCTTAACAGGGTTAAGTGCAAAACGAATGACTCTCAATGGAGCAATATAAACAACAAGCCCTGCCAAACCCCCAGACTTACAAGATCACAGTTGGTGTTCCTCATTTCAGCCTCTTCCACCCTTTATTCTTCATGAGCCTGAGAAGTGAGACTCTGCCATACCACATTAATGTATTTATTTTTATGCTCTTTACAGTCTTACGAAGAGTCATAAATGTACAGGTCTGGTTTAAACATATCTTGACTTGCGAATAGAAAATTTTCGAGATGTGGTGCAAGCACTCAGCTGTTCAGCTGAAGTTCAGTACAGAGAACTTTTTTCCCTCACTAACTGTGTTCCACTAAGTAGATCAGACACCACACTGACATTCTTAGCAAACGATTTTTCATTGAGCAAAACAAGAGCTGGCAGCAATCAGATACCATCATAGCAAGCATATATACATCAAGTTACAGTACAAGAGTTTCACGTCAGGATACCCAGAAACTCCTGACATTTCTCTTTTAAAGGCAAATTTCACTAGTCATCTATTGATGGATGTTACGTGCCAGCAAAGCTGTAAAAATGGAAGCAATTGCCAAAGCGTATATTTTTAAAAAAAGAAACAACAAAATGGTTCTGTCAGTTCCTAATGAACAATATTGTCTACAGAAGAGATGATCTCCCTGATTTGGGGAGACAAAATTTTGGGAGTAGAGGTTTGCTCAAGCCCCATAAGGAAGGAAATACAATAATTAATGGTATGTCCACATTACAGGCTGAAACTTTAAACAGCCTAGCTCAGATTCTGGAAGTGGTATAGCTAAGGCAGAGCTGCACTTGCATTGTCAATTCTCGGTGAAGTAAATTAAAGATAGCTCAGATATTGCTTCACAAGGGGGTTCCCAAATTATCTTGCTCCTCCATGCTACAAACCTGCATGCAGGAAAGTGTTTCATTATTTTGGTGGTACTTGCTTATCATCACCTACGTGCCACTGCTCATAAAGGCATGACAGTTTGAGACCAGCTACTCCATACTACCGCTGTAAGACTGCAAAACACATACATGCTTTGGAAGCAGACTGAAATCATATAGTGAAAGAAAGCACACCCTTCCCCACAAGCTTGTGACACTTCTCCCACAGATTCTGTTAAACCCGCGCTGGGGACTACCAAACAGCTTGCAAAACAGTTCCCCAAAATCCTCTGCCTGGCAGTATGTTTGTCCTGTGTTGTTTCCAGTAATGACATGATGGTCAAAGTGAAGAGAGAAGAAGCTGGCACCTTCCTTGTCAAGGTTTTCCCTTCTAAATATAACTTCTGTCACATCAATACATAATTTCTGAGACAGTTCTCATACACTGAATATTACTGATTAATCATCTAGCACAGAAAGCAAATTGGTTCCCCCCTTAGCAGTGTTCAATCCTTCATTCCTAAATCACTTTAAAACTAAAATTAGGAATCTTTTGCTCTTTCGATGCTTTGCCTTAACATCTATAAATAGTATACTAAGGATACAATGCTGAGTCAGAGGAAGAAAAATCACCCGCTGAGTAACTCACATCTCTCCTTACTACAGTGTGAAGTTAAACCTGGCAAGTGGTGGGGCCTACTGAAATGCACTTTTTCACTGAACGCAGTTCACTCCTGGCTGGCTAGCACCCACTATTTGCAGAATACTTCTGGAAGGTGATAGTTCTTGGACAGATAGGTATTATCACCTAGTTTCTCCTCCTTCCCTTCCTTTGTCCTCAAATTTATTTGTAGCTTCCACTGTTTGTAACTTAGGACACACTATGCTATTCTTTGCGTCAAATAACTGGTATGCTGCTACCACAAGGCGTTTAATATTTTATAAGGAGATCTAGGTTTCAGAGGAATGGAATTAGAAAACAGAAAAAAACGCTGTGAATATAGTCCTCCGAGTGTTTTTTACTCGCTAATCTGACTCTCTGATCTGTTGCAGGGTGATGACGACATACTGCATGATCTCTTGGGTCTGGACTGGAGTTGTAGCCATCCAGTGGTTCCAAATCTTACATGACATTTGCTAAAAACCATACCCAGTCTGGAGCAACAGAAACAATATTGTTCAGCATATCTGAGCTCACAGATGGGCTAAAGAAATGGGTCTATACCACATCGCTGATGTAATCTCAAGCACCCATAGCTGCCTAGAGTTGAACTGTGTTTGTATTGTGAGGTCTCAGAAAACGCTAAAGGAGAAATTGTGAATCCAGTCTATCCTTTGGCATTGAACTTTTTGCAGAAAGCAGAGCCTACAAACTGGGCTCTGTCTCTGGGCCCGCTGCCTTTATTACTACGACTGATAAGATACGGTAACTGATGTGAAAGCCCTTCCTAAAAGATCCCCCACCTACCTGCCTCAAACTGTATATAAACGGATTTCCTATGCAATTTGATGGCTACCTAGAACACAGTATGTATGGTGTATTAGGAAGTTAAATTATCTCTTACAGGTGACAGAGATGTGTGGAGCCAGGTGAGGGGATGCACTGTGCTTGATCCCAGCATCTAAGGTCAGAGGAAACATAGGAAATCTGGAGTTTTGCTGCTGGTTTCAACAAGGATTTGTGGACAAGTTGCTTAAGCTGGAAAAAACACCTTCTTATCCAGCCTGGTCTTGGTAGAGTGATGCCAGCTGTTTTTTTTTAATATATATATTGCAAAGAGGGAAACAAATAAGTAACACGCTCAGTTTGAAATTATAGCCTCAGGTCAAACGCAGAGTTGATACCAATCTAGTATGTGCTGGGAGTAGAAGAGGAGGAACTGCCTTTAACTTGCTGCTCTCTGAAAACCACAGTCTGCCCCCTCCATTACCGAGTAACTTCCACCAAGGGTAATGCATAACTCTGAAATCCTTCTGTATGCAAAGACCTGGAGTGAAGCTGGCCACAAAGGTGAGGACTCCTGCAGGCAGGCAACGCTCCCCGCATGTGTCCGGGAGCACAATCCCCTTTTTCCCACCGATTCGGTGTAGTCTATCCCCCTCTGCCGGTCACCCACCAGCCAGCCGGCTCCGGGAAACAGGCAGGAGATCTGTCAAGAGCCAAAACGATCCGAAACTGGTGGTAAGAAAGAGGCTGATGCTAGCAACCAACAGGCTGAAAAAGAGACCGGTTAATACATGATCATGTTGCAAGATCAAGGAAAGACTCTCATCAGGGTCCTCAAGCAATTGGGGCTTGGATTTGTGATTCAAGATAATATTAAACGTGCGTATTTCGAAGTGAGAACTACCCTGGTGTAACTGGGGGAGCACATGTGATAGTTACGTTTCATAATAGCATGTGCTGTCACCCATATTTTAATAATAACATCTGCTATACGCAGCCACATCTGGCTGGTATCGCAGCCATACTTCTGCATGCAGTTGTTAAAAGTGGACAGTTTCCTAGAAAGGGCAAGATATTGGAAACTTTGGTAACAAACACAAATGTAACTGAACTGGTGTATTTCTACCCTAATATTGCAACAGCTCAATCTCTGTACTGCTTCTTTATATCATTATAACTGTATTCATGCCTAGAAACTCCTACTGCTCAAACTATTTCTGAGTTAGAGCAATCCCATTTCCTAGTACAGGAAAGGATTTAGGAAGCAAAATGTAAAGAAGAAATGTATACTCCTGGCTCACCTTATAAGAGAGTTATACCTTGCACAATCACAGCACTACACTGATTTATTTACAAAGAAAGAACACAGAAGGAACATTGCAAAAGAAATGCTTGCAATAAGAAAAAAAATTACGTCTAGGTAAACTAATATAAAACTGCCTATCACAGCCGACAAAGATAACAAATACAGTTGATGATCTAAGATTACAAGCAAAGTTCGGAGGGTGGTAACATCTTATTAGACAAATCAGCGTACCTGGCAAAAGCAGGCAAGCATTTAATCTCAAGAGAAAAATGGAAACAAATCCAATGGATGCTGTCAGGCTGAAGTGCAAACTCCTCTCTGTGGAGTATTCTTCCCAATTTTGGTGTTCAATTCTGTTACTCATCTGAGTTTCTTCACTTGCTTTATTCAACAGCAAAACACACAGTGCATTGGGGAAACACAAAGAGATGTTTTGAAGACTTCTGTCAAGCATATGAAGATGTACAAGAAAAGGTAAACACTACCCCCTCTGGGAGTAGCTTAGAAATGTTCTCTCCTTTTTACCTCTTACTACCGGGGTCTTTTTCTCTTGCAGAATTAACTCTGTTCTTGTTAATGGAATAATTTGTCAGATGCATGCATACATTATCCTGTAAATGAATGAACAAGATGCAGGGTTAGAAAGGTATTAGCCTCCTCCCTTCTTCTCTACATGATCCTGGTCACACTGCATAATGTACAAAGCATCTTAATTAAGCACAGAAGATTTAATGGCACTAAATATGATCAGCCCTATACTGATCCCATTACTCTAAAGAACCCAATAAATGAGGCTCAACAGTTTCAATTTCACTTCACTGCAATCTCATCAGCATTCCAATTCCATCACTTCTGAGAAATCAGCAGTTTCAATGGAAGATAACCTTCTTTCTCAGTCAGGCCCCATTCTACAACCACTTATTAGTAGAGCTAATTCTGTGTTGGAATGATCCAGAACTGCATACCAGAACCTTTTCCAGCCATCAGCTAAGCCACAACTTCTTTTCATAAAGAAGTAAACCAAAATATCTTAGCATTTAGGACCTTTTTTTCTTCCAAGATGTCTTTTTCTTATAAATATCTTTTTTTTTTTTCTTTCCCCCACAGTAATGCTTCATGAAAAAATAGTACCAGAATAATACAGAAAGTTAATTGGGTATGTATTTATAAAAGTACTAACTGTGCCAAAACTTGCATGTAGCACTCATCTGGATAATATAACACATACTGTATTCTACTACAGAATCTGCTCAAATATTTCATGCATAATTTTATTTATGGCACTCAGATACTACAAAGATGAATTACTAGTATTTATGAAGTGCTTACGGATTCTCAAGAGAAAGATGCTTTGGACAGTCAAACCATTATGATTTCTCTGTATCTCTGGTTGCTACGTATTGAGCTGTCATTAACTTCTGCTAATAGGCTTGTTTACTTACCACATTATTATGCAAAAGGTCAGAGGATGCTGAAGTAGCAAAATGTGTAAGGCCCTCATTACAGACAAATATTCTTGGAGGGTCACAGGATGTCACCAGCACATAAATCCTCAGATCAAACTTAAATCTACCAACAAAAGGCTTGGGAAGGCGAACATGAAGCTGATTTGCTTCTAAACTTGCTTGAAACACATGAACAACTTTGGTAACTGACTAATTGCTATAGCAAAGGTGACAAGCCTAGCTGTTGTCCCTACTGAACTCCTTTGCCAGATATGCTTCTACCATAGTCTAGCCTGGTGCTGACCTGGGAAAGATACTGAAAATGTCTCTTACTGGAGCCTGTGTCCCTAACACTGATCAAACTAGAGCTTGGGTCTGCACTACAGCAAGTGTTAGGATCTCCACTTAATTTAAAGTCGTAGATGGTCTTTGTACAGCTCAGCGAGTGTTTGAAGGAATGAAACATTAACAGCAGAAAAGGAGCCTGTGGGTTAGTCCACCCTATCTCCTGCTCAAGAAGATCTGATTTCCTACTTTCTTTTCCTCCAAGCCAGAGGCTTCATGTGTCCTCCCTTCTACCTCTTATTATTTTTCCCAGACATTCACAGACTTTCATTCTTGGAACATGCCCTAAAAAATAACAATGAGGTCATTGCAAAGTCAAACAAATTTAGCCCATAAAATAAAGTGTGTCCAAAGGCCAACAATAAACCAAAGTAAATTAAGGTTTTGCTCCTGAAATTATTGGAAGTCTAAACAACTAGAAGCTTACAGAAGTTTTTATATTAGACTTCATTAGAGACATGACTTAAAAGTGTCAATCAAAAACACTTTGGTGAGACATTTATTTGGAACAGGATGATAGAGCTTAATGGGACTCATGAAAAATTAGTATCTCTTAAGTGCTCATTCACTGATGAGGGATAAAGTTTTTCTTGCTCATGTCTCCAGAATGCCCTAAATTCTTGTCAAGGTGATTCTCCCTCAAAATATTAGAAGTCATTTCTGAGCAAGACTTTACAGAATAACATGCAAAGTAGACATTTCTCTTTTGACAGCGATGAATTCTTTTGACGGTGATGAATCTGAAGAAAATGACCAGTAAATGCTATTTATGGCTCACTGACCACATCAAGGCAAGGCTAAACCACATATTAAAACACCAGCTCAGTGACAAAGCAGCAATCTTGAAACATGGAATGGAGGGATTACCCTTGAGATGTAAAGCTGGCAGATCATATCCTGTCCAGGTTTTATGTCCTCCTCAGATTTGGTAATGAAGATGCCTCTGCCCTGACAGCCAGAGTCCAGTTTACAGATGCAAGTCTTGTGTTTCCTTGATCTGCTATTGGGCTACAAATGTCATAACTATGAGGAGCGAAACAGAACAGAGGGACACTACAAAAGTTACAAAAGAATTGCATTAAAGCTGTTTTCTAAAGCAGATATTCTAGGCCTAGGTTTTCAAACCCATTGCAAGAACTTTGCAAAAGTGTAACTTTAGATGTAACAGCAAACAGGACTGTAAGAATATTGTAAGATTAACGAATCAGGACTACTTTCCTTCAGTCCTCTGCACTTAAAAAAGTTTTAAGTGACAGTTGCTTACTTTTCCTGATTTCTTTTCCAGCACTAATTTCAAACAGAGAAAACTATTTGCTTTCTTCTAGCCCAGCCTAGTATTCAGGAGAGGCTTCTAATACGCTGGAAGGTAGCCCCTTCTGACATGCAAATAATAGAATTTAAGTCTGATAGCCAAAAAATAATTGTGCCAACAAGAAAGTCAGGCTTTAAGAAGGGCTTACTCTGCAGAAAGACACCGAGAAAGAAGTTGAATTCTTTTGGGAAGAGCTTTACCACCCTGCTCATGTTCCTAGCCAGCAAATACCTCCTACAGATCTCACTCCTTCCAGGGAAGTGGCTAATTTTCTGGGGGAAGAAGCCCGGGGGGGGGAAGCCATCAACAAATATTTTGATCTTCACATTTTTGACTGCAAAAAAACCAATAAAGGGATTCTCATATGCATAAAGCCTAACCAACTCACACTCATAAGCACGTGATTATTTTTCATTTCCATTAACTGATCTGTTGAGACAGTATAATCTGTCCAGTGTGCTGTTCAATCCTCGTTCTCTCTTGCTCCCCAAAAGCCATACCCGCTAGCAGCTCCATGCGCTGCATCGCAGAGCAGAAGCAGTTTCAAAAGAATGAAGGTTTGTAATTTCAAACTCTCTGTTTGGACGCAGAGGGAGACGGAGAATTGCTGCTCAATTAGACCTTGGCAATCAATCAAGGTGGATTGCTTTTGCTCACTGTGGATTTACAAACTGCCTGCTTTAGATGATAATCTGGGCAATTAGTCATAAATGAGTACCAAAGAAACCAACAATTTCTTACTGTTTCAGAAGCTTCATACTAGCTAGCAATAACTGCTAGAACAAACAGTTCCATTGATATTTCCGACGAGTGGTGAAAAACAAAGATTCCTGGAATACAACTCTGAATAATGCTTTATTTGGATTGGGAACAGAGCCATTTACACTGCTTCTTCATGTTCTTCTCTCAAGGCACGAATCCAGAAAATACTGGCAAGAGCTCACAGACATATTAAGTTTTGACTTCTTGCCTAACTTCAGTCATTATGAGAGAAATATGTATAACGAACACAAGCTAGTACTTTAGAAAGATTAAACATTAGGGATAGTACATACTCGCAAAGAGCAAGTGTTAGAACAACAGGGGACACTGGGGCCAATAAAGAACTACTCTGACTAATGACTGGTAGCACATGTCTGAAGTCAACTGCATCAGTGGGGGAATTCTGAGACAGGCTGCCAAACTTTGTGCAAAACAAGACGCACGGACACTAAAGCTTTTGACTTCTAACAACTCAAGTGATATGTTGACGCCATGACCCAGGCACAAATGTAAATTTACTAGTCCTTTAGGAACTGACTACACCACAATTATATTTTGGCTTCCCCATCCAAGAGATGACAGAAATGCTTTCCCAACGCTCCATCCTCGTGCCAGCAGCAGCCTTTCCAACCCCAAAGACCCGTCTAAGGCTACAGCCCAACTTTTGAGGCACTTTTTTTTGCCCTCCTCGCCAAGTTTCATCCCTGCACTTCTCACACGGGACTTGGCATCCATTCAACGCCAGCAGGAGACGCCCCCCCCCCCCCCCAGGCGGGACCTGTCTGCCAGGAGGGCCCTTACTGAGACCGCCATCCCCCGGAACCGTCCTCAAGCAGGCCCGGAGGCACCGCTGAGTTGGAAGCAAGGGCAACTCGCACCCCGCGGCACTGGGCCGCGCTCCCCCTCACACCACACCACCCCCCCACCCCCCCCAGGCCTACACGGAGGCACCGGCAGGGCCGAGACGGGCTGACAGGCGGCGCGACCCCCGTCCCGTCCCGGGGAAGCGCTGAGGGACGAACAGCGGGCCGAGGCCCGACGGCTGAGGGGAAGCAGCACCCCGCCCCTTCCCGCCTCCTGATTGGGCAAAACGACCCGCCTAACACCCACCCGCCCCTTACCTCCCCGCCCCTTTATTAACATATCGCCGCTCCATTGGGCCAAGCGGCCGGGAGGGGCTCTGATTGGATAAAAACAGCAAGGGGGAGGAGGTGTTGTTACGACAACAAGAGGACGCGCCGGCGTCACGGGCGTGCGCCGGAGTTGCCCATGCGCATTAGGGCGCTGCCCCGGCGCCAACGGCCTCCTAACGGCCGCTATCGGCCCCGCCTCCTTCAGGGGGGCGTGGCTTGGTTTGAATGGCCACAGCCAATCACAGCTGTGAGGATGGGGGTGATTTGAATATTCGCGAGGGGCGCCGAGGCTGCGCGGGGGGTTGTGGGAGGTGTTGTGTGAGGAGGGGATTTGTGAGGGGAGGGGTTTCCTAACAGGATTTGTACCTTCTCCTCACGGGCGGGGATCCTGTGGTGCGAAACCTGTCCTCACCTCAGAACCCAGCTCCCCTTCTGCAAGCTCCCCTTTGTGTGGGGGGCTGGTAGCAGAGGGCTCTGCCTTTGGGCCACTGTGGTGTGGGATTTTGGGGGCTAGAGAGAGGGAGATGAGTGAGTGCGAGGCCCCCAACACCTTCAGGTGACGCAGCGTGTTGAAGTTCTTGACAGAGTCCAAATATTGGTCCCCTAGCAGCAATGGCCATCCCATCAAGGATTTATTTGTGAGGCAACAAACCTTGTCATGAGACCCTGTGCGGGTTTAGGTGGGATTTCAGGGCTCGGTTTTAAACAGCCAAAAGTTTGCAGATCGGTCTGCACCAGATCTGTCTGTGCTAACCTGACTTGGGCTAATGGTAGTGCACAGAGCCTCGAGCAACCTTGTCTTAAGTCTTTAAAACGGCACAAAAATCATCCTAAATAAATAATAATAAAACAAAATTACCAGCTTTGGGAAACTGAAGTTAGACTCTGAGGTCTGTTGGTGCTGCTGACACAATGGGTAGCACCATTTACATCCAGACTTTGCAACAGTTGTATGAATTCAGTTCCTGCTGCCATGGAAACAGACTGAGATGGCTAAAAATGGAGCAGGTTGTTCTAAGCTAATTGTTCAGCACACACAAAAAAGCTTGGATTCCCTTTTCTTTTTGTGATACTGACTCCTTTAAACTAACCTGCTCCATTTCCATGGCAGCCAGCAGCAGATTTACTAGAATTCATTTTAAATTTTACAAGCCTGATATGTGTCATAAGGTTAAGAGTTTTCCAACATTTTCTATAGAATTAAAGATCGAGAGAGCTCCTCAGATTTATTTGAGCAATCTGTAGCATACTCAAGACAATGCACTCAAGTGATATATAGGTATATATAGCTTCTACATTAAAGCAGCATATTTTTCTCTTCTGCTGCTTGTAAACAGAAGGATTGGAGCCTTTACTGGGACTGAAGAAATTTTCATTCAGGATCCCACAGTGATGCATCTAGTCTATCTTTTGCCTCTTGTTGGGCCACATGTTTTAGGATAAAGTGTAAGAATCTCATGTTTAGGGGTTGTCTTATAAAAGTTCATGGAGAAATATGATTTAATGTCTCTTTCAAAGTTTATGTCTCTTCCAAAATATGTGTTAGGATTGTAACTCTGAGTATTCTTATAAGATTTCTTCCTTTAAGAGCAGAGGGGCTTTCTAGTTGGTAGCTTGCAAGAAAGTTTAAGCATCCCCATTTTGCCTGATTTGTTAAAAACCCCACCAGCGTGAAGCAAAAATAACACCTCAAGGCACACTTTCTAGGTATAGTCCTGAAAGGACAGAATACAGGTCATTAAAATTATCTTATACTAACAGAGACAGAACTTCCTGAAGATGTAGAAAACACTGAGCTGCCTTAAAAAAATTACTGATCTTCTCATTTCATGTAATGAAGAGCCCCTCTTCCAAAACTTTCCTACATTTTGGATCAGATCTATCCTAACAATAGCCCTCTTTAAGGAAGGATTGTCAAGTCTAATCACTCCATTAAGGCAAGCGTGGGCTCATACATACTGCTACAACCAAGTAATAACTCTTAGGAATTAAAAATCCATATGGCTCTCTCAGCTGTACTATATAACATGTGCAGCAGCTGCTCTCAAAAATATTATAATTGTTATCAAAAAAGGAATTAACTACACTGTATGGCTTATGAAACTGCAACTTATTATTAAATAGAAACAAATTTAGTGTAAAAAATGTTCAGAATCTTCAGGCTGACCATCTTTTTTGTCTTTTTCATTGTCCCTATTTGTTTCTGGTTGCATTTAGATGCTGTAATCATGACCAAGGCCCCACAGGAATAGACATTATAAAAGCACATGCAATATTCTAGTCTCATCCTGTTACTGGGGAAGGGAAGCAGGCAGGGGACGAGACGTACAGATGTAAGTGCCTCAGGGCTTGAGTTATCAACTCACTCTCAAAGCAGCTGCTCCCACTGGCGAATCTCTTATGGATCAGTAGAGGAGAAGTACAGCCTGATGAACCCCACCAGGTTTTTCAGGCTGGGAAAACCATTGGGAAGGGTTAAAAACTCCCTGGAGTCTGAAGGGCATCAATC
Organism: Astur gentilis; assembly: GCF_929443795.1. NCBI lineage: Eukaryota > Metazoa > Chordata > Aves > Accipitriformes > Accipitridae > Astur > Astur gentilis. The sequence continues at coordinate 44,455,820 of NC_064884.1, read as the reverse complement.
CCTTTTGGCAGCCATCCATTTTTTCTCCATCCTGGCTCAATTCTTGTGCTGTTCAGCTTTTCTCAAAATGAATGTTAAATCTGGCAAGGGAAAGGGGGATTATGCCACAAATTTTCTGAGTGACTTTGGCCAAATTCCTTCATGTCTGCATAACTGTTTCCCTGTCTGTAACATAGGGATAATATTTAATTAGAACATAAGTCTTGTAAGGCCTACTTCTTCAGAGCTTGTCGTGTGAGGTTGTAATGTGAAAGGAGCTATATTTAAGGTCATTAATTTAGGATCGGTGTGCTGATGGCTTTGCTGTATTTTAGACCCTCAGTGCCAGGGTAGTAATTATATAAGACTATAAGCCCTGGGCACTCTGAAGCTAGTAGAAGCTTTGTCACCAATGTAATTTTTTATTTATATTACATGGTAAACCGGGGTGCAAGCCTACATTTAAGCCTAAACTGACCTTGCACACAAATTTTAATGAGCTCTGGTGCCTCAGAAGGCAGAGAGCCCACATGATCTCTTAAAATAGACTCCTGTGCAGCCTTGTGTGCTTCGTGAGTGGGATGGGCACAAGCATGGCTGTGCCAATCATAATATATTCCATAATATCATATAGCCAACGGAGAATGGATGAGTGAGCTCAAGTTCCTTCCTAGAAGACTTTAGTGTTGTATGCAGCAGGGTGCTGTGATCTGAGCAGGCAGCTGAGCTACAGATATTTGGGCGAAGACTAAGTCAAAGGGCATAATTTGTAGTAACCCAGTTCCTGGCCAGATCCAGTGAACTACAGAAACATTGCTGTTTGGATCAGGACGTGGTGTCAAATTTTCCCTGAAGGTAGTTTGGACTGGCTAGGAAGGTTAAAAAAATTTATCTTGAAAAGGAATGTCCTCTTTGCCTAAGAGCAAGAGACAGTCTATGCAATGCCACTGCACTAGCTCTACCACTTAAAATGTGATCAAAACCTAACAAAACCCTCCACTTGCCGAGATTTACTGCTTCACAGACCAACGGAGCGAAATGTAAACTGCAATACATCCGTCTTTATTCCACAAGCATCCCTGGTTCTGTTATTCCCCTCTCCAGCCCCCCCCCGCCCCAATGAATAGCCCTTTCCCCTCGCCACGCTGAATAGGCCAGGTGACTCCGAAACCGGCCACCCAGCAGATGCTTCCGCAGTACCAACTGTTCTGAATCCCCCCACCCCATCTCTAGCTTTTTTATTATTTTTTTTCTCCTCCTTCCCCCATGTCCTACCAATCTAGGCTGCCTGGCACATGCTGCAAGCTGCAGTCCCACTGGAGTGATATTGTGATGGAAATGAGGGAGGGGATGCAGGCAGAACTGCACAGATTTACAGCACTCTAAGGGTTTCCATTAAAATCCTTGACAACTTGTTATTTATGAGTAGACCAACAGCTCTTCTAATATCCAGGGCCTAGACCCCATTCACTTCAATAATGCTGGTTTGGAATAAATGAGCCAGAGGATGGAAACCAGTTCTGTTAGTATAATGGAGGAGGCTAATAGCTGTTTAGAGAAAACAACTGATGTAATTCTGGGACCCAATCCTTTCACCAACAAAACAATAAAGGTTCGATTCTTCAGTACATTTCACCTAGTGATTTAATTCAGTACAAAGAGGGTGATAAATGGCAGCGTTTGGATTTCGTGCCGTTATATACCCACTAAGCACTCTCTATTTGTACTAGTGCACTACAGATAAAGGGACTCATTGACTCCTGTGCAAGCAGGAATAGGTCAGTCTGGATCTCCACAGCAGAACAAAGATAAACAATGTGTCCTTACAAAATAGTAGAAGGGACAACCCCTCCCTCTGCCTAAGTGTAATATCTTCATTTTTCAGTCTCACAGCAGCCTGTGAGCATTTCCTTCCCCAGATTTTTCTGAGGTGCCCCACCTAAACTAGTGTGGCAGTCTGTCTAAGTGTCATTTTAGAATATTTTTTTCCACCATTCCCTTCTCTGCTCCCTTCTCCTTCCCATCATTGACATACTAAATACAGAAACACCTCCACTTACTTACTAAGTAAGCACAGGAGTGATCCCTGAAATAAGGACTTTGATGATCAAAACACTTTAAACCCTAGGTGTGCATTAAGCTGCTGTGAAGAATTATCGATCTCTTCTGCTGTGTCTTAAAATCAAACTGACAAGTTGATTACCGACTATAACCACTCAATTGCTGGCTTGTACACGGCTTTCCTTTTCCTCCTTTGTTCACCTGCATATTGTCTATTTACATTCCTTTTGTCAGGAATCTTTTTATTTCCTTTCAGCTTCCTCTGCTCTCCATGGGAGCCTCATTAAGGTGAAGCAACGAGAAGCAGCAGCAGAGCTCCCAGTCTGCGTTCTGCCAGGTGAGAGGCAGCACTGCCAGATGGACCCTGCTCCATGCCTCTGCCTCCCCCTTGTCCGCACGCCCATCCTCAGCACTGTGTTTTTGGAGGAGATTGACAATGCTGAAGGTCCAAATTGTTCTGCAGGAAGAGGAAAGAAGACATGGATAGGTGAAGAGGAACCAGGAGGAGAACGGGTGGAGGAAAGAGGCTGTTCAAGTGAGGAAGGGGACTGTGGCTGTATGATTGGGAATCGCATCCTGAAAGAAGCTGAGCCACCAGTCAGTTATTTCAGCATCCTTTCAGATACTCTGACTTTCAGGGCTGAAATAGTTTGGGAATCTGGAAGCTGTAACTGCCTCCCTTGTGGACAGTCTCTTTTTTTTCTATGCCACAAATAACTTCTCCCAGGCAAAACAATGGTCTTTCCTATGAAACGAACTGACATCAGTCGGTATGTGATGCCCTCTGTGACCATAGTTAGCAGTGTGTCTTTGCAGCTGAGAGGTTATCATCTGGTTCGCATTTTACACATACAGAAACATTCCGGTTAATTGGAAAATGATGTGCTGTGGACAGGGACAGATATATTCAAAATATACTCTCTCTGAATGGGAGAGAAAGCCCAAGGAAGAACCAACTTCTTGGAAAAGGAAGGCAAAGGGTCTGGCAAAAATGAGGGAGAAGCAAAAGGACCAAGCAAAGGGAGAAGATCTCTCTCAGGCTGAGTGGTTTTGCCTGGATGAGAGACAGAAAATGTAAAGCTGCATCCCAGCAGAGATCATTGATGGAAAGCAAACCAGGCCAGTTCCTAAGCTGGACCAAACTGATTAGCTCTGTAAAGGTCTAAAAAGATATATATTCACAGAGATTTGGCCCACAAAGTATGACTTCTTCCTTTCAGATACATTTCTAATGAATGCCCATTCAGGTGCTACATGAGTTCGGGTACAAATTGTGCCAAACCCCTACTGTGCCTTTTGAAAATTTATTTCAAGGTCCTTATCCAATACATATCAATGTAATACTGGATCTCATCCAAAGTATAACTATATCTAATTATCAGCCATTTGAGCTACTTCTGTATTAAACTATAAAATTGAGATAGGATTGAAGCCTCTTATGATTCCAAAGGCTAAATGCAGCAGTAACATAAATAATGCTGTAAATTACAAGCAAAATGAAAACTTGGTCAGAAAATATATGGTGTAATTTGTGCTTAGGGGTAAATTGGTCCCTGGCTGCCCAGGATAGGGAAGGTATGACCTGTATCAGGCCAAAGTATATGGCTGGGAGTCTGAATCTGTGTCATTATTACAGAAAAAAAATGACATACCTTAAAATACTTCAGAAAGCCAGCATCCTCATGAGATTTATTGCGGTCTGACCCCCTCTGCCGGTCACCCGCTCGCTGCCTGTGTCCCAGAGCCAGCACCTCAACATAGGCTCCGAGATTTGTAGAAATGATAGGAGCAAGCAAGTGGAAAATGATAGGTACCCGTGTAAAAGGGATGGAGAGGCAATTCAGGGGCACCGACACTTGGCACCCATAGCTCAAGGATGTAGGTAGCATCGTGACAGAACTCTAACTCCAAGTGACTGGGTTTGGGTTTAGGATGTGAGCCGCTAAAGCCAGTACTAGCAATAGTGTAGAAAGGAAAGAGGTCTGATAACCGGCATTTGGGTGAACTATCAGTAAAAATTGTTTTTGTGTCTCTCCACATTTGATCTGCTGCTGTCAAGGTGCAAAGCAGTAAAAGGAAGAAAAATGTAATTTAGAATGAGGACGTACGGGAAAAGGTTGGTGGGGGGAAAGCATTTTCTTGAAAAACAATGGGACTTTTCCTGAGGAAACAAGTGTTCAGTTAAAAATCAGCCTCATTTTGATGGAATGCTTGATTGTCAAAAATGGCATCAAGCTACGCCAGGAATGTTGAGATATACGATAGTAATCAATAATGTCAAAACATGTACAATACCAAGTATTTTTAAAATAATATTTTATCATCCCAAGTGAGGAGGTTTTCAGCTTTTTCTCCTAGCCTAGGGAAAAAAGGTGTTGATATGCTGGACATTCCTATGACACAGAAGAAATTCAGCCAGCTCTAGGTTTTTAGATCAGTGCTACTGGGAATGGATATAAACAAACAGATCCCATACAGCTCATTTTAGTTTCCTGATTTGTTCTCATTATCCCATACTATCCTTTGGCCTTCATGATACATTCCCATGCTGTGAGGAGCCACTGAGGATCAACCAGTTAAATAGGTGCTTTCTGTTAAACAGAAAGTCTCACTACCCCTAGGGATACCATGTTGCATGCTAAAAGTTATTCAGAGAGGTGCTTTAAGTACTTTCTTAGAAGCTTCAGCAAGTAATTGAAAGCCTGCAAATAGCCCCCTTAAGACCCCATCAATTCCTCCAACTTATTTCTTTAAGAATGAACAGACATAGCCATCTTTTTCAAAGATTTTCTCCGTATAGCTTTTATTTTTGTTTGCTGTTATTTTCTTTTACAGTTTTTTTAAATAAAGCTTACCAGTATAGTACATCTCAGGACAGAAATACTCTATTTAAACCTAGATTGATAAAAAGTTTGTGTAGAATCAAAACCGTAAAACATTTTGAAGTCTTTATTACTCTAAATATTCTTAAAACTCTATGTAAATGTCTTAGGATTTTCTATTGCTTCAGATATTCAGCAGGAAACACAGACTAATACATCTGGATAATAAACGTTTCCCCATTTGTGTTTGCGTGGAAAGAAGAGCTGCTAATTGTAAATTGAAAATGCTGAAGCAGAAATAAAAATAGTAACTGGATAATCTGTGCACAAAGCATTGTAATATCCCAAGGCACTTAGTTTTGAATCACAATGTTTTGGATTGAGAACAGGCTCTTCTTGTTAAATCAAGAAGGTTTAGAAACATAAAAGAGAAATAATCTGAATTAATAATTTCCTTTAAATGAGGATGCCCAGTTTCTGACTGAGACCATTTATTCTCTGTGCTGCCAAGACAACTCAGCTACTGCTTTTCTATGGGCTCCATGCCATACCAACCTTCCCTGTTTCAGAAATTTCAGGTTTTCCTCATCCTGAGACGGATGGAGAAAACTGCACGTGCCTCACCCTAGAATAAGCCGTGCTACCTACTTTGCTTGGAAGGAGGGCCCTAGACCTTCAGATCTGCAAACAGGTAGTTGGTCTCCTTATAAATATGTATCTTTCACTTGCTTTATGACTGACGGTGAAAGAAGAGAGATATTTTTATTTAGACCTTTTTACTTATTATTAATTCATTCTGCATTCCAGAAGCTAAGCAGGTCTGAAGGTGTGATCCTGAAAGATTATACAATGTTTCCAGTCTTTGGTTAGCAATCACAGTGCTATATTAAAGAACAAAACCATTATAATAGGGATGTATCGGCCAAGTACAGAAAACTGCTGTACTACATCCCATCACTTGGATCCCTACCTGAATGAACAGTTACGTGGCCAATCCTGTTCTAAAGAACTGGTACCACATTCAACTAAATTACTAATTATAGGATTTGTAACTCATTTAACAAGCAGATATACTTGATCCAAGACAGAAGACTTAAGTTTGATGATGGTTATTCAGTTTCAGGATGTGGATGTCTGACCTGATTTATGGGCTGGTCATATGCTGCATGGAACAGAAAGCTCAGAATTACAGTACTAGTGGCATAGTCAGTCTTGTCTGGGTGATCTTAGCATGAATTAAGCCTAGACAGTGATTTTGGTCTATTCTATACTGCGGCCTCTGCCACCTATTCTACACAGCAGATACAGGGTCAGAATTATTCCAATCCATGACAAAATATATGGTCCTCAAACACCTGCTTATTGGACTTTTCAAAGGTCTCACTGCAGAGTGGGCACTCCAGAAGATGGCTCTGCACATGGGCCTCATACTGACTTGTTTCAATATCTTCAGGAAATACTTCACTGCACATGGGGCATTTCCTTATAGAAGGCTGAAGTACAAAGCAATGCAAATAAAGTCAGTTTAAAAATTATATTCAAAGAGAAGAAACAGAAAAGTTTAGTAGCCAGGTATTATCACTTTTGGATAAGCCTCTCTGATTTCTAACACTCTCAAGTTTTCAAATGTCTCCAGGCTTCTCTAAATAGCACTTCAAAGTCAAGAGCTTCGGACAGGTACTCTTAACTTTCCATCCTACATTGCACATGTCCATGTCTCCAAATTGAAATAAGGTATTTAGCAGCTGCATGCTGCTCATTCTGACATTAGGTGCTGCCAAGAGCTAGTCCTTAAAGATTAATGTCAACAGAGTTTCCTTTCTCTCCCTTAAGACATATAACTCTTATTAATTCTACGTGTTAAGCATACATGGCTCCATTTTGTTGTCCGCTGTCTTACCAGGACTCAACCAGTTAAGTAGACAATTGGCTACAGAACTGAACTTGGAGCTTTTTGTTTCAAACCACTAATTCATGTCCAGTCGTGTCCACTTTACTTACTATGTCTGCAGCTCCTGCCTCCAGGTTTGTTCCTGTAGCTGGAAAAAGAAGTCACTTTAGCCATAGCAAAATGATTAACAATATAATATGCTGATAACTAGTAATTCTTGAAACATGAGGATGTGGCTCTGGATCTAAACCTCTGTATTTAGGACTACGGAAACTGGACATAAGCCACAGAACTAGCTGTCTCACAGCTGAATAAACCAGCTAATAGTTGTCTCTCTTGGCAGAAAATGAACAGACAGCTGATCACTTAAGTCAACTCTTAACACCTGGCAGCATTTCACAGCTGCCAAGTCATCTGCACACATGTAAAGCTGCACAGAGGTGCTGCTAATAATGTCTTTTTTACAGCATTCAATTTGAGAGGGAGGATAATTTGCTGAGACTTTAACTGCCATGTATTTGTGGTTTCAGACAGAATGCCAAGTAATCTCACCACAATATGGATTTCCAAACAGAAGGCCTCCTACTTCAGGAGCTGGAATTGGAGCTTGAGCTTGTGAAACAACAGAGAAGGGAGAAAACTCTCTAGCCTGCGAGAGATGCCTCAGGAGTCCATCATTCTCTTTCCTGAGTTTCTGCAAAGGGACAGAAAGGCAGAATGACTTTCCAGAAGCTCAGAAGATCATTTCAGAGAAAAGTCATACTTTGCACTAACATAGATCCTCTTATAGCAAATGAAAATTGCTCTGAACTTCTTTTAGGTAGCTGCTTGACCAAATGGGAAAGTGAGGTAAGGAAGGGCAAGGATCTATTCTGTGGCTTGCTCGGAAAGGCAGACAAGATGATCACAACAGAGTAATACACTTTAAAAGACAAAAGATTATCATGAAGTCATGCAGAGTAAGGAACAAAACTGAGCAGCCATTGCTTAGACCAGACAAAATGGCTATTTCCATTTAAATGAGTAAGTCCATTCATTTCAGTGGTGTCAGAATTAAGCTAACATTAGGAGTTTTTGAAAATCCTGAAAATCCTCATGCTATTATGGGTAAACCAGTCTATTCTGTGGTGGGGGAAAAAGGTGCAAGTTTTTGGACCCTTCCTCTTAGGCTGTACAGATATGGCAGCAACAACATACTGGGAGTGTATGCACAGAGTCATTTGTAGGTGCCTGCAGACCTAGTGATCTAGGTCATCCGTTTGGTAGATCCTAGTGATCCGTTTGGTAGAAGGGTTAATGGAACTGAACACTGAACTGAGACATTAGTGTCATATTCAATACAGGAGAAAAGCGAGGGAGTTGTGCCAAATTCTCACCTGATTTTCTTCATCAGCTTCATTCTTTTTTGCCTGTAGAATCTGAAACAAATGCTTCTGCTCCTCAAGTTCTTTCATCAAGTCACGGTTTTGTTGCTATGAAGGAAGAGTGTTATTTGGTAAATCATGGGAAACTGGCAAATAAAATGATGACAGCTCCAAGCACCAGAGCTGTCATATACTAGGTGCCTCATGCTGCATTTATTACCAATAAATAACCCTTCACTTTTAATAGGAGTCTTACCATTTCATAGTTTGTCACCTAGGATATCTCCATGTCACCACTCACTTATGCTGTGCATTTTCATTACAACATGAGAGATGACACATGACCTCTGAAGGGAACACATGACAGGTCAAACAAAGAGGGAGGCTGAAGAAAAGGAACTCATACAGCTGAAAAATCCACCCTGGCAGGTGAGAGCTATCCAAGTCTGCCAGGTTTCCTGATGCTGTGAGACTTGCATTGACGGTGGACAGCCAGTACATCCTTAGGAATTAATCTTGTAGCTAACTCTTGAATTAAATCAGTAAATTAGATAAGCTAGAGTACTTAGGGATTCTGCAGTCATTCTCAAAGTATCACTCTAAGAATCCTGAACATTTGGTATCACAGCAGAGGTAATCACACCATCTATTTTAGGCATCTAATTTTCAATGCCAAAGTGAAAGTAAAGCCTCCAAAAGCTTCCCGAGTAGCACATACAGAGAGAAGCACCTTTAGAAGGTCACTTAGGGCAACAGGCTAAAGATAAGTGGCGGCCTCAGTCATTGCCAATGATGGTTTCTTCAGTAGAAAGAAACACCACAGCATGCTGCCTTTTTCTTTTATATCCTTCACATTCCTTCAAGGAGTGATTTCCAGTGCTGAGGTTTGTGTATTACTTCTAAAAGGTCTGCAGAAGCTACCTAAGAAAAGCAAGCCTTTTGTCCATAAACTTAAATTTGTTATACACATAGTCATCTGCGACATCATAGGAAAATTGTGATGGTTCTGCAAATCGAAAGAAGGTGGGAAACGGTGCTGTCAGTGAATCTCAGCTCCCCTACACAGGTACCAGCCGGTTCCATATAATACAGCTGAACTCTGTCCTCAGCACTTTTGGGACCATCTCCCCAGCTGCACTGCCAGAAATGCTGGGCACCTGCTCATTCTGCAGACAGTGGGACAAAGCGAGAGTTTGGCCTCCGACCCCTTCAAGTTTTCCTTGCAATGTTCAAGCTCCTTATTTTGCTCCTTCTGCACAGAAATCCCAGCTTTTCACAAGCAGAGCTGCAAAGAGGCGTTGGAGAAGGATGTGGGGCAGAGCACCAAACTACAGAACAGAAACTGTATTGTTTACAGCTTTTTTTGGTGCATTCTGAGCATATTGCATCTATTTTATTGATTATAAAATGCCAAATTTGAGATATTAAAGATGAGAAAGAGACAAAAACATCAACAGAGAGAAGACCAGCAAGGTTGCTGCCTCACACCAGTTACTTGTCAGCTTCCTGCTGGAGGTAAAATTAACAGCATATAGTTGGGGCAGATTTAGGGTAACTTGTTTAATTTACCCATAAGGCCCAGCCCTGAAACAATTTTGCTGGGATGCAATGATTTGCAATTAGCCAAATATGAATCATGAATTCCCACTGATTTACTTTATCCCTTGAGCTGACTCAAAAGAGATCGAGACTGAATTTTCCTGCTACAGAGAATCAGAATTACATGTCTAGTTATACAGATGTTTCTTCCAAAACTAAAACATATGTGCATACTATAAGAATGTATGTATACTATAAGAATCTGTCAGATGGTGTGTTCACAGAACCATCTATGTGGACCCCCATGCCACCATGGACATTTCTCTTTCTGTCATGCATTCCCTTAAATTCTCGTAAGATTGAGCAATATTTGAACATGGTCACTGCCAAGGACACCTCAGCCTCTCTGCCCTGGCTCCCCCAAGCACCGTGATGCTCAGGGAAGGCCTTACCTGTTGAGTTCTAGTCATGCGTAACTGGCGATTCTCTTCCTTTAAACTTTCAAGCTGCTCTGTCTTGTCATGGTCAATATGAGATAGGTTTTCCACTTCTTTCTCATAACTCAGCACTTGAGACTAGGGAGAAAGAAGAGTGTGCAAGAAGTGAAAATCGAACAGCTCTGAGTGAGGAGCACAGGCACCTTTTGTTGCAGAAGGCAAAGCTCCAGAACCCATAGTTGCTTAATTTTTTTTTTCTGTAAACGTTTCTCCATTAAAACCTTTGTAGAAACTGAGGATAGTTACATGGGGATATACTGGAGCTGATGTATTCGTCAGAACACAGTATTCATTCCTACATTCTCTGAAGAGCTTTTTAGTGTTTCAACATGAGACTTCTAGTCTGGAAAGTCAGAGAACAAAGAGAAAACCAGAGACTCTATAGCCAGATGGTTAGCCCATTGTTCTGGGTTTCCCATGTCCCAGACCTAACAATCAAGCTATTTTCAGCCTACCTTCTCTCTTCACATACCTCCCAGCTAGAAGTCTTGTTTTCACCCGAGTACTGAACATAATTTTAGAATGTTTTTCAAAACACAAATGTTTTCTGCTTGGATCCTTAGCTAGCAGGAGGTAAACAACAGTCTGATTTTGGCCAACTTAATGAGCAGGCAAAGGGGATGTTTTTAGGAAATAAAATCCTTACAGTTTCTCTTAGCACATCCCCCTCTACCCTTCCTTCCAGAATACAGCTTTTTTGAGGTTTCCTGGAGGTCAAATCATATCAAAGGTTGACATTTTCTTAAAGAACTCACATAATCAAAGAAGAAACTCATGTACCACATACTTGCTCAAGACAGCTCAGTTCTCTGTCAGAGGGAAAGTGATTCCACCAGAGACAGTTCATAAAAGCAAAGGAGGGCAGCTACATGTTTGCTACCTGCAGCTGGTCCATGTGATCCAGGGCTGTTTTCAGTCTGGTTTCCAGGCGTTCCTTGTCAGAGGTCACATTCTGAAGTTGTTCTTTGAGTCTACTCAGAACAAATCAAAACACCATACTTTCACCGATGGAAATTTAATCTATAAAGGCAAGGTGCTTACATGAAATCCTGGTTTGAGATATGCTGTAAATACACTTACTGGTGCAATTCTGCCTCTCTGCAGTCATCCAGCTCCTTTAGGCATTTATTTTCCTTTTTCAGGGAATTCAGCTCCAGCTCCAGTGTCTCTGTGTTGCTCCTTAGAGACTCTAAACTATTCTGCAGCTCCTGAAAATCACAGTGAGGTCGACGAGAGGTAAACAGGACCAAAGCAATAGTCCTGCTCTGCACTGGAGCTGCAAAAACCCTCAAATGCAACACTTCCAGGCAGCCCATCTGAAGGAGGAAACTCTCTCCTTTGCATGCTGACTACTATTTCAGACCCCATTACATTTATATTAAGTCCCGAGCAAAACTGAAGGAGGAAAAGATAATGATAATGGGATTTCAGGACAGCCTATAGAACATTTTTGAACACTCCCCATAAGTTCCTGACTCCTGTGTCTGAAGATGTCTCTTGTTCATCATTATTGTTCTTATCACAGTAAAGGTGTGGTACAATTTGGTAAAGGATTAAACAGATAACGTGGGGAGAAACCTCTTTAATTTTCTCCTGGAAGCACGCAGTGGAACAAGACCTGACTCAGTCCCTCTTCATCTTTCAGACTTAAAGCTTCTGACTTAATGTATTAACTTTTTTATTTACCTGTGTCTTCTTGAGGTCTTCCTGTAGATCCATGTTTTGTTTTTGCAGACTTGCACAGCTTGCTTTCAGCTCCTCGTTTTCTTTACGCAAATTTTTGTTTTGTAGTTCAATCTCTTCTACTTCTCCCTGGCAAGCCACAAAGTTGTTTGGTCATAACAGAAGCACTGAAAAGCTACATTCCAAATGGCACAGTGTGAAGAGCAAAGAAAGATGAACTCTGCAAAAGGGAATACTGTGTACCTCCCTGTCCTTTCACTGCTAGCGCAGACCAGACTGCTACTGCACTCTCCCCAGTGTGTCCAAAGCTGACCATCCACCCAGTTCTTGAATACCGAGCACATACCACCCCTGATCTTTGGAGATGCTCAATGCCTTCTGTGACCGCAGAAGTCAGCAGAGGCAGAGCTTTGAGGCTTTTTCCAGTTTGTTAGGTTAGGACCACGTGTGCAGTTTAGTCATTAACAAAAGGGCTGCACACAAGACACTGCAAAATAAGAGTGCTTGACTTCACAGCACTGCAATTATTGTCCATGGGCATGCTCTTACTCCCATCTAATGGCAGGCTGTTTCCATGAAAATGACATTTTCATTTAAAGATATTCAAAATGCCCTGAAACACTATGTCTAAGTCACTCCCTGCTACAAAGAGCTCACAATCTAAGTGATAAATGGCAGGTAGAGAAACAAAGGCTGCCCAAATTTGTGTGACAGATCAGTAGCAAAGCCAAGAATAGAATCCAAGTCTGCTGAGTTCTAGCTTGGCATCCAGTCTACTGGATCACTCCATGTTAGCAGTGAGCGTATGCCAATAAAAGCAGAAGCAGTAAAGAGCAGGGGAAGAGAGGACACATACCTGCGTGGTAACCACCAGGATATCATCCTCAGTCTCTGCTCTGAACTGGAAAGGCACACTGGCTCCACGGACCACGCCATCCTGGTCGATGTAGCAGAACTGGTAGTATTCATCATCTTTCGGTAGGTAGTAAGCTTCAGACAAACACAACAACGCCATCATATGCAGCTTCTAATTATTCAAGACTCTTAACTACATAGCACAGAAAGTGAGGACCTCAGAAAACTGAGACAACCTAGTTCAGTATTGTTCCTGCACCTTTAGTAATCCCTTGTGCCAGCGATAGGAACACAAACCATATCACTAAGTCAGGATGGCAGAATTTAACATGTTCAAAATTTTGTGATTTATTATGGGATTTGAAATAAGTCTCCCAAAGCATGGTCCTACAGATACTCTGTAATTCCGAATGTAGTGCTCATTAGTGGTAGCAAAATGGGAGTCTGTGTGTGTGTGCCTGTGTATGCACATGCACATACATTCCCCAAGTGATGCAAGCTCCCGACTCACCTTTGAACTGGATCTGTTGCTGCACAGCGGTGTCACTGTGGACATCATTGGGCAAAGGAGCCCACATGAATGTGTAATATTCCCGGGTTGTTTTCCATCCCACCTGCAACAGCAAAATTGTTATATGGCATCAGAGTTCATGTTTATCCTATGGTATCGGGACTGTATTTCCACATAGATCAGTTACTGGGAGGACTTTTGCATTGATATCCTGACTTCTAAGAGTTGTGGTCTACGCATGAAAGGATAATTAGAGTGTTTGATTATCCTTGAAGCTGTTTGGGTCACAACAGGTCTGGTACTTTGTCCCTAGGCACAATAAAGATGTTCTATTGCACAAGGTTATTACTGAAAAAAATTCCCCGACCCTGTTCTATCAAAGTCCAAGCTGTTTGTTTCTGCCTGCTGCTGCTTTCTCATACTTGGCACATCTGTTTTCACAGCATTCACTTACCCGGAAGATGCCCACCCAGTCCTTCCCGCGAGGAATGATGTTCTGTGTGAGGGTATAATAACATGTTACATCTCCTCCGGGAACATAAAACTTCTCCACATTGTTAAAAATGACCTGGGAGAAGTGGCAGTTGTCTAAGAGGACAGCGGAGGTGGGAGGCTCGTCTGCGGTCTCGTCCATTGTGGAAGTCTACAAGAGGAAAGAATAAGGGGATTATCTCATCTTCAGATGCTGCCAACATAGTTGTGTCCGTGAAGGGTATGAAGAGCTACACTTGGGAATGACGTAGCTGTGAGGTCCAAAACCCCCTACGCATACACCAAGGTTTCTCAGCAAGGCACACAAGCTCATTGGTGTCCCTGCCGCCGTGGCCAGGCTGCTCCTGTCATCCGCGGCAGCTTGCAGAACCTCTTTAGCAGACATGTGTAGGATTCTCATCTGACTGCTGCTTCCCAGCCACGGTGCCTGATGCTCTGAGGCTGCCAGTGTGGCATGGCAGCTCCTCTCCTGCGTGGGACCCCAGGAACCAGACCCGCTGACTATCCTACAGATCTGCAGTGGTGCCTTGTAGCAGCAGGAGCTCGCGTGCCTGCTGGTGGGATCCCATGCTTGAAGACCCTGCTGGAATGCCGCTGTCCCCACATGCAGCCTCACATCAAGTTTTTAATGTGATCTGACACTCCAGGCACATCCCCACCATATGTAGCTCTTCTGAAATCTGGAGACTAGCACATTGCTTGAGAAGAACAGAGGTTTCACTCCATCAGTGAAATGCTCTGACAGTAGTACAAGATGAAAACAGCAGCTTACAATCTATCATGCTGGGAGCTCCAAGACTCGTGCACTCCCAGCCCTAACACGCTCCACCTTCACGGGCTGACTGTGGCGAGACACACAAGACACACTCATGCTGGCGATAAGCAAACCCAGCAGCCTCCTTGCTTTCTGCATTCAAATCCAACGCAACGACTTGACCTCCAAATACAGTATCTTTCGTCTTCAACTTCCTGGCTCCATGGGAAGAGAGGTACCTTGCTAAGCTCAGCTCCCATGGAAGAGCACAAACGGAGGAGATCCTGGTTAGGCAGGTCGTCGTAGTTCTGTCTCACAAGCCTGTGTCATGAGGCTATTATAGCCTTGCTACTCGTGACTGCTACGCTGAAACCGCAAGATGATTCTCAGTATCGAAATGAATATGTTGCATGACAGCAGGGTCAAAAAATAGCATTAAAGCTTTTGCATGAGTTATCTATACAGAAAACTTTGCACTGCATTGTGACACTACAAATCACACAACATAAATCTGTAGTGGGTGCATCGATCAAAACAGTACCTAAACTGCCAGGAGCCTAGGCAGGACTGGAAACAGAACACTAAATTACCCTCTTTGCCACTACGTCTTGAAGGCAGCCAGGCTTCAGCCCTGGCAATCCGTCAAGGGGCAGATCACTGCTGAGAAAACCCTGCTGCCAGTCCCGGACAATTCAATTCCAGGAATCCAAAGCAGAACCTTCTCAGCTGATCTTAGTGACAGCAGCAGTGAGCAAGGATTGACCTCAGAACAGAGGGAAAGTTCATCGTGAACAACCATCCCACTGGAGCGTTTCAGGTCATCTCCAAACCAGAAATTTCACATGGAAATGAACTCTCTGGAACCCTGCTTTATTTTTTTGGTGTCACCAAGGCGATTGTCTGTATTCTGTGCCAAAAAATAGCCTGAAAATCAGGCAGAAGTTTAGATGGGGATTGTGGGGCTGTGCTTGCAAAGGAAAAGGCATCCACAGCTGGAAAGAGCAGCAATAACTGCACTGACACAGGCTGCCTTGGGAGGATTCAGAATTCATCCTGCTGGGAGCAGAAGGCAGGTCAGACCCTAGAAATGGATGTGGTGCAATACTCCAGGACATCCAGGGTTGTAGTTTCACTTTTAGTTATCTCAGTAAAGTGTAGGAAATGGCGTGCGACTCACCTAAGCCTCAGTCTTTATCTGGCTGACGTCAAACTTTCCTACCCTGATGTGCTATAAGCCTTATGATTTGCAGTTCCTGAACACCAGGGACCACTTGACAGCCACCAGACAGAAAGAAAAAAAAAAGAAGAAAATAAATGTAAGGACAGCACGTTAATCATATTATTCCATTGCTTTGGGACAGGACATGAGCCCTTGCTGCCACAAGGGTTAAAATTAACTTGCAAAGAAAATGAAGAGTCAGTGTCTGGATGCAGCAAAACAACACATTCTGCTGAAAAAAAAAACCCAAAAAACCAAAAAACAAACCATTGGCTTTGGTGAAAATACATGTGATCTTGAAGGAAAACAAATGCAGAGGCAGTGCCAAGTTACGCTGATAGCAGAGTCTGCAGTTCACGTCCAGGAAAAGACAACAGGAAGTAGAGGAGCGAGGACATTTTATTAACGTTCATATTTTTGTTGCGCCAACAGCTCTTAAATCATCAGGAGGGGCCCTGCCAGGCTGCTGCCGCCCGAGGGGACAGGGACAGCCACACCTTCGGGGTGTTAATGCTTACCGGGCAGTCCCAGCCCGGGGCTGAGCTAACGAGGGATGATTGCAGCTCACAGGGAGCAGAGCGGAATAAATAACGCTTCCTCCGGTGTTCACGGCCCAGGCTCTCTCCAGGGAACTCTCTGTTTGTTTTTCCTTTTCTTTCGCCGTTGTTGTTTATCTTCTTGCATTAACCTGCAGCGTCCCCATGATGTAGAAATACAGGAATTCCCCCTTCCCAAGCGAGACCAACTTCCAGCCGCCGTTGGACACCGGATGAAGCGGGCAGCCCCCCCCTCGTTGCCTGCAGCGTGTGCCCCGGGAGGGTCCCCCCTCGCATCCCCGTACGTTGGGTCCCGGCGGAGGGCGGGGAGCGGACCGGGCTGTCCCCGTCCCCCCCACCCAGGTTGGGCACCCCGGGCTCCGCCATCAAAAAAACGAAAGTGAAAGTGTCGCCGCCGCTTCGCAGCGGGGCAGCCCCGGCCCACCCCCACCCTCCCCCCCCCCCCCGTACGGCCCCGGTAGGGAGGGGTATACGGGACCCCATCACCACCGTCCCCCGCCTCACTCACCGAAAAGCACGGCTGCAAACCCCCGGGGCTGCGAGGAGGCGGAGGACCAGGAAAAGGCGGAGCCCCCCCCCCCCCCCATCCCCGGGATACCTCCCCTGGGCGGCCCCGGCCGCGCTGCTGGGACTTGTAGTTCGGTGTGGGGGTGTCGTTCTTTGTGTGTGTGTCCCCCATGCCCCAGCCCCGGTACCGCCTTTCCCTACCGGCGCTCGGGTTGTGGGGGTGAGGAGAAACCGGGGATGCAGGGGCCGGTTGTCCTGGGGGAGGGAGGGAGGTGGGTAAAAGCTCAGGGAATTTGGCAAAGGGGGAATTTAAAAGTCCCGGTAACGGACCGCCCTCCTCCTCCGGGGGACCGGAGGCGTCGGGAGGGTTCACCTCCCCTCGGCTCACGCAACGGGGGTCCCCAGCGGTTGAGGCTACCGGTAACGGGGCACGGAGCCGGGCCTTGGCCCTGCACCACGGCCGGGCGGCGATCGCCCTCCCCCGGGGAGGGAGGGCGGGGGCACTAAACCTCGATTCCAGCGACGTTCGGCCACGGCTGAACCTGGCCCTTTAATAAACCACAGGAAAACGTTTAAACGTTCAAAATGATCTTTTGGGAGAGACTCACAAAGGGGGCGGGGGTGGGGAGGGTGCCGGGGCGGCCGGGCCCACCCCGCCACCATCACTCCCCCGCCTCTATGGTAACCTCTATGGTTGCAAGGAGAGCCTCACGGTCCACTGGCAGACCCCCTCTCCAGACCTCCAGCCAATCAGCAACCACGCCGCGTAATTACCTAACCAATGACGGCCCCGCGTAGCACCACCGCCCTCCCGCCCCTTTTGCGCTCTCCCGAACGCTAGTGGGAGGTGCTTCCTTCCTCCGCAGCCAATGGGAAGCGCGGATATTGTCCCAGGATGCCGCGCGCCCTGCGCGGCGGTAGCCAATGAGCGCGGAGGACGCTGGAGGGACACGGCAAGGTGAGTGGGGGCGGGGGCGCCCAGTTTCTCTCACAGCCGCCGCCGCCGCCGCCTCAGGCCCGAGCGGACCCCGCGGAGGTGGGCCCCGCTCTCGGCCCGGCTTTGCTTTCCCCTCACCTCCCCCTGGGCCACCGCGGTCTCCTCCCTGCCCTCGCCCGTTAGCGGGGGAGGCTCTACCGGCCGCGGGGTATCGCTGGGCCCCGGCGGCCGGTGGGGGTCGGTACCCGGCCGTGCCGGTGCCCTTCGCTGGGAGGAGGCAGCTGAGGAGAATGCGACAAGCGTCGGCGCTTCCGCTGTTCCCACGCATCCCCCCTCCCAGGGGTTCGGGTGGGCTCGGTTGGGTCTTGGGTGGGGGTTTCGACTGTGTCAGGGAAGGCAAAAATGTGCAGCCCTAGGGAACGGCCCAAAGGAGGATTAACGGGGGGAGGGCGGTGGGGGGACGCGGAGCCGTGCGTGGGGTCGGTGGGGAAAAGCCTCGGGTACAGCGGGGGGACAGGGCTGCAGATAGACGTGTTGTGTGTCAGTCCCGAGAGGGGGGTGTTTGCTGGCGGCAATAGCGTTGGGATACCCATTTCCTTTTTCTTTTTGTCTTTATTTGTAATAGGTTAAGCAAAATGCAGGCTCCTCTGGCTCTCCTCAGCTCTCCAGCTGTGGTAAGTCTCCTTTCTTCAGAAGAGTATAGTAAAACTTAGCAGGGATACATGATTGTGAAGTCTTTCTGTGTGATGCTTGGTTCAAAATGCTGTCCTGGACACCCTCAGCTGAGGTGGGATCATGTGGGTTTGTTTTACTGTGGATTTAACAAGGAGGGGAAACAAGGTGACCTCTGGTGACTGGAGGGTGATACCTACCATCTTAGTAGATGTGCATTGAACTGCAGGCCCAAGGGCTTCTCCAAAGATTAGTTAACTATCACAGAGGCACTCCTTCACCTCTTTCTCTCAAGGTGTGCCTTGGGAAGAAAATGTATGGCATTGTAGTAATGACTGAACTGCTGTAGCAGATATGACGCTCATGCTGCAGTGTGTGGTCTGTGGTGGTATTACTCATGGACTTAATACAACTGGCTAAACTAGAAATATCCTAGAGTTGCATATGCCTTTGCTTTTTAGTCTTGGTTCATTCTTGAGATGTTTTATAAAAATTCTAAGGCTCTTCTTCGTAAAATAACTGTTCTTTTCTGAGGGTTAGTGCGGACACATCCAATTATAGGAGTTAATTGTCTGTGTTTCACTCCAGTTCCGGTGCTGTTCCAGGGCTCTGGCCAGACCAGTTTCAGTCTCTGTTTTCAGCAGGCCTGAGGTTCAGACTGTACAGGTGAGACTCTTATGTGGCACCTTGGGTCCTGTATTTCTGTTCTTGCTGCCTGTGATACGTGATGGTTTCTCCTGGGATGGAGTAAGTTTGTATATCAAGAGGATGGCTAATACGGGAACGTAGCTTCTAGCCCAGATTGGTGATGGCTTTGCAAGCTTGGCTGATTTTGCTCTGCCTTGGGTAGAGGGTAAACGTTGATAATGTTTTACTTAAAAAAAATCATATTTATGATTAAAAGTGTCATTAGCATCTTTTTTTTCCTGTATCCTGCAGCCAGCTGGTGTTTCCCATCCACAGCTGACCCACCGTGAGTTCCAAACCAGTGCTGTTTCCAGGGATATTGACACTGCTGCTAAGTTCATTGGTGCCGGTGCGGCCACGGTTGGGGTGGCTGGTTCAGGAGCGGGTATTGGGACTGTGTTTGGCAGCTTGATCATTGGCTATGCCAGGTAAGTAAGATGCCGGGCTGGCTTGAATTTATTCCCTTTTTCCAGCACTAAATTTGGTAGATCAGTAGAGCTTTCTCTGGAATATATGTCCAGCTCTACATGTGTAGTGTATATAAGCAGATAAATGGGTTTAACTGAAGCAGTCCTCCTTGGAATATAAAATGGTTGTTATAATCCATGATTCTATTAAAATAAATAAGAAAGTGCCTAAATTGTTTGAATCTACCCTATACTTCTGAACGATGCAGCTGCTCTGTGGAGCTCTGCCTGCCTCTAGAAGAAATGAAGCACTAGTTATTAGCAGGAACCATTGCTTGGTGCTGCCAGGGCAGGTGAAGGGAAAAATTCTGGCTTTCTCATTCCAGCCAGTGGCTACCTGCCATAAAACTGGTTTGTGCCCCAAAATCCATTGCCTATGTGAGATAATCCTGGCTTTCTGTGATACGGGCTCTGGTTTGGGGTTTGTTTGTGGGGTTTTTTTTCCTCACTATGGATCCTTTTTTGTATTTTTCCTTCTCTCTCTGGTTTGTTCCTCTCCTTGTACAACATACAGGAATCCATCTCTCAAGCAGCAGCTCTTCTCCTATGCCATCCTGGGCTTCGCTCTGTCTGAGGCCATGGGTCTCTTCTGTTTGATGGTGGCATTCCTTATCCTCTTTGCTATGTGACAACTTCTGGTCCTGGCTGCGGCTTCCATCACTCTGTCCTCTGCGGTTTGAGTCTGCTTCCATCAGAGCGTTCCAGACTGACAATTAAAGAAAAGATTTCTCTAAATAAACTGGTGGTTTTATTTTTTTCTTTTTTTTTTTCTTTCTTATGTCCTGGTCCAGTGGTGGGGAAGTATGTGGGTGAGTTGGTGTATTGGTTGAAGAGGGTGATATCCCAGGTATGGGGGCACTCACTGATAAAGCAGAAGGGAAATATGAAAAGGTGATGAGAAGGAAGGAAAACTAATGTGAAGTCAGCTAGGGTAAGAGAGGATGTCCTTGAACAGCTCAAATCTTTGCAAAAATCCCGACAAGCATTGCCCTAGTAAAGCAAATACTTCTAGATGAGCTGAGAACGAGTGTTTTTTTCCGCATACTGTTGTTGTTGTTTGTTTTTTTAATCTGAAAGACAGTCTGTAGAAAAGGTGATGGGTACAGGTGAATATGCTTAGAAGTGTATTAATGGTGTTTGCATAACTAATTTGCCAGTAAGTACACAAGGGTAGGCACTGCTGTATCAGCTGAATGTTCTTCTTTCACAAAGAAGAGCTGGTTTCAAGGTCACACGATTCATGTGCCGCCGCCTCAAAGCATCAATTTACATGAAGGACCACAGCCTAGTTACATTTCTTCTTTTCCCCCCAACAGTTACATGCTTCAGCTGTGTTAGAGATTGGAGTATACTAGGGAGGAGAAATGCTAAAATCTAACCTGCATCTTGGACCTTGTAAGACAGCTGTGCCTTTAAGGAAGATAGGAAGGTGAGCACTGGGTGAGAGTTATCTGCTTTAGGTAATTGAATTAATGCAGCTACTGTGTGTGCTTAAAGCCTCTGAAGCATGGTTGTGACCTCCCTGGGGATATGAACGGGGTACGGGAACTGCTCTCTTCGTTTGCAATAGCTGCTTACACCCTGTTGAGGGGAAGGTGGGCTGAGAAGAATTTGACTCAGAAAACCGTCCCTGAGACTTCTTGGAGAAACCAAAAAGAACTCGAGAGGCAAAACACTCCATCTGCAGCCGGGGTGGCTTCTGGGGACAAATGTGTAACCCTACAACAGTGATACTGTGCTTTGGGAATCTTCTCTGGGTGTTGATGGCAGGTTGTAGCGATCAGCGTGTCAGGCGCTCAACGCTGTCTTGGGAAAACAACACTCTTACATGCCTCTAAGCTGGTTATAGTAATTCTCCCTTACGCATATGAAACTGTGTGTAAATAACTTTTGTTGTTGTATCCCTGGTAAAGCAAAAGTGACCTTGCAACGAAAATTGCTCGCTCTCCGTTGCATGCTGTTACTGGAAGGTGCTTCTAGGCAGTTCTGGCGGGTGTTGTAGGCGCGAGGTGGACCTTGTAGGCCAGAAGCAGAGCTGCTGCTTTCCTGGGAGCCAGAGTAAAGGTCTCCATGCCCCCTCGCGCCTCTCCGGACGGGCTGTTTTCCTTCCTGACCCTTTCCTCAGGCTGTGCACCCTGGGGAGGGCTTTGGGTGCTGCCTGAAGACACGGCCTTGCCTCAGTCTGGGCTGAAACGCTGCCTTGCCGTGTCTCCCAGGCTGAGGCGCGGTGACAGCGAGTTTGTTGCAGCAGCCGCTTCCCAGTAGAGGGGAAAAAAGAGGGTTGGTTTTTTTTTCTCCACCCAAAAAGCCCCAAACTGGTGGCTCTGCTGCCTCCAGCCGGGGAGACCCCCACCGGTAGGGGGCGCGCTCTTCCCAGCGGTACACTCTAGCCTACCACGAGGCGTCTCTGTGGCAGGGGCGCTCTGGCGCCGGTGGGGAGTTGGGGGGGGGTGAGGTGGGGAGCGGGGGAGGTGCCGCTCTGGCCGGCCGTCGGTGGTGGAGTCGAGAGGCGGGGGCCGCTCTGGCCGGCGCACTCGCTGGTGCGGAGTCCCGGAAGCGGCGTTCCTCCGAGGCCGGGCGCGGAATGGCGGAGAGTCCGGCCGCCGAGGAGGCGGCCCCGGCCGCGGTTCTGGCGGCGGCGGCGGCGGGTAGCGGCGGTAATTCGGCCGGCCCGGGAGGCGGTGCGGGAAGCCCCGGTGTTTTTATCCCCGCCGAACTATGGGCGGCGGCAGGTTTCGGTGCTGCGACGCCGGGAACCGGCGTCGCCCCGGGGAGCGGCGGGGCCCCCATCGCGGCGGCGGCGGCGGCCGCGGGGGCCGCGCTTCTCACGCATTCCGCCTTTTGGGACCCCACCGTCAGCGGCGATTGGGACAGCGAACGGCCCAGCCCGGCCTGTCTCCTGCGGATCAAACGGTGAGATAAACCTCCCTGCCCGTCAGCGGCGGAGCCTCCCGGGCCCGGTGGCCGAGCGGTGCTGCCGCTGCCGGGTGTGCCGGCTCCCTTAACGACCTGGGGGGAGGGTGTCTCCGTTCCTCGCCTCTGCCGGCCTCGCCGGGCTCCCCCGGGCCTAGCTAGCTGCGGGCCGGGGAACCCCCGCCGCCCTGCCCCGGTGGCTGTTGCGGGGGCTGCCCGGGTGGAAAGCGGGCACGGAGCCTGAGGGTCGTAAGGCGGCAGAGATGCTTGGCTCATCGCCCGTACCCTCGAGGCGGTAATTGTCCCCTGGGCCTCACCATCCCCTCACAAGAGGCCCTGGAGACCTGGGTTCAGGTCTGGGGACAGCCTCCGGTCCTTCCCTGTGTCCCGGGGCTTTCCTGGGGCCAGACCCCAGTCCCCGCCATGCCCCGGGACTCTCCTTGCCCATGTGCTTGGGTGAGGATGGAGTCTCGCACCTCGCCCGCCCTGGTGCCGTGGACCCCTGTACCACCATCTGGGGTCTCTTTCTTCGTCTGCTGTTGCTGGGGCGTTTGGCAGCAGAGCTTCTTGGTGCACAGCTCTCAGCCTGCCCTCAGGATCGCTGGGTGCTCCTCAGAGGTGCTGTTAAATGGGGAAGAGAGCAGGCTTCTCGGTCCCCATCAACGGTCGAGTTAAGATGTTTATCCTAAACCTGCCCGTAGCGATCCTCCTTCCTGCCAGTGCCCACCCGTTTGGCTGCTCTGACTCTTTAAAGGATCATCTGGTTAAACTTGGCATGTCGATAGCCTTTGATATTATCAGCAATATGGTCTTGTATTGTTAGAAATGCTGGCGCTGTTTCAACAAGTTCTTCCTCTTCCTTCGGAGCAAGTATTACTGCCTGCCAGGCTCTTGCTCATCCTTGTTCTAGAGCTGTATAATGTCTTCCAAAGATGGCACCAGATACTTGGGCAGTTTCCAATCCAAATGCCAAAACCACTAACCTTGTAAAGGTAGGCAGGAAGGCGAGGCTCTCCTCTTGCTCTCGCACTTGCTCTTGCCTTGAAACCTCTCTGAGCTCTGGT
The DNA here is from genome assembly GCF_929443795.1 of Astur gentilis. NCBI lineage: Eukaryota > Metazoa > Chordata > Aves > Accipitriformes > Accipitridae > Astur > Astur gentilis. Next base: position 44,432,349 of record NC_064884.1, on the reverse strand, counting down.
TGCTTCCCAACTGGGAAGGTCGAGTGGGAGCTTGTCCTGGAGCTCAGTGCAGCTCTGATTATGGGAGGGAGGTTTTGGGCTATGAAAGGTTACAGGTGCCAGTCGGTTTGTCTGTAAACTGCACCGAGTTGTAGGTGATTTGTTATTTTTCAGTTCATTTGGTCAGAGTTCTTAGAGAAACGAGGCCATTGTGATCAAGTTGCGTGTGTGTGCAACCTAACTACTCTTGAACCTGTTGTCTGATTAAACCCAAATTTGTCAGAGCAGTAATCTTCTCAAAGGCAGTTGAGTCACGGTATGTTTGGTGAAAACAAATGACTGGGTATGCCAAAGGGATTCTGTAAATAGTCTGAGTGTGAAGAAGGAAAACATGGGGAGGGAAAGTCATCCTGTAAACAACAAAACTCACCTAAGAGAACTTTTAAACGACTACCTTAGGGGAAGTTTATGGTTGAAGTTTTATGTACTTGAAGCCGATCTATAGGAAAATACAAGGCAGCAGGTAGTCAAGGTGCATTTGGTCTGGTGCCTCATGTATTGAGTCATTGAATAGTGCTTGTGCTCTTGAAATGCCTCAGCTATTTTTGGGGATAAGTTGAAAGAGCTCAGCCAGAAAACAGTCAGAGGCAAAAGAAAAATGTCTAGCTCTTTACGAGTTGTAAGTTTCCATCTTGAAATTCTGTCCCTTTGCATCCGTGCACAGATTTGTCATCTAGAAGGTTCCCGCGCCTTGAGAGCTGATGAACGCCAAGGGAGATCTTGACTAATTCCTGTTTCCTTTGTTCAGGGATATCATGTCCATTTACAAGGAACCGCCCCCGGGAATGTTTGTTGTGCCTGATCCCCACGACATGACCAAGGTAAGAGAAGATTTGGAGCTGGTTCAACTTTCCGCTTCTCTGTATGTTGCTGTTGATGGCTGCTTTAAGGGTTTGCCCAAATGGAGCATTCCCTTAATGTTTTGAGAGAAGTCAGGGTGAGTCTTGCAAATGGATAATGAGGCTCCAAGTTTTCTTGGTGACATTGAGATGGGCTGCATTTAAAATGGGAGGAGGCTCTCAAGGAAACTGGCTCTGTGGAGAGACATTATCACAGGGATCTGAGGAGCTTCCACAGATAAAGCCAGCTCTGCTTTAGTGGCCCTGTGAACCAGTGAGGTGCTGATCCAGCTCATTTCATCCTATTGAGGCTTGAAAACAATCAATCGAGCAGCTCAGAGAAGAGCGAGCTCCATGGAAAGCCCTTGGCCATGGGGGGCTTCTCGGAGGCTGGAAATGAGAAACGTCCATTAGCCACAAGCAGTGCTGGACTATCTATAATCTGCCTGTGGGACTTGAAGATGTTTAATTGTTGTGAGCTGGTAGAGAGATGCGTCCCTGTACCTGGGCCCTGGCCTGCTGCAGAGCTGCCCTCCGGCTTCTCACAGGTACCAGGGTCGTGCGCAGATCTGACCCACGCAGCCGCTCCCACCACATTGCCTCCAGCAGACCCGCTCCCTAGGGACAGTGGCACAGCTATGGCCTCTACTGCCTTGGTTCTTCCCCTCCTGGCTCTCAAGGTTTTCCAGGACTGGGAATTTCAGATTATGTCAGAGAGAATGCAGTGAGCTGGGAGGCAGAGGTTGCTCAAATGGTGTTCTTGATCCGACGTGTTTCTTGGCTGGTGCTGCCCTTTCTCCAGCCGGTGTCACCTGGTCTGGCTGTGCTGGTTTCTGAGAGTTGCGTGTGTGTGAGGTTGCTTTGTTTTTTCCTCTGCTGCACACTTCTCCTACCCCCCTGACAAACGTGGCATCCCCCAGTTTCCCCCAAATTCCTGCCACGTAAGTGCCTGCCTGGCTTGGGGCCCCTGGGGTTTTGGAGGTGGCACAAAGGGAGTGTCTCTGCACAGCCAATTCCTACCTGGGGCAGTTTTAGCTGCAGCTCTGGCTTCCCTCAGCGTTGGTAGCTGCAAGTGCCAAAATGCCCTTCAACGGAAATGCAGGTTTGTAGAACACTAGCCTTGGGGCTTTTAACTGAAATCCTGGGGAGGTAAGAGGATCATTAAAGGAGACTGCTTGGATCACTTGGGGAGTAAGCTTCCTTAATAGCCCAAAGGGAGTAGATTTCCTGGTATACAATTGGGATCTTTGAGGGTAATTAGCATGGAGAGAATAGGGTCTTAATTTTGGATCCTGGCAGAGGAAATTGAGTGATTGGTTTTAATAAGACCAAATCAGCATGAGACCATAAAATTGAGGAATGCTCTAGTTTTGGCAGAAATTCTGAATCTTTTTCTTTCTAAAATTAGAAAATTTTTTTTCATATTCAAAATCTTTTTTTTTTTTTTTTTTTTAAGCACAGCTTACCAGCTGAACTGTGATTCAGTCTCGTTTGGACTGTATAGAGATGTATGGGAGGCAGCTGTTGTGGACTCTGGCCAAACCTTGTGCTGGAAACCTGCTTTGCACATTGAGTGTGGCAGAGGGCAGAGAAGTGTGCAGCAGTGACTCTGGCTAACGAGGGAATGAGGGAGGGTTAAGTATGGCCTGCACATGGCGTGTGCTTGTGGAAGACGCTGCCTCTGTGCTGCTGCCTGGGTGGAGATTTCTTGCCTTTGGTTGGCTTTGTTGAGGATTTGATGGTGCTGCACAATTTTGAAGTGGTGCGCAAGACGGGCTTTTGTTTTCCAGATTCATGCATTGATCACAGGCCCATTTGACACGCCTTATGAAGGGGGTTTCTTCTTGTTCCTGTTTCGCTGTCCTCCAGATTATCCCATCCACCCACCAAGGGTCAAACTGATGACAACGGGAAATAACACAGTGAGGTTTAACCCCAACTTCTACCGCAATGGGAAAGTCTGCCTGAGTATCCTAGGGTAAGAGGAGACTTTGGCTGTTTTGATGGGAAATCAGGAGGTGGCTGCAGGCTGTATCCTGCCTCACGCATCCTTCTCAGCGCATTGTGCCCTGATCTTGCCCCAGACATGTGCTTGGATGCACCTTTGTGCTTCTGTGAAGTCGTGTGCAGAATCGGAGTCGTAAAGCAGCACAAATTCCTCTACTGAAATAAGAGTCTAACTTGTCTTTAAAAGCACCTGAGAACAGAGCAGAGGAAGCACGAAGTTCAGTGGACGCTGCCGCTTTTCTCCTGCTTCCCCTTGCAAAGCCTCAGCCCTAGCACTGCGTTTCTTCTGCTTTTGCGCTTTGCAGCCTGATCCTTAATGTTGTTCGAATGTAGGTTTTTGTGGTTTTAATTTCCTCTCTCTATGTGGGTTTAAAAATAAATAAATAAAATTAAAAGCCGCTAAGAACTTCCTTGAGAGCCATTTGACTGCTCTGGGCTTCCACCTACACAGAGTATGTGGGGCTGAGCGGTGGGTGTGATGATTTACAAGCGCTGCTCCCATGCTGCCTGTTCAAACAGGCTCCACTGCTGCAAATGCTTGTTATTCACCTGCTTGATTTTTAAACATGTGAAAGTCCTGACTGATTGAATGGCTCTTATGGCTCTGCCAGAGGAACCGTGGCCATGGTGTGATATTCCCAACCCCAGCTGTGACAGTTTCAGTTGCCAGTAGAGAAAGGCTTTTGCTGAGACTCTGGACTGGTGCAGCTGGGTCGATAGTACATGGTTCCTTCTGCTGCAGAGAGGTAGTAGCAGCAGCCAGGTGAGGAAAGGGCAGTGATGGCTTGAATTGCTGTAGGGATTTGACCAGCCAGCAGGAGCTTGAGCGCTGATGTGGTTATAAGACTGCCTTTGCTGGGATGGTTTCTGCAGTGCTGTGCATGTGCCACTTACACCAAAGTTGCTCCAAGTAGCTGATACCCATCAGCTGATAGATACTGGCCCAGGGCTGGTAGAGAGATGCATTGTACTGGGAAACACCTTCCTCAGCATAGGAGTTTTCCTGATCCAGTGAGCTGGATGCCAGTGCCTGCAAAGCACTGAGATGTGTAGGGCACGTCCATATCTTGGGGGTCTGAATGCCCAGTAGCTCCCACACAAGCTGCCTTGTTGCTCGTGCAATTGTAGCCCTGGCATGGAAGCTAAATTATTGAAGAGTGAACAAAGAGTCTCGGCCTTAGCAGAAACGGGAAGCGCAGAGGGAGCTGCAAATGAAAGGATTTAGGAAGAGCATATGTGGGTCAGCACATCCTTGTTCAACTCACAGGGAGACAGGTCTGTATCTGGAACTAGGATATTAAGGGCAAGAAGCAGAACAGCTTTTTCTGCTTATGCTGTTCTGTGCAAATGTTTTTGCTACCCTGTGTGTATGAATTGGGCACCTTATTCCTATAGCAGAACATCCGTTACTGCTTTTGATGGCAGTCCTTGTGCTGAGTGTCTGCATTACAGACTGCACAAGCGATGGTCTTGTTTGAGTCTCAGAAATCAGATTTCAGTTCTTAAGAGTTGTTTTTGACTTACGGTAGTGCTGGTAGCTTGTGTTGCTCCAGGCTGCTGTGCGAGATGATAGCCATAGCTTTTAAGTTCCCTGTAAAATGCTCGGAAGTGTTACTTTTCCTGAACTCGTGTGATGCCCTGTGTGTGTTAGCAGTGGACTGAGGTTTACCAGACTCCCATGTCTTGCTCAGGTTAAAGTACTCACTTGGTTGAGAGAATAAACTACTTTGACCCTGAAAACTTTCTCTGCGTCCAGTGCTTTCTATATCTGTAGCAGCTGTTTCTTTTCCTGTCGCATTTCTGTAAGGTATAGATGCGGTTTCCCAAGCTTTCTGATCTTTGGTAGTTGGAGGGATGGTGCTCGCTGAGCCAGTCCTGCGTTGTTAATTGATTCTTTTCTGTTTTGATGCCTCAGCACTTGGACCGGGCCTGCGTGGAGCCCAGCACAGAGTATCTCTTCAGTACTCATCTCCATCCAGTCTCTGATGACTGAGAACCCCTATCACAATGAACCTGGCTTTGAGCAGGTGAGAGTTTAAGGTGGACCATCTCTGGTTCTGCAGCTATTTGTCTCTTCCCTCCACACCTTGCTCCTGGTGGCAAATCCAGTTCTGGAAATGGGGACAAAAGTAGATTTTGTCGCTTGGCTCTTTTCCAGCTTGCTCTGCCTCTAGTCAGAGCTTGAGGGGGAGTTGCAAGCCAGCTCTGAACCAGAGGCTGCTTAGCTCACGTATGTGTAAAGTAACAGAAGAACATGAGGGATTCGAGAAGTTGCCGGGGAGATGGGATGGCTCTTCATTTCTCTGCTATGTGACTCCTGAAATGGCTTCCTTGGGACGTACTGTCATGCAGGAACCAAACTGCTCAGGTCTTCATGGTCTCCAGCATCTCAGAGAGGCAGGTTTCTGTGCTAACTTTATCAGTTGACCTGTCTCCACAGCTGTGTGAGTCCAAGACTCTGGAGACGTGTAAAATCTTGCCAGCTTTTCATTTGCAATATAAATTAGCTCAGCATACACAGAACAGACAAAGCTGTAGTGGGTTCATGCACCAGTGAAATTCATCAGGCCCAAGAGGGAGAGATGAAGAGCCATTGCAGTTGCGTGGACTCACTGGCCCAAATTCTGTTTCCAGGAGAGGCACCCTGGGGACAGCAAGAACTATAACGAGTGCATTCGGCATGAGACCATCCGAGTAGCAGTGTGCGACATGCTGGAAGGAAAGTGTCCCTGTCCTGAGCCATTACGGTATGGAAAAGAGGCTTGGAGGGAGCATAAGAAAGTGGGTGTGGGGAAGCAGGATAAACTCCTCTGGCTGCTCTTCCTGAGATCTTGAGAGTTGCTTCAGGGAAGAGCAAGTCTTTACCTCTGCCTAGTCTGGTGAAGAGTCATTTTGTTTCCCCTGAAGTGGATGGCTGCATCTGTGTGGTGCCTAGGAGCTGTGCATTGATAAAGGCTGTGTTAATGTGCACAACGGCTGCATCCTCTGACTTGTGTTTGAGAATAAATTTGCCTTGTCTTATGGGGGGGGGGGGGGAAATCTCGGAGGGAGGGGAGCACAGCTGTTGTGGAAGCGCGTGCAGAATCTTTTCAGCAGCAGTGATGCTGCAGTTCATTTCGCTCTGTGTCTTTCCTTGTTGTACCCTGTTAGTTGTCTGGGGCACCCTGTATGGGTGTCCATGCTGACTACATGAACTGGAGTTCAGTGGGATGCGGTGACCATGGATGATGTGACTGTTGTAACACTGTCATTTTGTGTTGATTGTTTGCTTTCTCATTGCATTCAGGGGTGTAATGGAGAAGTCCTTCATGGAATACTACGACTTCTATGAAGGGGTGTGTAAAGAGAGACTTTATCTCCAAGGACAGACAATGCAGGTGGGTGGCAGACAATTTTCTTGTTGATAACACACTGCCTTAGATAAGGGTGTGTCCTTAGTGACAAACAACAAGGTGCAGCACCTAGAGGTACATGGAGTGGATCTGGATCTTTCCTATGAACTTTATATTCCAACTTTGAATCACAAAACTGAGACCTGCGATGTTCCTGTGGGTAAAACAGTACCACCCCCAAGTTCAGAGTATGCACACAATGTTTTTAAGGCTGTTACGATTTCTGAGTACTGGGCCTGAGACACTCTCCAGGCAAGCAGGTGGTACTTTCAGCAGTGGAACCAGTACAGTTTGCTTTCATGTGGATTTGGTATTAAGCAGGGAGGGCACATGCAGGTTATCCAGTGCTGGTGGCAACTGTACTCTATTGCAGTATTTTCCTGTGGGGTCACTGCTAGAGTTTCTCTTTTTCTGAGGTTCCTTTGCTCATACAGCAGATAGGAACTTCTCTGACACTCCCTATTCTGTCAGATGAGATTGAAAGTGGCTGACTGAGTCAAAAGTTACTGGGGGAGGAAGGGGTGGAGGAAGAGTGACAATATGGCAGACACATCTAGACAGGTTGAATACAGGAGCTTGTTTCTGCAGGAAAGTAGACTTTAAAGAATAGATTACCAAGCTATTTGCATATGAACAGATGTGTCTTCCTCCCTCATCAGCCACCTCTTGTCTGAGTCATTGAGAAATTCCACTGCTAAGAAAAGTTGGAGGTGGTTGATTTAATGATCTTGTGTCTCTGAGCCCTTTCTTCCCGTCAGTGCTGTCACTGGCTTTGTAATTCATAAATTGAAAGCACTCCCAAAGCAGGAGATTTCTTCGTGTTTGGAGTGAGAAATTCCCATAAGGAAGGTCTGTGCCTGACTTATAGCTGCAGAGAGTACTGAACTGAAGGCTGTGTAGTGAAGTTTGGTGAGGATTGTCAGATGTGGCCCACTCTTGTTTCTTCTTCAAGGCGCCAGGGCTCAGTTGCTTTCTTCAGAGTTTGTGAAGATCACTGTGTTGTCCTCAGTTTCCAGAGGCAGTGACTGCCATAGTTGGTTTTCTGCTTACTTGTAAATAGTAGCGCAGGAAGCATGAACACAACGTGCTGGGGAGATGGTAGTTGTTGTCTTGATGACCTTGTATTTAAAATGAAGTCACTCCAGGCTCAGTATCAGTTGAGTGCTTGCCAGATGTGCTGTCTTGTTAACTCTGGGGCCACATGTTGGCTTGTACCTGAGACTCCCATCAGATGGGACAGCGTAAACACCACCACCACCTTATATAGCCCTGGCAATGTGTTTTCAACCTGGGATGGGGATAAAAGTAGCAAATGTTAAATAGTCTCCAAAGACTTTCTGCCTCTGACTTGGCTACATCTCAGCTGAGGGCCTTGATTTAAAATGAGAATAGCAATGCTTTCATTTGGACGGGGTCTGTGGCACTAATATAAGGTGTGGTCAAGTCTTTGGCCTCTGGATGTAGAGACTTTCATTTGTAATGTTTTCCCTGCCTCCCTGGAGTGGTCCTGAGACCAAATCCTTGAAACAGTTTATTTCCTCAAAGGTGGTAGTAGAAATCCAACCCGTGTCTGCTTGGACTTTCATCTGTTTTTGAAGTTTGCTTGGGTTTGTAAGGTTTCCCAAAAGAGACTCCAAACAGAAATTATTATCAGTCTTCAACCTTGGCCATGACAGTGGGAAGTTAAGGGGCCGCTCCATCATAAGATAGGATTTAACCCTTAAGTCTTTAGCCATTTGTTGCCCAATTACTACACACCTTTCTTCTTTCTGCCTCTTGCCGGAAGGATAATGGTCTATATTAATAGGCTTATCTATGGCTTTCTTCCAGGATCCTTTTGGTGAAAAACGAGGCCACTTTGACTATCAGTCCCTATTAGTGCGTTTGCAAGGAATTCGGCAGAAGGTGCAAGAGAAACACCAGCAGGAGAATACAGAAATAGACTCTGAGAGCAGCTCCTCTGAGACAGAGACAGACACTCAAGGTTGCTCTAAAGCTTAGAGCTGTGTTAACAGTGGAGAGGCCAAGCCGTGGGGATGTTCTGTCTTCACACTCTAGAGTACCCCTGACAGACTCGACAACCAAACCAATGCCAGAGCAGAGAAAACTGCGGGATATCTTCTGTCTCCTTTTACTGCTCTGGTGGATAACGCTGAACGAGAAGACTTCATGCTAGACAAAGCCAAGCTTGTGGCAGGCTACTCTTAAAAGGTACTTACTATGCTAGAAAGCCGGAGCATGTGGCATCAGGTTATTTTTTGGAAACACCTACACTGGTTGGTTTTTTTTTTTTCTTCTTTCTCTCCATTTGATTAAAGAATGAGATCTAGACTGCGAATCCTCTTTACAGCTTTTCTGTTCCTAGACAGTGAGCCCTTCCCTGGGGCCATGCTGAACGTGGAGCTGTAGCTGTGGGAGCACTTTGATGAGTCCAGGGTATGACAGGGCCCATGCACCGTGTGCCCAGGCGAAACCTTTTTTGTGCGGGTTGGGAGAGATGGAGCCTCTCTGCTCTATGGAGCCCATTTACCTGATGTCTTTCTTCTAGACACTGTTCTAGACAGACCAAAGATAAAGAGCAGTGGTGGAATCTGGGCTCCTTTCTGAAAGCTTTACTCACGCCCTGGGTGACTTCGTCCACTGAGACTTCAGGCGCAAAGGGGCAGATGAAAAGTGGAAACTGCAAGAATCCATAAATTGAGTGCAGGTGTGTTCATCCTGGCATTTTTGGGGAAGGAAGGGTGAGAAAACCATTGGTCAGAGATGGGGGGAGCACTTAAAAATAAATCTAGTTTGTGTATTATTTTTTTTTTCGAAGTGTTGATTTGAATTTAGCATTCTAGACATACTTTATTCTGGCTGCTCTGAACGGAGCTGTTTTGTTTCCTTAACTGAAGTACTCTTTGCTTTCCACCTCTCTACTCAGTGTAATATTTTATTTTCCTCCCTTCTTCCTCCTGTCACCTCACTCCCTGCTGCTACCTTGATCCATCAGATTGAAACGCTAGAGTAAGGGGCAGTTCTAGCTAAGGAAGCCACTGTTTCTGGCTGGAGTTCTTCGGAGGTATACGCCTTGTTACTGACAAATTCCTTTGCCAAACTTGGCCGAGCGCAAGCTAGCTGAGTGTCATAAAGTTTAACACTTCAGTGCATTGACCGTTTTAAACAGCAGCTTTTTACTGTGAGCGAAGGCCGGCCTCTTGGAGAGGTGTCTGCTGGCTGCGAGTGCCATTACATCAAAAGATGTATTCGGTGTAACTTGGGTGGAGGTGAAATACCCAGTTTCTCCAGGTAAATGACCCTGGTGATGATTGATTGGAGCAGTATAATGTTTTGTTGATAAAGAGCTTAATCTAATTTTTTTTTTTTTTTTTTTTTTTTTTTTTTAGTATTTTTATGGGAGCTTTGATAGAAAGCTAAGCACAAAGTTGCACATTGTCCTGGGCCCTCTCCCAGTTTCCTTAAACACCTTCCCACCAGCTTGGCCCTGTTTCAGACTCCTGATGGTGGTGGGAGAACTTCCAATGCAGTCATCTTTGTTCTAAAAAAAGCGCAGAAAGAGGGGCCAAAAGACCCCTGCTGTGTGCTGTACAGAAAGGCAATGCCCCATGCGTCACTAAATTATTTTCAGTCTCTGTGATTTATATCAACTCTTGCAGAACTCAGAAGCCTGCACACTGCTGCTTCAGCAGCTCTGAAAAGCTGAAAGGTGGAAACATTTCTGAATCGTTAAGGTGCCGTTTAACAACTTGGGAACTTTTTTTCCCTTTAGCAAGCAAACTCCCCTGGGTCTGTCATTGGCTTGATTTAGACTTAAACCCTGTCTTCCCTTGAGGGAAAGCTGAACTTACACAGGACTCACTCAATACATACACCAGATGAGAGTAAATAATGCGGTGTTCACCTTGAAATGAGGTCTTAGGGAGGCAGCGGAGTCTCCCGAGAAGTCATGAGCTGTGTGCTACTTCACCGCCTCTTTAATCCCATTGTAAATGTCACGTTGTTTTTCACCATTCAGTAGCATTGTGGGTAGAGCTGTGACTCTGCTGCCTTCCCAAGGCAGAGCTGGTTCTGAAATCTGTTTGTGATGCATGTGGCGTTACCATCCACTGATACAACGAAACAAGAAAATGCCTTATTGTGGACACTATTCACATAACTAGCATGTGGCTGTAAAAGAAAAGTATTAGTTTTATAGCTCTAATGTTGTCTGTCCTACCATTTCTGAATGTTTCCATTTCAAAGTGACAATCCTCAAATGACTGCTCTAGGCAGAGATGTTTTAGCAACAGATTTTTAGACCTAATTGAGTTGAAAATATATGCACAAGAGTCACTCTAAGATACCTTGTTTATATACTATTGTACATAAGATTTTTTTTGTGCAATAAAGTTTGTTTTGGCAGAATCTAGACTGTGGTACTCCTTAGTGGAACAACGACTCATTCACAGAGCAGAGAGGACTGCAGAACAGTTTCTCAGTGTCACTGCTGGCTCCCGAGATTCTTTAGGCAGAGTCACACTTGCGTCCTCCGAGACTGCAGTTGCAATAGCAGCTTAGATAATTTTCCTCTTGCTGTGACAAGGTAATTAGTTGTCTGTAACGGTAAGTGGCATTTCCATGCACAACAGAGGAGAAAATTCAGAGGTAAGCAAGTATGAACTAGTCCTATTAAACTTTTCAAGCTAGACACTTTTTACAAAACTTTATTTCAAGTCCGCTGTCCCTGTGTTTCAGGTGATATGCAAATAACCTCACAAGAAGAATTATATACAGGCACAGAACACATATCGGTCAAGGTATTGCCTCCTTGGCTTCCTCTGGAGTGATATCCTGAGAGTACAGCTCTGTAAAGAGAGCAGGCAGCCAGTACTGAGGTTCTGCTGCCTGAGTATCCAGCCAGGCCATTCCTTCTTTCAGCAAGTGTTCCTATACAAACAGAGCGGAAACTGTGAGTGAAACTTAACTAAATGGCTGAGAAGCCATTCACAATAGAGGCCTGGCCCCACATTTATTTTAGGGTAAGGGAGGGGGTGTAGCACTTGGGCTACAATAATCTTTTACTCAACTTGACCGGGAGAAATATAGCTCAGACATCCAGCCATGCCCACCCTGCATGTTTATGTAGGACCTGAGCTAACAGGATTCAAGTTCTAATGGAGATTAGTAAGCCACAGGAGTACCTGCAGCTTCTGAGAGTCTGCTTTCCTCATTCTATGTTTATGCAGTGTGTACTCTGCCTTTGGTGTACCAGCTAGCTTAAGGATCTCCTGTGCATGCCGTGATAACACATCCCCAGCCAACTGTCTGCTGCAGGAGCAGTCACTCTACACTGTCACTGAACTCCACTGCGCACATGAGGCCTTCATACGTACCAGCACTTGCTTTGCACGTTCTGTCTCCCACTTCAGACTGGACCTGATCTCACTGACTGTTACATAGCCCTTTTTCTGAAATGAGAGGAAAATTATTGTGTGCTTACAGTCAAGACTGAAGTCCATAGTTTAGAAGAGAGTGTGGGAAGTTTTGCCTACAGGCCTGGTTTAATCACGGTTCCCTGGCATGGAAGCAATAAGGTTCTTTCAAGGTGGTTGTATTTTAAAATCTCCTGGCTCAATACCTCTGCCAGCTGCAAGACGACAGTGTGATCCATGTTCAGTTCAGCTGGCACCGACTGGATCAGATATGTTCCACCAACAGGAATAATCCCAAAGCCATTCCCCAAGACCTTCAGTTTCTTGATTGCACGAAGGAGGTCATCCCTGAGAAGCAGAGGTCAATGCAAGGCTTTAAAGCAAGAGCCTCTCTGAAGCTGCACACTATGTTCTGTAAATAAGGAAGAATTGATGTGCAGAAGCTATGAGCAATAATAGCTCTTTGGAGCTTGCTGCAGTTTCAGGTAATCAACAGCTGAAAAAAATTTTATAAAGCAAATTAGAATTAGTTTGCCTATCTGTGGCCCCCTTCAGAAGTGCAGACTTGCATTAGAGACACACTTGTAGTACCTGAGCTCCAAGTGCTAAACTTTAAGATTCAGCCCCAATTAGTGATCATGATGGCGAGCTGTGTCTGAAAATCTGCTTTTGTAATGACACGTGTCAGTCTCTTACAGCTCAGGAGACCTCAGCAGACTATGCCAGTAAGAGAGCTGGATTTGCAGGGTACTAATTGTCTCCAGGTCAAGCCAACAGTCCTTTATGCCTTTGGGCTCCCAGAGAAAGCACACTGCTGCTTTCTGAAACGGTTAAGTTGTTAACTGTGGATCATGTATAAGTGGCTCCATCGCTAGAAGTTACATTTGGAGTCCAGTTAACAGCAGCACTTTGAAGTGCTGCTGAGGTCACCCATTTCTTCCCCAAATGCTACTTGAGTCCCCTTTCCTGCAATACACAGACACTCACTGGCTGACATCCTGAGCAAACTTCCCCCTTCCCTTCAGCACTTGCTGATGAAGTTCTTCCAGTGTTATCAGGCCTAGGAGTGAACAAAAGGGGACAGGAAAGCATTACAGCATAGCAACAAAATTACTCCAGCAAGAGCAGTCAAGGGTCCTTTGTCCATTTGCCGCTGGCTCACCCCTGCCTTCGATTTTACAAGCGGCTGTTCATTGTTCCCAGTATCCAGCCTTGGGTGAGATAAGCACTGAGTCCCTTCTGTTCCCAGAACTAACATGCAGCAGTCAGCTGTCGCCTTCTCCCACAGATGTATTGGACTCAGGTTTCAGCTGGCTTTGCTGCAGCCCTTTCCTGGTCTCAGATTGCCTTTTTCGGAGTGAAGAACGTCTACACTCATTTCATTAGGCACTTATCACTGGTATTCCAACTCTTTGGGATATTGCTGTGATCCTTTAGAGACAATCTTAGTGTCAGGCTCAAAGCAGTAACTTATCAGTTTCATACTGCTTCAAGATTGGCACTGATGCCTGCTCCTTCCCCACCACACTGCGAGTTACGGTTTTGTTACCTAAACGGAGTTGGTTGATTTCTGCAGGAATCAATGAAGCTGGGTGATAACCAGCGGTGTAGCCTTTATACATGTTATAGAAACAAACCAAGGCTTTTTGGGGACAAGGAAGACAAAACTGCCACTTCCGTAATTTGTGAAATTTAGTAAAGATCACTAGACTGAGCCATGCGACTCATTTTCCGCAGGGAAAGGGTATCCTCCTATTAGCTGTATCTCCTAGAAACCACACACAGTGGGATCCTCACCTCCATTCCTGTGTTTCAGAGCCAAGCAAACTTCAATGATCTGCACACCCAGTTCATAGTAAAAGTCTCCAACTCCCAACATCTCTGACCAGAATCCTTTACCAGCTGTGAAGTGAGAAAGGGGAAAGCGATAGGACCATTGGCAAAAATATCCTTCCTTAACAGTTACTGGTGCCAGGCAGGCTGCTTGCAAACCCCGCTGTGAGGACTCTCAGAGCCGTCACTGAAGAGTCTCCATTTTGGTTACTGTTTTCCCCCACCCTTTTAAGTAAATAACACCCAATGGTACGTTACACCAATTCACAAACCCCAAGAATCAAACCAGCATCAGCTCTCCTCAGGGAAACTTGAGCTTCACTGCGAGCTGTTTCCAGTATGAGAACAGTGAGATGAATCCTTAGTCATTAACCCTGGTGCCTGTTCCTCACATGCCAAAGGATCCACTCCAATTGTTGCACACATATCCTGGAACTGGACCCGGAACTCGGGGTTTTTACGGATCTCTTGCTTGTGTTTGCTGGCAAACTCTTCTAAGTTGGTCTTAAACATGTCCAGCTGCTTAGACATCTGAAAGAGAATTGCAGAGAAGTGTTTCTGTCTTAACACTTACTTAATGCAGTTTTTCCATAAACAGAGCCCCCAACAGGCCCTAAGTCAGCAGAATCCTCCGGAAACACTGAGGACAGGTCTCTTATGTGCTGCCTACCCCGTGCAGATGGACCCAGTGGTCTTAAAGGAAGGAAACAAGATAAAATCACTCGATGAAATCAGAATTCTCCACGGTTTTAACACTGAATTCATATCAATATCAGAGCACAGTGCAGATATGACAAGGCAAAGGGCTGTTCTGAACCAAGAGACAGGCTCAGAAGGGGAGGCAGCAGTTATTCTGTGATGTACGTGGGGCAGAAACAGTTCTACAGAAATGAGATGTTGCTGAGGTCTCGAGAAGTGAGGCAGAGCGAGACCTGTAGCAAACATCACAGCTCTCTGATGGAGATGGATGCCATCGTTATCCACGCTGCTCACGGATCATGCTCTGCACACCAAAGCAGAGGGGGAAACAAAGCCCAGGTTTGCGGCTGGGCTCACAACCGCGGTTTTTCCCACTGCCAGGGCAGGGGTGGATCTCCCACCTGAGCCAGCTGGTCTTCGGCCAGGACCGTCCCTCGCTCCTTGTACTTTGCCTGCAGGAGGAAAACAGGGTGATGGAGACAGCGCTGAAGGACAGATGGACCAGAAACCAACACTGGATGAGGGAGACGCTCCTTTCGGGATGGACGAGGCAGGAGAACGCGTGGCCCCGGTGCCCTGGGCAAGCAGGGAGCCTGCCAGCAAGCTCCGGGTGCCCTGGACTGGGAGCAGGGCTGGTGCAGACTGGGATGGCAGATGTGAGGAGGAGGAGGAGGAAGAGGAGGAGAAGGAGGAGGATGGCCCCCACACCCCCCGCCACAGGGCAGAAGGGGCCTGCCCCCCACCGCCCCCGGTACCAACAGAGCTTGGCAGCTCCCCACCCGAGACCGGTGGGGTCTGGCACCCCTCCGGAGCCTGGCAAACCCCCCCCCCCCCCCCCGCCACGGGGGCCATTGGATCCTGACACCCTTCCCACGGACCCGCTGGGTGCTGGTGTCGTGTGTGTCCCCCCCCTCCCACGGGCCTGACACCCCCCTCCCACGGGCCTCGCACCCTCCCACGGGCCCACCCCGCCGCCCACGGGCCTGGCACCGCCCCCCCCCCCCCCCCCACCCCATCCCACCCGTCCCACAGCGGGGTCCCGGCGTCCCTCACCTCCGCGAGTTTCTTCTTGGCGATGGCGCCCGCGCCCACCCCCCGCCGGTGCATCCCGGCCCCTCTGCCCGCGCCGCGCTCCGTCTGACGTCATCTCTCCGCGACCGGCGGTGTGACGTACACGGGGGGGGGTGTGTCTCACTCCCGGGCACCCACGGCTCAGGCACCCCCCCCCCCCCCCCCCCCCCCCAGGGCCTGAGGGGGGCACTGAGGGTCTCAGACCCCCCCCCGGGGGTCTTTGTGTGTGTGTATGGGGTGGGTGCCCCCCGGGTGGGGGAGAGGCCCTTTTTTGGGGGGGTTGGGTGCTCTCTGTGGGAGGGTGTCCCCCCCCCGGGGTGGGGGAGAGGCCCTTTTTTTGGAGGGGGGTGGGTTGGGTGGGTGCTCTCTGTGGGAGGGTGGGAGAGAGGCCCTTTTTTTTGGAGGGGGGGAGGGTGTCCCCCCCCGGGGTGGGGGAGAGGCCCTTTTGGGGGGGGGTTGGGTGCTCTCTGTGGGAGGGGGGGTGTGTGTCGTCCCCCCCAGCGTGGGGAGTAGCCCGGGTTTCGGTCTCCCCCAGGGTGTGTGGGGGGGAAGCCCAGCTTTAGGTAAGGGTGACACCCCCCCCCCCCCCAGATGGAGATAAGTCCTTATCTGTGGGGCTGGGTGCTCTCTGAGGGAGGGTGTCTTCCGTGGGGTGCAGGGGAACCCCGGTTTTGGGGGGTGTCAGGAGGGGGGGGGGGGGCAAGTCCTGAGGACTCCTTTGGAAGGGCAGGCTGGCTCCCAGGCAGGTTTCAGCAGGGCCAGCCCTCAGCCAGGGTCTGTTCCCCTGCAGCCCAGGCTGAACTTCACCACCCGCCGACACCAACAACATCGGTTTTGGAGTCACGGCCCAGCGGCAGGTCCTAAACCACCCCAAAAACCTGCTAACGGGGAGCATTCCGTGGTGTGGTTCAGTCAGCTGTAGGCGGATTCACTGACACTCGCAAGGTGCGTTGTGACCCTTGTGAGCCTTGTTTGGAAGGACGCTTATTTTTTAGCAATTTAGTAGTGTTTTATAGCCCATCCCCAAATCGGGTATTATCTGAATCTTATTTCAGCTTCAGAGTAAACTGTTTATTGCTTGCATTAGCAAAATAGACAATATGCACAGAACAGAGAGAAAATAAGACGTCTTCCTCCTTCTCACGTGTCTTGGTAGGATGAAGAGAGAGCTCCTTGGGAGGGTCCTGGAGTTACATAGTCCTAACAAAGCAGAAGTGGGAGAGAAAAACATGAATTCCTGTGGTACTGCACTTAACCCATTTTCATTTGATTCCTATAGGAAACGAGGCATAAATTATTGCCTTCTCTACCCACCAGCCCCCTCTGATATCTTGCAAATCCATTTTGATAGCAAGACGTGTTTCAAAGTTAGTATCTAATAGTAAGTACCTACAAGTTTTGAGAAAAACCAGCAACTGGTTAGAGGAGAGAGATACAAATAAGTGTTTCTCTGCAGGAAAGGCTGCAGTATGAGCTCAACAGTTATTTGTTTTCTCTGGCCTGCTGGCTGGCCACTCAGCTCACATTGTCTGACCAAGCTGCACGGAATTGTCTGTAGCACAGAGCTGCCTCTTATTTCCAACCTACATTTATTCATGGCCAGTTCATCCCTTTTTGTTCTTGTGCCAACTTTTGCCATTAGCATAAACAGCTCTTTTCTCGCTCTGTTTTTTTAATAGATGGTGACTTTGTCTCTCTCAGCCTTCATTTTACTCAACTAAGCATAGGATGGGCTTGCCATTCCTTTGAGCTGCCCGGGGCCCTCCCCTGCACCTTTTCCACCCCAGTTTCTTGTTTTCTCTGAATGCCTTTCATAGCAGTGTACAATGCACAGAAAAATTATTTCCTGTAAGTGGTCTGATGAACACCTCCTTTTCTTATTAAAAAGAGGGGAGAAGGATTTACTAACCTCCCTTCTCTAGACAGTGATTTTTCTGAAATTTGTCTTCCCCCATCTTTGTTGTATCAGTGATCTGAAGATACTTTTGCAGAACCAAAACAAACTCTGGCCAGAGCTCTCAACTCTCCAGTCAAATCCAGCTGAGCTGTGCCATCTAAGCTCTCAGTGGTTATCTAAAGAAATCCTAAATTCATGGACTGAGCACTGCAGCAAGTACGTTCGGGGACAAGGGCTGCTAAAGGATCTGTAGGGATGCTTGTAACAACAGGAAAAGGTAGAACAGCCACTCACGTTGGTCTGCAGAGATCAGTTGACATCAGCCATGTCAGAAACTCCGGGGTCAAAACATCCTTCAAACCTTCTGAACTTTCCAGAGAAGTAAAACTGCAAGAAATGTGCCATGCCATAAAGACAGAGAAGAGGCAACAATCCAGATGCAGCATATAACAGCCTCGTATCCCAATCCCCTCAAGTTCACAGGGGAGTTTTATTTTCCTTCTAATATCTTTGACTTGGATAAACCCACAAAAAAAGCTTTAACCTCTTTTTGACATGGTGAGCTCCCTGCACACAACAGCGCCTTGATCTTAGCATGTTTGAGCTGCCCAGCAGTGAACATGTCTGTCAGCCTTGGGGGGCGAGAAGGAATGGTCGCGTGACCCCCCTGCACCCCACCTCCTCCTAGACCCAGCAGGCATCAAAACAAAGGCAGAGCGTGGGTGAAACAGCATCTACGCTCCAAACTCACAAAGGAAAGTCTTTGTTTCCAAGAAGGACTTTCCCCTGCAAGTCGCATTTTTTATTTGCAATTAAGGCGATTAAGGGAGACACTAGAAAACAATTTTTTTAGAAATGAAGTTAATCAAGCTGATTAATCTCTAGCATCAAAGGTTTCCCTTCCCCCCTCCACCCCCACCCCCAGAACAGGTTAGACAAACATCTGTCAGGAACAGTTTAGGGTGCATTGATCCTGCTTTGGAGCAGAGGTCAGACTAAATGACCTCTTGAGATCCCTCAAAGCCCTCGTTTCTTTGATTTTGTATTTTCAGTATGACTAGCAATTCTCGGTGTCTGATTTTCCGAGTGCTTGGCCTGAGACACCTCTGTGAACCATAACTGTGCTCATTTCTCCCACCACGGGTCATCCCCCGCACCCTGGTTTCTAAAGCAGTTTTCATGCAAAGGCTGTAAAAGACAACAAATGCCCCCCAGATTCTTGTTCTGGGTGACTGTCCCATGACTCCCTGTAGTTAGAAATTCCATTTTTTTGCCAGAAGACACTAGGATTGTGCCTGAGGGATACGGGCTGTGTGCGGTAAGTGCTTTTTTCCCTTCTTGCCACCATTTTAGGACTAAGCAGTAGCAACCTGTTAGGTTTCGTAAAATCCCCTTCATATTAAAGAAAGAAAATGTATCCTTCATTCATTTGTTGGTGAGGTTTTTTTTCTTTTTTTAAATATAGAAAGTGCCCGAGAACAGATTTTTCTTTGGACTCATGCGTCTAATTTGCTTTTTGAACATTTGTGACATAAGCTAAGATTGGGGGAGGTGAAACAGGCTATTGACAGGCTGTGGATGTGCTGACACAGCACAAAGCTGCGCAGCGCTGAGATACACAAGCGTGCTCTCAGCCAGATGGCTTGGGAAACGAAGGCATGAGCTGCAGCAACAGAGAGCTCCATATGGACTCGGTTACCTTGCCCAGAGGTACCTGTTCTGGGCGAGCTCCTATCGCCATCGTTACCGTGATCGAGAGAATTTTAAGACGATTTCATCTAAAAAAAAAAAAAAAAAAAAAAAAAAAAAAAAAAAAAAAAAAAAAAAATCTGTGCCCTTTACTGGGGACACTCAGATCAGAAACAAACTGGGAAATTCCTCCTGGGTCAGGCAGGCATCTCTCCTGCATGGTTTCACGTTTAGATGACAGGCTTTTCATAATAAGAGCTTGTAGCAGTGATACAAGGAAAGAACCGTTTTGTTTCCTTTTTTAAAAATGAACCGGTCAACATGCTGAGAGTGTGAATGAGTGGGATTTTTTCTTTCCTCCTCCGTGTGGGTTGATTGGATCAAATCAAAATGTTTTGCAGAAATGTATCAATTTAATCTCATTTTCGCTGGAGAGTTTTCTTTTGAGAGGGCTTTGTTTTGATTAGGTCAAAGCATTTCGACTTCTCCTGTATGGTGATGGTGGGATGTTAGAGGAACGGATGCACTTCAGCCCTGCCAAAAGCCCGTGCTTTGACCTTATCAAAGCGCTGGGTTTTGATGAGGCTGTGCTGACATTTGCAAAACCAAAAAAGACCCCAATCGTCTATATTTTTGAAATTTGTATTTCGTGAGAAATTTCAAAATGAGAGAGGCTGGTTTTGTCTTTGTTCTTTTCCTTGCTCATGAGACAGAATTGCAAAATGTGGAATTTCCTTTTGAAATGAAAGTCCTCTTGTTTTCCTATGTGAAGCCGTTACCATAGATTCCTGCCCCCAAATACTCCTTTGAAAGTTAAACACTTGGGGACTTCATCCCTCCCTGCCACCAGGCCTTCTATTCTCCCATCTCACCTCTGCTTTTTCTTGGCTTTTAGAAGCCAGGTGAAGAAGTCTTTGGCTTCCTGGGTGCCCAGGTCCAATCTTTGGCCGTTCGCAGCCGATACCTGGGGCTCAGCTTCCCTCTTGTATGGCTCAATGATGTTGCTGGAAAGGCGAAATGGGAAGGTACCAGCCCGAGATGCCACAAGAGGGTGCCAAAATGCTGCTTTTCCACAAACCCCAGCTCCCTCCCACTACATCTACCAGCAGCCAGAGAAGAAGGCGGTCTTGGACAGGGAGAGGGATAGTTGTGCTGTGTGCCGACAGACCAGAAACATTTCTAGGACTTAGGAAAATAAAAGAAAAAAAGAAAACCAACTCCCTAGAGAATCGCTGCTGCAGGCCAAGAAAAATAACCTCGGCTCTGCATTCTTCTGTAGCCATCAGTTGGCTGACGACAGCTGTAAGTTTGGATCGTAGGAGCATTGAAAGTCTACACACTTACTCGCTTTTCTTCTCCCGTCTGGCTAGCAACCATTCCACAAAGTTCTTCTTCAGCATGTTATCCATCGTGCGGCTGTAATCGCTTGCCAGGGTGGCCTCAGAGTAGCGTCTTTGCACTGGTCTGGCACTGGGAGTCCTTATGCTTACGCTGGGGTAAGAGCACAGAGACAGAGCGAGTGCTGCACAGACCAGGAGCAGCACACGCCGTGCAGATTTTTGCTTGGGTTGGACGCGGTGGCCCATGCGGTCCCTACAGTCAGCAAGGGTTTTGTGGTCACTTTTAACGTCTCTTGGTACAGGTGACCGTTCCTGCACTGTGGAGCGAGGAGATGGCCACAGAAGGGGCTAGCAGGCTCCTCATCCGTTTTGCTGGCTACTAGCACAATTCCGATTTGAGAACTCGGGAGGAGGTGAGCTCAGGATCTTTGCTGATAGTCTGGAGTCATGTCGTTTTCCCTGCCGTAGCCCGATTCACACGGACTTTGGCTCCCAGCTAAGGCACCGAGTGAGCTCGGGCTCCCTCCTCCAGCGAGCTGCACATCTAGGGCCAAGGGAACCTTCTCCTGTGTCCTCGAGAGACTCAGGGGTGGACGGCAGGAGACAAGGGCTGACCTGGAGCCCAGTGCTGATCTGACTGTGTAGACATAGTTGGTGGCTGCCTAAGTTAGCAAAGGATTTCAAGGCTGAACCTTTTTTAGTACTGCTATCTGGGATTGCAGCAACTCCTACTGCTCTAATAAGGGTTCCTTTGGGTCTTCTCGGGTGGTAGTTGGAAATTTTGTAGCAGGAGTCAGGGAAAGAGAGGGAAAGTCTTTATTATATACCTGCTTGATGTAACTGGTCATATTTTCAGAAGCTTCCAAATACCGGATGCCCCCTAGCCTCATTCGTGTGAGATGATTACATCTCGTTTCTAGTTCTCAGCCAACCTTTTTCTCTTCCTGGTTGACTTCCAGCTTGTTCCTCCTAACCCAGAGCCATGAAGTTTGTAGGGAAAACTTGGGAGTTCCTGGCTCTGGCTCAAAGGCTCAGGGCTTTAGTTTGATCTCTCTCTTATCATTTGCTCATCTCTGTACGCCTGGGTGTCTCTATTATCTGAGATCTACCTCAGGACTCATGTTCTCACCCACTTACCGAGATGCCAATGGAAAAAGTCCATTTCCCTCCAGTGGGGAGCTGGAAAAGGCTCAAAATACACCGTGAGCTTTCCAAAACACTTACCCTGAGACGTTTTCTTCCATCAAAACAAAGCCCAGAGAAGCGAGGAGCAGAGAGAGAACTTTGAAAGACATCATTTTCTTGGCTTGTTTCTCTCTTCGAGAGCAGAGGGCAATCCAGATGTCCGTCCCCTATAACACATGGGACACATGAGTGACAGGACAGCGAACCCAGCGAGGTGTGCGGTGGTTGGGCACGTGCCTGTGCTTGTAAATGCGTTTCTTCAGTCCTTGTGCTTCGAGCAGCCTTCTCCATCCTACAAAGCCCTCTTCTGCCGTTCCCAGTTAAATTACTTTTTCAATGCCAATACTCTTTCCCACCGTGGTGTCTTTTAATGTTGGTACCCTATACTTTTATTGTAACCATCAAATTCATTGTGGGTCGCGCATTCCCGGAGGCAAGGGCTTTGTCTTCCTCCATGTTTACAAGCTGACCCTGTGGGTACCTCATTGTGCTTTAAGGGTCGATTCAATCTTGAGGATGTGAACGGCAACGTACATTGGATCAGGCAATTCAGTAGCAATGGCATCCTGCTTATCCCACACTGCGGTTCTGCAGGGTTTAGGAGCCTGATCTAATTTCTGGGAGTTTTTCTGTTGGGATGGATAATGCCTTATGTAGGGACTGGAGCCAGACTCAGTGAATATCAGTTATGAAAAATATCCCATGGACAGTGACAGGATCGGATTCCAAGATTTATTACTTTCAAGCTGTTCCTAGTGCTCACGTCCACAGTTCAGCTCAATAGCCCTCGGACATTTGAGCTCTTTTAATTACTATTCCAGCTCTGCAAACTCCGTACAAAAATGGTTTTGATCGTGGCTCAGAGATATATTTTGTTGTCCCTCATCTCACTCTTTGTTATAGCTATTTCTGGAAACTGCATTACAATGGAGAGCTGCTGTTAACAAGAATAACACAGTAAGAAAAGGTCTAGATCAGGACTCAGGTATCACATCCTTCAAAAATTTATTTATACATTGATAGAACTTTACTCCTCTAAGTAGTTACTTGTACTCTTACAACAGCCCAATTATTGTTTTAGAGAGAGCAAGAATTTGCAAGTTTGGATGTTGTTCGTAATTGTGGTGGGTTTTATTTCTGGAAAATTGTCACATCTTTTACAAATGTTTTCAGCCCTTCCTATTAAGTGAGAAAAAATACTAAATGTGTTACATTACCTCAGATACATCAAGTTCTGAGGAATGCTCTTAAAAGCAAAGGTGTAATATTCTGAACACTGGCAAAATCCCTAAAATACTTAGACCGAAAGCAATAAAAGACAAATAGTTACAGAGTGTTAACAGCAGAAGTAAATTCCATTATACAAAATGCTGAAGAGTATTTTAAATAAGAACAGAAAAAACCGTCATGATTAAATAACTGAAGTTTTCCCTCTTATTTGCTTTTCATTTCATATATTGGTGATACAACTGTGGGTATGATGATGGATCTGAAAACAGCTAAATTGTGCAAGAATATTGTTTTGCTTAGGGTAATTTTTTGCGACGCTACGAGAGGAAAGGCATTGTAGCCTTAATTTTAAGAAAGGGCAGTACTCCTTCTCTGCAGAATTTACCCAAACAGGGGAGAAAAGCAGTCCACATTTTCAGAGACTGTTGAAAAAACATTTTGAGTTAATACAAGACCGCTTTGCCTGTGTGACACTGAACTGGAGTAGTCGCACCTGGCACGGAGTTTGCTGTGATCCCTACATTGTTTTGATCCTATGATTTGACTTCTTTACAAAAGGAGAAGCAACTGGTGAGATCTTTGCAACATGAAGGTTTTCAGTCCCCTGTGCAATACTGTCTGCTTTGGAAAAAGCATTAGAAGGATAATATAGGGTTGTATCCCTAGCTGGGAGGTCCCCAAAAGCAGCTAAGAACCAATTTCTCCTCATTTCACTGTGTAGGTGCAGATCCCATCCTGATATTTGCCAAGTACCGAATCCTCCTCTGAAACAACGGTCTTTCCCTTCACAACCCAACCCGTACGCTGCCGCAGGTCTTTTCTGCCAAAGCTACCGAGAAAACGGCCGGTTTTGTACCACTTTGAGAAAAACTCAGCCAAAGGTCCAGGCTGTTCCTGCTCTGCTACAGCTCCTGCCTGGAACTCTCAAACACTGTTCACTCCCACTGTTATCTTAGGGGAGAAAAAAAAAAAAAAAAAAAAAGAGTAAAAATAGTTAAAAAGAGAGACTGACATAGAGCTTCTTACCTTTCTCCTTCTCTGAAGCTGCCCGGAGGATTTCAGCTCGTTCTGGTGCTGAGGAGAGACCCTTCAGGGCTTTTATATACGTTAGCTGTGCGGGACCAAACCCACTTCCATGAGGTAAACAGGAAATCAAGCACCTAATCGAAGCAATTCAAACCCACTTAGAGCTGCTTCATTAGGTCCATTGACCTACGGAGCAGGAAAATAACCTTTTAAAATATGTTTACATTAATGGCAATTAAACATTACTGTATCACAAAATCAAGAATGAACACGGATTGCGGGCATAATACGTATGGCATTGGTCTAAAGCTTAATTCCACATATCCCACGGTTAAAACTTCCTTAATTTCTATCTTTTCTTTTGCCAAGTGTAAGTGCTATCTTAGAGAGATCCAATCTACTCCTTCTGTTTCTTACAGGAGGAATAACTTTGCTAAAATCAATAGCTCCCATCACCGTTGTTTTCATCACCCTCAAGTCTGAGCATCCCAACTGTGGTCTGCAACCCCCTTGAGCAAACTCCAAATACCAAAACCAGCACCTGTCCCCCAAAACGTGCACTCTAAGAGGAGAAAACTCGGGATGGAGAGTGGCAGACGGGAAACTAGTAGGAAATGGTGAGGCAGCATTGGTTAACGAGGTGGAGGGTGTTGGCACAGCAGCCGCCTATGTAGGGTGAGGGGTAGCAGCTGGACCTGAGCACCCAGTGGGGCTTTTTCTGTCCTGAGTGATGGAGTGTTTCCCTGTGGCTCTACAGCTGCTGGGGACGTGGGTCAGTGAGGCCACCACCTCGCCCTGCCCTTGCACAGCTGGATCCAGGAGAGCAGATGTGCTGCAGATGTTAATTGTGCCATCAGAGTACAAGGGGTAAAGCCACTTCTCGTCAGCTCTGCGTGCCCGGTAAGATATTCCTTCTCGCTGGTGGCTGACCTGCCCCGCTTCCCCTGAGCCTCTCTGGGAGAACTGGATTCATTACGTTTTAACACGTAAATCCTGTTTAGGGGCTGCTACTAGGTGTGTACCCGCTGCTCAAGGATCCCCGTCACACCCAGCTTCAATCTGTTGAAGAAGCAGAGCAGGATTGCGTTTGTGCTAGCCTAACCCACAAGCTGAGCTCAGCTCACATCGTTACCAAAACGAAGCCACGCCGTGGCTGACTGTGCTGGCTTGCAGAGCGTAGTCCCGTCCGTGACTCGGTTCCCCCGAGCAGCCTGAACTTTTGCAGAAGGTTATCCAAGTTACAACCTTCCCCTCAGGTCTGCCAGCCTTTTTTTTTTTTTTTTGGTTTGTTTTTTGTTTTGTGGAGTTTAGCTGAGCTGCTCGGAGCAGTAACCCTGCACACCTGGATGTAGGTGGGATGTGTGTGTCTGCGTGTATTCTCCCAGGTTTGTGCTGGCTCAGCTACATCAGGGATTTGTGTGGGAACGAGGTAGGATTTCTGGTTGACAGAGCTGAGCAAGAAGCAGCCTTTAGTGGAATTGCAGTAATAATGGCAAAATTGAAGTGTCGGTGGTTTCGGCGTGGGAGAGGGTTTCGCTGTGCTGGCACAGTGCCCCCAGTGTATCTTGTCCCAAACACGTGCAGAAATCCAGCGTGACGAGGTACATGTCTCCACGTAAAGGCTATCCGTTTTGCAGTTCCTTTCTAAAAAGTGGCTTTTCTGCTCTTCTGAGGAGTGCTGCTGGGATACGCTGTCAGATACAGGCTGGTTCCAACTGCTACCTGTATTCCTGTGCCAGGAGATCACAGAGCGCAGAATGAACTGCATCTAGCTTTGATTACTGGCAGAAACGAGCTCTTGCTGCTCTGTAGTTGTACAACTCCCTGGCACAACCAGCCTCTCCAGCAAAAAGTGTTGCGTCTATATTGCATTAAGGTAAAGGCTCGGGAGGACGTTGTTAGGGTAGATTAAGAGTTCGGTGCTATTAGGGAGTGATTACTACTTTCACAGGAACTACTTAACACGTGGCTTAGTCCTTTAGCTAGCAGCACACAAGCACGCTAGGGTCTCCAAAAGCTTTTCACCCATGCAGGAGCATCGTGCCTGCTGTAATAAATGGTGCGCTATAATAGTTACAAGTAACCAATTTACACTCCTAGCACAGTTGCTAATCAATAAAATGGAATAGTTTATCCTGGTGTCTTTATTATATGTATTCTGGGTACTTCACTCCCAGCCAACTCGGATATCTTGTTTCTCCAAAGTGCAACCTATTTGTTTTCTTCTCATTAAGTGCCTCTGTAGGATATAAAGTTAATAGAGTGAAATAAATATCCGGCAACATTAAATGTTGACCCAGGGTTCGCAGTTCTGGTTATTTCAGGGCATCTGCTCGTGCTGCAGCCTGGACAGCAGCATCACTCTAAAATTTGTCGCAATCTTTTGAACGAAAAAACCCCAGATATGCAGAAGTTATTTCCAAGGACAGGTGGGCACTGTCTGCATTTCATTCTGCCTGTGTGATATCGATGCCTAAAATGCTGAACCTCTGCGTGCCGGTTCAGGTCTGGGAAGTGCAGAGGCGAGGAGTGAAGTGCTGACCTAGAGAAGGACCAAGTGCCTGCATCTGTTTTTGCGAGGGTAACAGGGGGTCTAATTAACGATGCACACCTTGCTCTTCTTTAGCTTCAGCTACCCTTGTAGCGTTATCTGTGCCCTGCTGCCTTTGCTGAGAAAACAAGTCATTTCACGAGCTTCAGCTGGGTCCCAGCTTGGGACAGAGGACTCTTTTAGCTTAGGTTTCACCCAGCCGTGGCATTTGTCTCCCTGCAAATTAAACAGGAGAGCTGGGGCTGCCCTGGTTCATCCACACAGTGCTTAGTGAGGGAGCTCTGCTCTTCTCCGCAGCAGACCTGACTCGAGGAGTTGGTGTTTCAGGAATTCGGGAATGTGTTGGGAAGATCACAGCTGCGTTACTGAAACGGTCCTTCTGCTCTGCTTTGAGACACCGAAACATCTCAAGGGCAACTTTGATTACAAAGCATTTCAAGTATTAGATGTCCCTGTAATCATGGAAAATAGGGCTTGAAGTGACCTTAAGAGGTCAACCATTCCCTCCCCTGCTCCCAGACAGCCTCAGCTCTGCTTAAATCTCTCTGAAAGGACGAGTCTGATCCGTTCCCAGAAGTTTTCAGAAATGGAAAGGCTGCAAACTTCCCAAGAAACTTCTTAGTGTTTAGCTCTAACATCTCGCCTTCAGTGGCACGGTTTACACCTCTCTCCTATTGCCAGTGGATGGGGTGAGTAAGATTTTCCTTTTCCCTCTGGAGCAGCGCCCTTCAGCTGCTGTTTGGTGTGGCACCGCTCAGGGCACCTCTGCTCTGCCAGAGGCGGATTTCAGGTGTTGCATGTCCCAGGTGAAAATAACACTTTCTGCCCCATTTTGCGTGGAAGCATTAGGCTGATCTGAGATTCCTAATTGTATCTGGCTCCGATAGATCAGTATTGGCGTTTGCTCTGCTCCTCAAATCACAGAGAGAGAGGAAGGAGGGATTTTTTTACGTTTTTCATCCCCATCCTCTCCCCAAAATCACAGGCATCGGAGTATCGTACAAACTCCGGTCCTGATTCGGGACCCATTCTGTTCTTAACTCAGCTTTGCTGCTGTCAAAGGCAGAGAGGCTCCAAGCTTTTCTCGGGAGCTCATTTCTCTCCCTAGAATACCAGCAATGGAGGTCTGCGGAAGTCTCGCAGAGGCGGTAACTCTTACGTGCTCGATTCTCGCTCATCCCGTTATACCTTGGCAGAGCACAAGTGCTAAATATGAGCTTCTTTCCCGCAAACCCTGACCCCACAGCCCGTGTCCAGCTTTCCCCTCCCTTCCCAGGGCTGCCTGGGGTCCCGCTTACAACCTTGGCTACCGCGCGGCATCTTCTATATCTCCTACAGCGAAGGCTGGTGCTGTCGGGAGGGGAAACCGCACGCCCGATCCCGGGTGCCAGGACTCTGCCAGGGAGCTCAGACTTGGCAAAACGCGGCAAAAGCAGCTTTGGCTCCAGCTGAAGGCGGCGGGGTTTTGCCTGGCTCCTCATCCCATCCCTTGCGCTTAACCCTGCCCAGCGTTCACGTCGAGCTGTGCTGGGGACGCGAGTGACGGGCTGGGTGGATTTATAGGGCATCTTTGGAGCGCCAGACACCGCTTTGTCCTTTCTTCTGGGTTCAGACCTGCCTCCTCCTCCAGCGCTTGCGGGAATGGAACAGGTTTTTTCACAATGGCAAAATACCAGATATGTTTTTAAACGCCAATACTCCCTTTTAACTGCAAACAAACCCTAGGGCCTTTTAAGGCTCCAGCGGTTGTTCTTGACTAATTCAGCTCGCTGGGATGGCTGTCTCGGAGCCTTCCTGATGGCTAGTTCTCCGGGGGGGGGGGGGGGGGAAACCCCCACAACAACTAAAAATGGGGACCACAAAACGCAGAGAGCGTGGACTTCTCCTGGTTGCGTGCTCTGCTCGTTTCTTTTCTCTTAAATGCTTGTTGCAACCTCCAGGACACGAAGTGCTGTAACAAAAAGCCCACGACAGCACCTGTAACGTCCGTGTGGGGAAGATTTATTTGGACCACCGAGCTGCATATAAAAATCTCACAACTGCAACTTTTACCCCTGCGCAGCGAGCGCTGTCACTGCTTCCAGGGGCTGGAGAGATGATCCGGACTCGCTCCAGCGTTCAAAGTACCTGTGCTTTACCCTGTTAGCGCTTTACCTTGCAGCAGCTATCTTAATGTGAAAACCATCCTTTATTCCCCCTTCGAGCAAAGATAGAGCCAGAACTAACCAGCTGGGGAGATTAGAGCGGTGGAGCTGCAGGAAAGGAGAGGAAATAATCAGTCCCGCTAAATCCCAAGTATGTACCAGCAGGACGAGAAACTAGACAACCCGGTCCACGGCAAGGCGCCTGCCCAAGTGGCTGGTTCAGTAACGTGAAATTATTTCTATCTCGTGCCCTTGCTGCTCTCCTAACATCACCCTTCCGGCAGCCCAGCGGTGCGGGTGCCCCGGCACAGGCGGTGGGGTATGGGTCAAGGTTTCGATTGTGAAATGACCTATATTTTTTAAAGTGACCCACAACAGAAAGCGTTGCTGCGCAGCTTCCCACCTCCCGGGTTACACTTGTTTTGGGTATAAAGAATTAGGCATAAATGCAACGGTATTAGTGGCTGAGCCTTTCGTTGCCTCCTGCTACAGGGAGTTTAAAAAGTGGAGGGATGAAAAGCAGTGAGTGCTGGAGAGCCCGCTGTTCTTTGGGGGATTTAAACGGCGACTCGAAATTATAGGGCCCCCAAATTTGTACTCGCGGAGCATAAATCTGATATAAAAGCATTTATTTCAGACTGGAGGAAATCTGATACAAATACCTACAGTTACTGAAAGGAAAACATTTAATCTGTGCTTTGTAAGTGCTGCAAATGTTTGGAGGGGGGTTCAAAAGAGCAGCTCCTACTTGAAATAAGGTCAGGGGGAGTTCAGCAACGGCAGGATTCATCCCCCACGATGCTGTCTCAACTACGTTAGTTTAGTTTATCGCTGTACCAGGACCAAAACTTTCCCCCACCGCTCCAGCCATCTGTAGGAGAAATGGCTGCTCCAGCTATCTCTCCAGCTGCTCGCGGGGATTTTTGAGGAAGAAAAACTAAATTGACAGGTTAGAAAGGTCTGCTCTAAAGAAGTGGTGGTGCATTCATTTGGGGGGAAAGTCGAAAATTAAAGGGACTATCTAAACAACGTTTCGGGGCTCCTTCCGATAAGCATTTTCCTTTCCTCGCGGTTTGAGTTTACCGCTTACCCAAAGAAAAGGACAGAAAGCCCCAAACTGAACCGTTTCCATTTGGGGGGTGCGGGGGGGGGGTGGGGGGTGGGGGTGCGGGGGGAACGAATCGTGCAAAGCAGTTTGCTTTGGTTGCAATCTGGACGTTCCTCTGCGTGTTCGCAAATCCCAATGGAGAATTCAGGTTGTTGCTCCAGGAGACCTGGGAAGCGCAACCAGCCCCAGCCCTGAGCAGAGCTGAGCACCCTGCCCTGGTGGGAGCCCAAAAACTGCAAAGCAGCAGATGTAGAGGAGAAGCAAATAGTTGTTTGGTTGTGGTTTTCTGTTGGGCTTGTTTTAAAGAGACTCCAGCTCTTTAGTACCAGAACGAAAGGATTTTTCAGGATGGGAGTTGATTTTGAAGCCAGAGTTTATTGCAGTATTTGCTTTGTTTTTAACTGAAGCACTGAAATGTTTAGGGAACAGGCAGATCTTCGAGCAAATTGCAGGTTTAACCATTTCCATCTTCAACACTGCTGCTTCTGAAGCTCCCACCCTTCAGGGAGCAGAGGGGCATTTCCCATCGCTCAGCCCCTTCCTTGGGGCTGGGGATGCTCCTCTGCTCCTGAGCTTGAACAAAACATCCTTTAAATGCCAAGATGGTGTTTCAAATGCACAGAGAACCAGGGGGTTACTAATAATCTGCTTCAAACCCCAACTTTGTTTTAAAGCAAACTGTTAATTTCATTGCAAGTTTGATTCTTAACAAATTTATCAACGTGAGCTTTAATCAACTGGATCTTCTTAGATATGAGCTGCTTTTTCCAGTCGTGAATATTTTCCACATAATAAAAACTGAACAAAAGGTGGTTTAAACTGGGATTCCACTTAAGTAAAAGGAAATATTTCCCAACTGTAGCCCTCGCTCCTCTTATTCTGTTGAATTCTCACCTATGTTTTAAGGACAGGCTTGCTCCATATTCAGATTATTTCTGCTAGTTGAGATTTGATTGAAACAGATTCTATGAAAACAAAATTCTTATTTTTTTTCCTTTGTGACCTGTGTATTTTACCAAAAACTTTTAGCCCATATTTATTAGATAGCAAGTGATACATATTTTCAAACTTTCAAAAATGAAGATTTTTTTCAAGGTTTTTGGGGTTCCTAAGTGCATCTTTGATATTGTCCAAATCTAATAGTAGTGATAGCACCACAGATCAAAAAAAAACAAACAACACACACACACACACACAAAAAAACAAATTAAAGAAAGATTCAAATAATAACTGGCAGAAAAAGAACAGAATATAATCTGTTCTTGTTTACTGCTAATCTGTCATAAAAAATTATTTCTATTTTAGTTATTTTCTGCCTCAGATCAACAACGCTTCAGCAGATTGCAGTAATTACACCCTTTCGTATCAAACCCCCATTTCAGTGAAATCTTAGCTGCATTATGTACCAGCCAGCTTCAACCTTCTCCCTTAAGAAATTTCCCCAAACTTCTAAGGGGCACCAATAACTATTTGAACTTGTAGATAAATTATAAAAATTCATTAAGACCATTTCTGCCTGATTTAAAGATTGAAATCTTGAGAAAAACCCCAACTTTTGCCCACATCAGATTTTATGTATTAAATCGGAGGCAGCTTTACGTTGATGGGAGAGCGGGGCAGTAAAATTTGAAAATATTTGTAAACTCCCATGAGAAAAAAAAAAAAAAAAAAATCAACTCCTCAGAGTGCTTTTTAAAACTACAACCCAATTTAAGAAAATCCTGGGGGGGGGGGGGGGGAAGGGAAGGAAAAAGGCCACAGAGGAGTGACAGTGCCCGGGTGCAAACTGTTGCTCAGCTCTTCCCTGGCTCCAGCAATCCCACTGGATTTCTGTTGCAGTTGCTGGTAACATTTAAATCAGCGAGGGGAGAAGTGTTTCCCTTTGGGGGGAGATTTTGCAGAACTGATTTTGCCCTGGCTCAGCCTGGGCAGGGGCAGTTTGGGGTTGGGGGGGGGGCAGCCCTCTGCCCCCAGCTCCTGCACAGGGGTGGGTGCAGCTCTATTACCCCCCAGCAGATCAATGATTTAGTCTCTGCTCTTTGCATTCTCTAAATACCTTGCATCTGGAATGCTGCAGCGAGGGGAAGGAGGTTGACTGATAGCCTTTCTTGTTTCAGATCTAAATTGAAGACTTCCCTCTTTGTTTGGATTTTTTTCCTTTTTTTTTTTTTTTTTTTTTTTTTTTTTTTTTTTTAGGTTGGTTTCCTTCATTTCATTATTCCAAAGGATTATGTTACACGGGGAAGGTACTGGCTAAACCAATAAAAGCAACAACAAAAGTATTCTGGTCAAGATTAGAAATAGATCCGAAGCAGATAGTGGATCATTTCTTTTCGCCGTGTTTGTGGGTGACACGTATCACTGGAGGAAGGTGCACGCTGGAGTTTTCACCCAGGGAAGGCTTGAAGTGCACTTTGTGAGCTGCAGGAAATTTCTTTCTCAATTTCATTGCTCTCTTCTTTTCACCTGTGAATTTTGAGCTTGGATTACACCCTGGAAACCTCCAAAACCCGCACATGGACGCAGCAGTGCTCCTACAAAGACTCCTCTGGCTAATTTGGTTTGGTACTTTCAGGAGAGCCAAGTAATGCAGCTGGAAGGATGGGAACCAAACTTTCCCTGGTGAGCAGCATCTACGTGTTTTTAAGGCAAAGATCCCGGGATAACAGAATGGATCGGCTACAGGAGGGAAAGCTAAAGGCTTTTTGCTTGAAATGACCATTTCCCAGGATTTTTATTATTCTTTTTTAATGAGTTTCCTAGGAGGCTGTAGCACAGAGCACGTACAAATGTCCTCGGGCATGTGCATCTCTTTCTAAAGGTTTACACAACTTCTGATTCCTGACTAATATCCTATTTATTTACTAACAAATTCTCCGCGTGGCTCTTCCTCAACCGGCAGGAAAAAAAAAAAAAAAAAACAAACCCCAAAAACCCCCAAAATAATAAAAAAAAATATTTAGCTACTAATAAAAAATATTTAGCAGCACAGCTGTGTAGCACTGAGGGAACAACCCAATCTACCAGCAGTGCTTGGGGGGGGGCACGGCCGACCCCCCCGACCCCCTTTCTCAGCCTGGGGTCCCGCAGCGTGATCACCCCCAAAAAAAGAGGGGGGGGGGGGGGGAGGCGCGGAACGGGCTGCGCACCCGCGCAAAAAGCGCGGAGCTACGCGGGAGAGCCGCACCCGGCAAGCTTCAGCCGAGCCTTTGCCTCCCTGGGTAAAAAAAAATTAAAAAAAAAAATAAAAATAATAATAAAAAAATTCTCTGTTGGGGAATTTTATTTTTTTTTTTTTTTTTTCATTTTTCCCCTGGAGGAGGGGGGGGTGTAGAGAGGACCCCCACCCCCACCCTGCGGGTGGGAGCGAGTTTTCCCGAGGAGCGTTATATTTAATTACAGGCGCGGAGGGGTCGGACCGTGTCTCTACTTGCAGCGCAGCGGGAGGGACCTGGCGTGGGGGGGGGACACACACACACACACAAGGGTGGGGAGCACCCACCCACCCCCCCCCCACACGAAGCCGCCCCTCCCCACCCATCCCGGGCTGAGTCCCCGTGTGTGTCCGTCCCCCCCCCCCCCCGGCATCCCGGGTCTCCCCCCCGCCCGCCCCGTCGGGGAGACAGGAAGGTTGTGTTTTTTTTTTTTTTTTTTTTGGGGGGGGGGGGGGGCTCGCTGCTATTTTCAACCCATCTTGAGCCTAAAAATAAAAAAGCTCCAGAAAAGGCAGGCGGGGAGGGAAAAGGAGGGGGGGGGGGGGCTGCTTCGCACACGCCGAATTACCGACGGGGCGCCCCCCCCCCTCCATTTCCCAGTCCGGCCCCGTCGGGGAACGACCCTCCTCCACCGTGGGGCCCTTTTGTGCTGGAGAAGCCCCCCCCCCCCCCGCCGACCCCCCCCCTGCATTCCCCCAAGGCTTCCACGGGGCTGCACATGAAGGGCTTAAAACAATGCCGGGGACAATACCCCCCCCCCCTTTTTTTACACCCCCCCCCCCCGTGGGGGGGGTCCCCCAACCCACCGGGCTGGGTTAGCCCCGGGGGGGGGACACACACGCGGGTTGGTGTCGTGTCCCCCCCCCCCAAAATTCTCAATCCCCTGGCGCCAGGGGACCTCCCGGTCCCTCTTTGATGCTGAAGTTTTTTTACACCCAGCGCAAAAAAAAAAAAAAAAAAAAAGGGATAAAAAAAAAAAAAAAAAAATCCCCATTGAGGCACCGGGGGGGAAAGGGGGTGGGGGAGGGGCGCGGTGGGGGGAGGGGCGCGGTGGGGGCGGGGGGCTGCAGCAGATGGGAAAGTGCCTCCGACGGGACGGGGTTGGGCGGAGAGGAGGGGGGGGGGGAGAGAAAAAAAAAAAAAAAAAAAAACCAAAAAAACCCCAAACGGGACCACCCCCCCCTCCCTCCCTCCACGGGATAAAAGGTGGGGGGGGGGGGGGATAAACCCTCCTCCTCAGCAAGCGGGCTGCGCGCTGAGGTAAATACCGTAGTACTGAAATGAAAATAAATAAATAAGTGCCCCCCCCCTTTTTTTTTTTTTTCTTCTTCTTCCCCCCCCCCCCCCTCTCCTCCTCCTCCTCCTCCTCCTCCTCCTCTCGCGGCCCCTCCCCCCCGGGGGGCCGGGCCCTCCCGCATCACCACGTGGCTTCCTCCAGCAAACATTTTCACTCATTTTTCCAGGTCGGGTTTTATTTAGAGGCGGTGCCCGCCTGCCCTAAGAGGCGTCCGGTGACACTTCCAGTGCCCCACTCTTACCGACTACCGGGGGGGGGGGCCCCCCGCTAAAACCGGCGCCACCGCCCCCCTACCCGGCGCCACCAGAGCCGCCCCCTCTCCTCAGAACTCCCCCCCCCCCCCTTCCCTTTCCCTCCTTCCCTCCCCAATTTTTTTTTTTTTTTTCAATTTTTTTTTTTTTATTCCCCCGTCCCCCCTTTTTCCCGTTTTCCAAAGGGGGGGGGAAAAAAAAATAATAAAAAAAATCCGCCGAGAAAAGGCCGGAAAGAAAAAAACAAAAAAAAGGAGAGGGGGGTTTAAAAAAAAAAAAGGCAAAAAAAAAAAAAAAAATCAACCCTAAAAAGCCCCCCAGGGCCGGTTGTGGGGTGGTAGAGCGCGGCCGGAGCCCGACGGTGCGGGCGCACGGTGGAGCCCCCCCGGGAACCGCGCTCCGAGCCTCAGCGCTCCCCCCCCCTCCTTCCCACTACCACCACCACCACCACCACCGCCACCATGAACAAGCTATACATCGGGAACCTAAACGAGAACGTGACTCCGGCCGACTTGGAGAAAGTCTTCAACGACCACAAGATCTCCTTCAGCGGGCAGTTCCTCGTCAAGTCCGGTTATGCCTTTGTGGACTGCCCCGACGAGCAGTGGGCCATGAAAGCCATCGAAACTTTTTCGGGTAAGCCCCCCCACCCCCTCCGCCTTCTCTCCCTTCTTCTTCCTCCTCTTCCTCTTCCCCGAGGGCTAAGCACCCCCTTCGTCTTCCTCTTCACCCCATCTCAGCGCTCAACGCCCCCCCCTCACCCCTAAAAACAGCACACCCCCCCCCCCCCCTTCACCCCCTTTCCCGCCCCGTCGGGGCTCGCCTCAGCGGGCGCTGTGGTAAATCCCCCTTTCCCTCCCTGCCCCCCCCCCCCCCCAAACCCCCCCCCCTCAGCAGCATGGTGGTGGGGAGGGAGAAAATGAGAGAAACAACAGCCCCACACCCCCTCTGGGGGTTGCCCCCCACCCAAATCTTTCCGCCCCCCCCCCCCCCCTCTCTTAAACCCGGGGGGCCGCCCGGCGGGGCTGGGTGCGGGGGTCCCGTCGTGGTTGTGTGGGGGTGGGTGGGGGGTGGGTTGGGACTTTGGCCATTTTGATTTGAAACTGGGTTTCCTGGGGCATGTGATGTGTGGAGTAGCGCGAAGGTCGCCATGCTGCTCGCAGGGAGAGGAAAAAAAAAAAAAAAAAAAAAAAAAAAAAAAGCTCCCCGGGAAGCAGAGAATTTGAAAAATATTTGAATTTTTAAAATTTTTTTCTTTTTTTTTTTTTTTTTCCTTCCCCCTCTCGGGCTGGGCTCCTCCCGCTGGGCTCTTCCCCTCTTCCCCCCCTTTCAGCCCCCCCCCCAACCCCCCCAAATTCATCATAATAACCCAGCAGCAAAGAAACCCACTCCATTTTCCAAGAGAAATCCATTTCTGCCATGGAGTTACAATTTTTGAGCCTTTTAATGGGGGGGGGGGGGAGCAATCTGCCCGAAGGACTTCTTGCAGGGATTAAACAAGGTGGAATTAAATAAAGGCGAAGAATGGGTCTCCAAATATTATTCCTCATTTTCTTTCGCTCAAAGCAGGATGAACTAAGGAATTAAATATTCCTAAGGAACATTGTCCAGACAGCTAACTCACCACTCCCTCCCACCGCTTCCCATTTGAAGCCAGTCTTATATTTAATAAAATGCACTTGTAAAGGAATCGGAAAATGTATTTGTGCGTAGTTCGTCGTAATTTGAATTAAACTGTGAGGTTTCACGTGATAGTATGTTATCCAAAGCTTTCTGACCACTCCACCCAGATTTTAAAAAACAGACACATTTTGTTTTTAGGGAAAGTGGAGCTTCATGGAAAACAGCTAGAGATTGAACATTCAG